>NC_143437.1:69915000-70232083 GCF_987193195.1 Phasianus colchicus | reverse complement strand
TTTGATTAAGGCACTTAAATTTCTATGATCCTCTTTTTCACTGCATGTAGGACAGGTTTACTATACTGTCTGAACTGTTATCCCCTCTTGTACTGATCATCTTCACTGTTGTTTGGTGAAGGTGATTATAACAGTAGTGATTCATTTTTTTTTTTTTCCTAACAGTTTACCTTTAGACAAATGACTATCAGCGACCATTTCACCAGTACAATAGGTGGAAAACGTATGTTCTGCATCAACCACTGTTGACTTGGTTTGTACAAGTTTTTTGAGGCTATTTTTTGCTATAGCACTTCGCTGTATGAAAGGATAAACAGGTCACTAAATGTGTAGCAATACTTTGTAATAGCATTTGGTCATTCTTTGGCTAAATTAAGATTAGTTAAGAAGTAGTGTAAACTACTTCTGCTAGCACGTGACTTTTGTAAAAATATGGGCTGATGTTCTTCACAAAATTAGCAATTCAAGTTATTGAATGCAACCCAAGTGGGCTCCTTGTGGCAGGTGGTATGCTGATAATTACTAGAATTGGCAAAAAAGAGGGCACCTGCTAAGGCAGCAAGGGACTAAGACTACCATTTTTCACTTGGAGCTTGAAAGGTGAAGATTTAAAATTGAGATGCAGAAAGGAATGAAGGGATGGCAGCCTATGCTTAGTATGAGGTAAGAATGCTGAGATACTGTTAATGGTGGTGAATACGTGTTTTTTGCTGGAGGGAAAATACATGGTGTTTGTGATTTCTGAGTATTGCGAGTTCTGTGCTTCCACTTTTTAACAAAGTGTATGTAATTTATGTTTGAAAAATGTAACTTCTAATTATTCTGCTTTGCTTTTTTTTTTTTTCCAATTTCAGAAACATGATATTCAAAGTAGCTCGGGAAAGATGTGCGGAAAGTTGATTGTTTTTGTTTTATAATTACATTTCCTAATTATTTAGGATGTTCAGTGTGTTAATAAGCGTAGCTTTGTTAATTAATTACCACTGACTATAAAATACCACTAACTCTTGAATTGAACAAGAATGGGCTGAAAGTTGACTGAAACACCTATTATTCAATCTATATGAATGATAAGTGGAATGGGTATTTGTTGATACACTGTCTCCAGCATATTTACATATTAATTTATGTTGTTCTTTAAAAATGTCTTTTGACTATATGAATCAGTACATTAGAGGATCAGAGAGAGTCTCTTTGCACTAAAAACAAAGACTCTTTTACTACTGTGTAACACTCTAACAGACAAAGCTTATCTATTAAGTCATTAGAAGTGCTGATATTCTTAAATGTAAGCATAATTAAGTATAGTTTTTCTTGGAACTAATATTATCACAATCACATAGAATCCCCATGGCTGGAAAAGACCTCCATGATCATTCAGTCCCACTGTGCTCACTGGAAATAATGCAAGAGTATAGCACTGGACTTATTTGGTTTACTGAAGTTTTTAGATATTCACAATTTGTTATAAACTTAGATCATCTTGTTTGTAAGTGACACTGGATATATTACACTTAGTTTTTCTGTGTGCGATCTTAAACTAGTTAATTTCTATGAAGTTACTGAAGGGAGAATTATACCTGGGAGCTTTCATGTAAAAATCTAATGTTCCTCTGCATGTTGGCATTTTAGGGCTGGATGGTAAATGACATAGAGATACTTAAAGATCACAGGTCAATCAGGCAGAGTTGTTCTTCTCTGTATTTCTGTGAATTTGGTTGTCAGTTTCCAGAGCTAAGATATCCGTGTGTATACGTCTTGCTCCAATTTATAGGAGGAAGTGGAGGTTGGTTCTTTGCAATCTATATACCCAGTGTGAGATTAAGAAACAGCAGTTCAAATGTTGGTTCAACCAGTTTATTACAGATCTTAATCAGGGAGATGAGGGAGGGGAGGACGGACACTATTATGAATTAGGGTAATGGGGAAGGAAAGGAGGAGATAGGAAAGAAGAAGCAGGAAATCTTTATAGGAAGCAAGAGGGATGTAGTCGCCATGGAACCAAGATGGTTCATAGTTCAGTCATTCATCTTTGGTAGTTGTTGGGCATTGTCACGGGGACCACAGCGATGATGGCCACTTTTCAATGGTTGTACTAACTTATAAGTCTAAAGTGGTTGACACTCTCTTTGGAGTGGCAGCCTCTGGTTCTGGGATCTCAGAAGAAACTCCTTTGTTCCCATCTTTTGGACCTTGCCAGCAGGTAAGGGGGAGTAGGGATGACCATCTGCATCCTGTTTTTCAGGGGACATGATGGTATCATTCCCCAGTTTTTCCCTACCGATTTGGAGCTATTTAATCACTGGCCAGCTCTTCCACCAAGTAAACGCTCCTGAGCGCTATCTTCTGGAGGCAAGCAGCTCTGAAGGTGCTTTCAAATGTCCACAGTGTGATGTTGATTGTCACATGGTAGTACCCATCACTTGCTTCCTCAATAAATCAGAGTCTTATCACAAGAAATACCTCAGGAAGCAAGCTTTGAGCCAAAAAACAAAGAAGGATTCTCACAGTATAGAAGTTCAGTGTTCTTAGCTCCTGTGTTTCTTCTGGACTTCTTAGTGAAAACTGTTTCCTACCTTTGTGTGTTCATCCTGTTGTTCACTTTTTAATCTCCCTAGTCCCTTTTACTCCCTTCTCTATATAGTCTAAGTTAAGACTTAGCATATCAGCCATTTGCATATCTTCTGGGAAAACGGCATTTTAAATGCAAACAATCCAGGAAGCTCCTAGAGTTGACGGAGGAAAAATTCCTGGTGCAGGTGTAAGACAGACAGGAGAGGTGAACTGTCACTGCACCTGGTGCTCGCTAGTGAGGAAGGGATCATTACAGAGGTGAAGACTGAAGGCAGTCTAGGCTGTAGCATCCACATCCTATTTGAGTTTGTGATCTTGAAGAATATGGGCTTGATCAAGGGTGGACTCAGGCCCTTAAATTTCCAGAGTGTGAACTTCTGGCTGTTTTTAAGGAGTTGTTGGTCAAACTGAGGGAAAGAAGAAGTTCAGGCAGTGGAATCTGGAATTGGTAGCCTGGGAAGAATATGGGTATGCTGTCCAGATATGCAGAGAATCAGGAAAGCCAAGGCACAGATGTGACGCTAAGCAATGTGGCTTATTGGAGGGACTGGGTAGGTCAGATCGATGGTTGGATTTGGTGATTCTTTTTTTCCAGTTTAGATGATTCTCTGGCTGTGTGATTTCAAATGAACATATACATAAGATTTAATCACACTAACTTTAGCATTAATATTTTGGAGATCATTCTTCATGAAAGGCACTGCTTATTTCTCTTAAAGAATCTACCATTGCATTACAGATTCCTCTTCCCAGTAAGAAGTGTCCCACACATAGCTATGCTGAAACTAACTCAAATGTCTCTTAACGTACCTTGCAAGTATATAGCAAATTCCAGTGGGAATTTAGTCTCGTTAAGTATAGCTGGGTAGATCACTTCCTCACTTATTTTTCTTTCATATTGATCACAGGAAAATTATTTACTATGTTTGTGCAGGTGCTGTATTTCAATTTTGTGGTTCTGTTTTAAATTTTGCATTAAAGTTGTTTTCCCCCTCTTCTTAAAACTACTTTTGTTTGCATGAGTGTAGTACAATTGACAGAAGACCTAATGCTCTAAAGCCATAAACTCTGCAGAAATTTCAAGGACAATTTTGTACTTCCCTACTTTGGAACAATTTTGACAATTGAATTATCCAAGAAAACACTTCAGAATGATGTGGTGTTTATTCTGAGTTAATACCACTATAAGTGTCATGCATTCTTCACAGCCGTGAGAGTTGTCAGGTGTTCAGTGGAAGAGGTTTATTGACAAGCTTATGAATGGCATACTTGCTTTTGCTGATGTAAATCACACAAACAGAAAAAAGAGCATAACCAATAAAGGTAGTATGTAAACTACAAGTTTAGTTGCTTATCTTGCACTGGATATTAGGAAGTACTGAAGTTATTTGATTGCCAGTGATAGAAAAACTTGTTATTTGTTTACAACAGTGCAATGCCATAGATTAGCTTTGTGGGAATAGGGATGTCTTGCTTGGTAAGATTGTAGTATCCACATGCTAGTAAACTTTTTTTTTCCAGACCTGGATGCCAACCATCTGTTAAAGCATTTCTGCACAACTAGCCATCTGTTTAGTACTAAATCTTCTCTAGTACTGTGTATGTGTATATTTTTTTTCAAGAATATTTAACGTTCTGCTCTGGCTGAAATTGTAACAACAAATATGGATGTGTGTTATTCTTACCATGAAAGCTCTTTCAATATGTGTACTGCGGATGGATAGCTTTTCATTTATCTGCTACCATTCACAGGCAAATCAGATAAGAGAGATAACAGAAAATTAGTGCTTTATTATATAATTCAAAATACAAACCTTATCTTATCTTGTGATACTCAAGATTAATAAATAGCATTTTCTGCATTCATCTACATTAACTGTGTTAGAACTAATTTAGTAAGGTTCAGTTTTATTGTTCACGTAACACAAAGAAAACTGCAAAAGAAAATTGACTTATTTGAAACTAAAAATGAATGTCCTGTACAGTTTAAAAAAAAGAATAATACACTGTAATTTCTTCCGTGCCATTTGAGAACATACTGTATTGCTTTTATTGAACTTCCTGAAGGTTTTGCTATTGGTGGTACTATGAGAAAACTAGTCTATTACTCTATTTCCTAGTTGTTGAAATGCAGAGTTACTTGTTGTTGAATTACAAGTTATAAAATTTATAGTAACTTCAAATATAGTTATCAGTTGTAATTGTAATGATAATTATTTTGTGCTTCATAAAATTAAAGAAGTTATCAGCTTAATTACATTAATGCTTTATTACTTTACAATATAGCATCGTTATGTTACAAAGTAGATTATTTTCTAAAGCTACAACTAGTCAACAAAGCACAGTAAATATAAGACCTAATTTCAGTCAAGTGAGCTTTTGATGATTTAAAAAAAAAAAAACTGTAGAAACTGCAAATCAATGATTTTATTTTGGCAACAGTAATGAGCACTTTGGATTATTTGTTTCATTCAAAGGACAAATTAATATGAGAATGTGTAGTACCAGTTGTGATAAAATATTAAGCGAGAATGATTTAAAAAGAAAAAATCTAGTAATCAGGTCTCAGAGAAACCTCACAAATTTTCTTTGAGGCTGTGATGTATGAGAATGCTGAAGTATATGCTTAATGCTATCCATGTGCTCTAAGGCTTTGCTTTTCTATATGGATTGAAACAGTTGTACAGTTCACATCTTGAAATGACTTTTGAATCATTCTAATGGCTTACTTAAGGTACTGGTATGAAGATGGTATTTACTTATGTTTACTAGCTTCAGCAAAAGATTTCTTTCAGTAGCCAAAAGGTAGAATCTAACAGTGGAGAACAGGAATCCGTATTGTCCACGCAGTGAACCAAAGCTAGCCTGTGTCCTAACTTAAAAACTGTATGCTCGGACTTCAGTGCTGTGATGTTACAATTCTCTATCATCAGGACCTTTATATTAAACTCCTTTCTCTGAATTCTTTCAGTAAATGTAAGATACTTTCCCAATTTGAGGACCAGACCTGCATATGTGCATGGCATTCAGGCTGCTCATCAGTCATGTGACATGGCATCTTAGTTATTAGGTAGTGATCCCTGAATGAGCCCTGTCATGGCAGAGGAGCTACTTTTAGAAGACAGTAAGTTTTATTTTATAGAATTTGAGATGATAGTGTTCTTACCTCACACCTGTACTGGTGGCTGTTCTGCTGCATTTGCCTGTTGCATAAACAAGTTTTTAAAATTTTCAGTTGCTCAGGTAGCTATTTGCACAGATGTTTCATGTGAATGTAGTATATGGATTTCTCATTTATGCCTATTCATAAACTACAACTAATGGATCACTTTTCAATTGGTGACAGTTCTTATGTGGAATACGTTGCTTTAGTGCTTGCTACTCTGCCTGAAAGAACCATTCCATAGGCACCCTCTGTATATATACTTCTGCTTCTGACAGCATCTTATTCTGTACTTACAAAAGAAATATCAGTTCTCCCATTAAGTGCCACACCTCTGGCACTTCTGATGGTGAAGATAATCTGAGACACAATAAATGCCTGTAATCTTACTATCTAAATCTTGCAAGTTATTCTCAGGAATGTCTAACTTGATTTTTCATTGCAACGTTCTGTGATAAAAGCCCATACATTTCCCTTAGAGAAGAATTTCCATCTTGTTACGTTCTTATGCTTTGGCCTTGGTAACAAGATGAGTGCACTGATTTTGCTATTACATCTGGGGTAATTATTTTAGAATTTAATAGGCTGGTATGCATACTCTTTGCGTTCTAGTCCCATTTAGGTTTTTTTAGGTATTTTAGATTTCAGAGAAATTGAGTGATACAGCATTTGTCTTGCTGAAAAATTATGAAAATGCACACTAAAATGATTACTAAGTTCCTGTTGTACCTCTGACCTTCTACATTACACCCAAGCAATGTATTTAATGACCAGCTGCTTTTGGAGTATCTTAGAAAATCAGATAAAATACTCATTTAATTCCCCATAGACCAATGGCAGCTAACCATATCTTTTATGTACTAGACCTTACACAGTGAACATCTATATATTAAATCTACCTGATGAAAAGTAAGACTCCACTCTCTTCTGGTCAGAACATACTTTTACTGTACTCATTGTCAAGGCAAGTGGATGTAGTTTACATGTTGTGTATGTGCATGCAGCATAAGTATGCCTCCGGGATGGCTATTTAGAAAAGTTTTTAGAGTATCTGGTCTGATTCTCTCAAAGACCAGAAACTCAATTCTTTTCTTACTAGAACTGTGAATGTAGCACAGAGGGTGTCTTTTGGATAACAATAAAGTAAACAAATAGCATTGCTAAACATCTATAAAAGAAAAAAAAAATGTTTGCTAACTTGGCAAATGTTAATCTTTGAAATAACTTAATGAGTTAATAACAGAAAAGAGAACAAAGGGACAGTAGTCACTTTAATGTTAGGAGACTAAGTTGCCGTGTTTTCACATTGGTCAATCTCCTTTCTTTTCAAGTCTTACTCCCAGTTTCCACCAGACTGGAATGTGGGGCAGGGTAGAAGCCTGAAGTGTTCTATGTGGCATAGCAGTTGAAAATCAAAGGAATGGAGTCACTGGGCTATCTTCCCTGTGTTATGCTTCTCTAGGGATAGAAAAGGGCACACATGAGTCAGTCCTCTTCAGGTATGCAGTTGCTTTATTTCCAAGGAGTGCAAGTAACTCTCAGAAAGCTATTGAATCCATCTCAAATCTGTAAACATCGGCATACTTCAGTATAATGGGCAGATGCCATGATGATATTATTGTAAGAAGAAAAGAGGAGCTGCATGGGGACTGTGGGATGTGGCCTACGTCTTTTCTTAACATGCAATTAGCAAGCCTATCTATATGCTCTTTTGATGTAGACTCTTGATCTCGTCAGTGGCTTTCCTCGCTGTCTCCTATGACCGTGATTTCTGGAGCCCTATGTCTATCCTCTGTTATCTACTTCTCTGTTGGACTGCCATTTCTGCTTCTCTTATGTTTTAAGCTTTAGCCTCCAAAGAAGGCTTTAGACTGGTTTCCATAGCAATTATTCCATGGCTAAAAGAAAAAGGTCTTAGAAGATTTTGCCACAGACTTCCTTTAAAAATAATTAGAAAGCTCCACTCCAATAAGAACCTTTACTTGAGAATATATCACAAAAAAACAAGCAAATAAAAGATGAGTTTTTCAAGACAAAAGTGCCAATAAGAAGCAGGCTCTCTAATTAACTTTACAGCATCTAGGCTGTAACAGTGCCATGTCACATAGGAGTATAAATGACACTGATTAGTAAGCTGATGATCATAGTGGCTAGCTGAAGTGTATTTGCACCAATCTGTTACAATGCATATCACAGAAGAAAGTACAATAAATTCCCTATTTCTTAAATGTCTGAAAGAACAACTTAAACAGAAGAAGATAGATAACCCCTGTGTAAAATCGGCTGCCTCTGATATTTATTTATTAATCAAATATATCTTTTAATGTAGTTGTGCATTAAACATAAATGAACAAAGGTTGAAGTTGAGCACAGTACATAGATCCTTCAGGCTACTACTTAACTGGCCAGAACAGAATCAATAGCAAAGCTGCAAAAAGCCCAGTGACTTATTTTCAAGCAGTGACCTAACCATTGCAATGCAGAAATGGAAGAATTGGTCTAAAATAGCTGCAAATTGGTTTATCTCAACTGGGTAATGTTTTCAGTGTCTTGGAAGAAATTATGGACTTCACTACTTCAAGTGTATCTGTGTGAAACCTTTCTCTTCACATCAGGTGAAAGAAGTAATGACTTAATCCTAGGGTTTCCTCAGTTGCTGTGATTCTTTCTTAAGGCTGTTACAGATGCTCAGGTTGTCTGTTGACTTTTTATTTAATCCATTACTGCAAACAAAGTGCAGCTTTATGGAATTTCAGGTACTGCATTTCTATTTTTCATGTTTTTGTGATTTTTTTTTTTTTGGTTTTTGGTATTCCTCATCATAACATCATGTAGTGCTCTGGGTATTAAAGTGTTAATGCTCCACTTCTGGGTACCTGTCTCTGTACATTGTGGAATGTGGCCCTTCCTGGTTGGCTGGTTTCTTACTGCCTTGCAGTGGGTGCTGGAGAGTGTTTTCCTGAGACCAAGTCAAACCTGAAAAGCTTGGTACAGCTAGGAACTCTCTCCTATTTTATTTGATTTAGTAGTCTCAATTTCAGTTAGATTGTATTATATTTTATCTTGCATTCCAATATCATAGTAAGTAAAATAAGTTTTCCTCCATAGATCATTGTCACTGTTTTTTTTTTTTCCCTTCCTTGAGGCTAGCTCCCATCTCTCTATCTCTTTTCCCTTTTCCTTCCCATTTTGTGGGGCTGGAGAGGGGGATGGGGGCCTACTGCCCCCTGTCATGGGAATAGATTGATCTAGTTAACTCTGTGACACTAAACAATGTAGCTGCTGGCCTGTGAGTGCCTCCTTTTCCAAGACTCAGGGTGATCTGAATGACCTGTCACCTGACTGTCTTTGTCTTCAGTATAATGCAAGGGATGACAGAGACAGCTCTAAAAGTGGAAAAGATTTGATGTTGCTGTCTCAGTAAGTTATCGCTAGATAGGAAGCTGGAAACTCCTAGATTTTAAGGAATGAAAAGAAGTTAAAGACTAGAGAAAATTCCCTCTCATACATAATATCTAAAAGGCAGAGGTCAACTATGATAATAAAGCTATCATTTCTTATTTCAGTTAAGTAGAAGTAAGGATGAGTTTGTCAGTGTATTTGGGCAGACTAGAAAGGACTACAGCATCATAATGCCAAAACATCTTTAGGATGTTTTGTGTATGAATACAATTCAATGAATTTCTGAAATAATTTTCAGTTTTATGTTTCCTGTGGTTCTATTTTATCCTATCATACAGTATACAAGGTATACTGTAAACACTCCAGGGTATGATGTGATGGGAAAAACATTAGAGAGATGTAGCTGTAGAGACTACAGTAAGAACTCTGACATTCATGGTTGAAACTGTGTTGGAAAAATAAAACTAATTTATCCCCAAATAAACCAAAAAACTGAATCTATGTGCACCAAATTAACAAGATATTGGTATCTTCCTGATTGTACTTTAGTTCTGACACTTATTTTTACCACAGGCCTAGTTTATGCTTTGCTATTCTGCAGACTTATAAATATGAAAATATTTATCTCAGTGCAAACTTACAATTTGCACGCATCTTTCTACAGATTTCCTTTGGTTTGAATTTCATTGGCCTGCCTTGAAATCAGTAAAAGGGAACCTTTACCGCTTACTGTATTATATATCTAAGATTTTTTGCTAATTCATTGGTCAAAAAAAAATCACTGTTCCAAGCCCACAGCCTGATTATGAGTTCTTAGTATAGGACGAGCTGGCACAAACACTCCAAATTTAAATTAAAAGAAAACATCTGCCACTTCCATATTCTCTCTTTATCTCAATCAAATCTTCAAGAGCAGGCAAGCCTATCTGTATTCTTCTAGTTCAGTCTGAGAAAAAGTAATTCTATGCACAACCCCTGACTTTGCTTCTGTTTGGATACACGTGAAATTTCATCTGTGTAAATGCAAATTCTCATTCCCTGATGAATTCATCACCCTGATGGCAATGCTAGCTCTTCTCCAGCTATCCTTGAGTAGTTGTTTGATCACAATGAATGATAAGTCTCTTTGATTGATATTATGAGGTTTTTAGCACAGATATTGTAATACATAGTTTAATGATGGATGTGTTTGAAGCCAAATTAGTAGTAATCGTGTGTTTTGAAGCCTTATTTTGAGATCGTTATCATTCTGATCTTTGAAGGCCTGATTATAAAGAACTCTTATTTCCATGATAAATAGGTTCTAAATTATTCCCAGCTTCCCAAAGACTCTTTATCTATTTAATTCATGGTAAATGAACAGGAGACTTACTAGTTTTTACAGGCTATCTTACAGAATTGCATTCAAGTAGCAGTAAGGTGGGGATAATTTTCTAGAGAAAAGAGCACCAGATAATGGGGATTAAGTAAGAGAACCAGGGGTGCTTTCTGTTTAGATGGTTGAGGCTGATGAGTTGAAATAGAGGTAGGGAAGTTGAAGGTGCCTGTCCAGGATTTTGTGGATGGAGTTCCATATCTTGCATGCCAGGTGAACTGTTCATATTTAGCAAAGGAAGAGGAGAAAATAATGCTTTTGAAGTAAAAATGTTGTACAATGCTGCAATACATTAGAGGATTTAATGCTGCATCTCCAGCAAAATAAAGACCCTTTCCTTCAGGTTATCAAATAAATGAAACCCATGGTGTACCACACATTTCCCTTGCTTTTATACAAACAAGGTGGTCAAAATGTATGGATCTCAAAGAAAAACACGCTTGTTGGGTTCTTATTTACTTGTTACTCTGAAGTACAAGTGTGTCCTGTGAATGATATAGATCTGTATTTTTTGGATTTTTTTCTCAGCAAGCGACAATACTAATAAGGTTGCCTCCAATCAAGCTTAAAAGCTTAAGCTTTTCTCAAATAGAGCTAGCTTACTTACTTTTCCTTTCCTATTAAACTTTTTGCACAGTATGTGAATTGGCAATTTGTCATTTTTAAAATTTCTTGCTTGTATTAAATATATATTCAATAAGTATATTTTGCTTTTCATCAGATGCTCATGAAGCTAACTTAATCACTTTATGTAATGGACTTTATCAAAAGCCTTTATCAGAAGCTTCTTCAATTAGCTAATGTCAGTGGAGGACTTTAAAAATGAAAAATGTAGGGTAAGTATTCTGTAATTTATTTGCATAATTAAAAGTTCTTTGACCAACCTTTTTGTTAATTGTTTTGTTTAAAATATATAAATACTTTAACAGAAAAATATTTGCATTCAGAATATTCAGGATTATATCTTCACTCAGTGGCAAAAACAAATTATGAAAATGTTAAAGAAATATATTTCAAAAGCTGATAGTTCTTCAGTATTTTATTCCATAAATTTCTGTGTATTCATGGTTTCTTCCTTCCTGTCTCAAATTCTTGAGCCTTTCTTTGTCTGTACAATAATTCTCTGCTGTCAGTTGAGCTAATAGTTTTCTTCTTTGTATATATATGTGCCAACTAAACAAAACTGGCTATTTCTACTTAATCCTTAAAACAATCATTTTTACTCTACCATTCAAACTTATTTTGTTCCACATATCTTGTTTTCTAACTAAAAAGCGGTAATACAATGCAACTTCTTTGCGTGCTTCTATCTGGGCTTAAAGAAGAGGTACAACCAGATTATTTCCAATCAAAAATTATTTGGGCTTGCTGCCAAAATGTCTTCTCATTAATTAGCCTGAATCTTTGATGAGGCAATGGATAGAGTATTACGTGTATACTTAAAAAGCGTATTAAATCTTACAATCTGTCACAATACTAATGCCATACCTGGCCTGGTTCTATGCTTTTGGAGTTTCTTAATTCCTCAGTTTATCATGTTGATGAGGGAAGAATTTTAGAAATTCTTTTCAACAGTGTAACAACCAAAAATGATTGTTCTTATATAATCAACTTGTGACATTTCTACATATCAGATTATTCAGATTGTTGTCTCTCAAAACTAATCTCTGTTACTGTGTGGAGGGTGTCACAGGCCATTTATCTCAGCTGGGCAAAATGAAATTTCAGATAAATGAAATCAAAAGGCTTACTGGACTTATCATTTAATAAACAAGGCTAAATGGACATCTTGGACTAAGCAGTTTCTTCCTTAGACCTACAGAGAGAGAGAGGAATGAAGCATCATCACCTATTTTCTCCTTTCTGCTGCCCTGCAAAATGAGAAGTTGCACGTTTTCAAAGGATTACTGCCAGAGGCTACTGCCTCCTCTGGTTTCCCCAGTTCAGGTGATAGTGGAAACACTTTAATGCATATAAACCAAATTAGCATGGATATATTATTTAATTTTTTTAAAGCAATCTCAGTTTGTTGTGATTAAAAAGGCCTCCAACAGTGCAGGTTGGAGACAGAACAGTTGCCTCTGGGGCTGGAGCCAGTAACTTTTCAACTGGTGTAACTGCAGCTGGAAGAAGATTGTGTCTATGCTAATGATATGACTGTAAAGACTTAGCTCTAGGTTACCTTAATGCATAAATGCATTCATGTGTACAGATTAAAGTCCTTTTCAAATCTGTACATGGTTAGGCCTTAGGCTGTGGCTAGGACTTGCTGTGTCAAAAATTCGCAGTGGAACATCCTAATTGGAACTGCAGTGGTCATAGGAAATTAATTTGATACAAGTCTTCTCAAAGATTTTTTTTTTTTTGCCAATGCCCCTCAACTCTGACCACAAATTTACTCGGGAGGGGTGGGGAGAACATAGAGCTACAAAGATGAAGGACCCTTTGATACCTCTGGCTGCTCTAGTTCGTCCTCCTGTGTATGTGATGTGGCTGTAGCCATGTGGCTCAGCCCTCCTCATTCAAAGGAGGCATTATTCACTTTAATTTGTTGTGACAACATTAGTTTATAGATGTTGCAGTATTTAAAATGTTTGGTGTTTTGGATAAATACAGATATTACTGCTCATTTAGTGGGCAAAACTTTTTTCATTGGCTTGTCATCACATATGTGCTTTGTTATTTTTGGTCTTTAATTTACTTTCAAGACAGCCATGATGTTCTATGTTATATTGTATAAAGGACAATGCTAAAAGAATTAAATATCCTGAAGTGGTAACACCCAACAAAGTAAAGCAATCATTCTTAAAAATCTTGCTTAGCTAGCATAGATATAGAGCCCATGCTTTATAGGAAGTCTTTCTTATATCTGTGCTCCTCATGTGATTGAATATTTCAAGTTGTTCCAGTTTCAAGTGACGTGGTTGTTATCCCCTGACTAAGTCCAGTCAGGATGGTAAATTTCAATATTTCCGTTCAGTCTCTTGGGAAACATCAACCTAGATGACATTCTCAGACAAAATGGCAGAATTAAATTTGAAGAAAGTCAATCTCCAGTGGAGTTACAGTTGCTACTTTCCTAAAAAGTGCAGAGAGAAGATGAGGCTGTGAATTTATTTTCTGAAATGTCTTGTGACAGGAGGTTTTCCAAGGTCGGTAGAAGGCCCATGTTCAGACTTGCTTTTCTGCAGGAGTTAATTCAAACTCATATCTCCAGTGAATGCAGCTGAATTCACAAACATTTAAGTAAAGAAAGTGTGCCTGAATGCCTAACATGCAGATTCAGCGTAGAGAAGGAGGTGTTACTACACTGAACAGAGTAAAGCCACAGTCTGATCATATCCTTTTCTGTCTTGGGGGAACAAGTGAATACCAGTGGACTGATCACTGTAGCAAAGAGAGCACAAATAAGATCCAGTGACTGTAAATGAAAGTAAGATCATTCAGAAAGGAAATGAAATGTGTTTCTCAGTAGTAAGAATTAACCTCTGGAATATAATTATTTAGAGACAGACCATGAGATCTGTAAATCAAAAGCTGCATCTTTCTGAAAGAGAAACAGTTGCCCGAGAGAGATTTAGGGGTTTGCTTTTGAGAAAAAACCTAATACTGCATGCAGTATACTATGTGGGATTTTGGAAGATTGTCTCCATAGATGTGAACACGTGTAAAAACAAACTTTCTTTTACACCTCACATAACAGTCTAGCCCAGAGTACAGTCAGTGAAAATGAGGTCTTAAATACTACTTACGGTGCTGAGCCATAGTTATGCCTTACTTTGTGCTATTATGTGCTGTATTTCAGCTGTCCTTTCATAGCTCCTAAGCAAAGATTCTGAACAGAGGTCAGTATTTTCAGCTGTTTTCTTTCTCATGGGAAAATATTTTCTTCACATATTCAAACTGATAAAAGAGTTGATGTTGATCAGAACGCTGCCTTGTAAGAGTGTATTATATCTTCTGTAAGGGGTTTCTGCGCTATTTGACTAGGGTGAGTCTTTGTCAGCTGTAACTGGATTCCTGAAATGATGTAGCTTCTGATGCTTTTTAAGCTATGTTTTCTAGCTTCTTGAGCACAATAGTAACTGCTAATTAGGTAACTCTTCTGCCTTTGTAGGGCCTTTCATGGAAACATTAATTTACAGAACATGATCCAGAGCTGTGTCCTCATTATAGAAACTAATTATCGTGATAAAAGTGTAGCTTATACATATTTTGATTAGTTGATTTGAAATTAGTTACAGCTTTAATTATATATTTTGCAAGAAAAATCTTAGTTTTGCTTATGCACTCGCATAAGTTACAATGTCCTTATTTTACAGAATGCATGTATAGTCTGCTTGCTATCATCCCAATTCTGTAGACATGACAAAGAATTGAATTTTTGCCATCAAAACCTCAGTAGTAGTAGATTGAAACCTATATTGTATTTACTTGAGTGGTATTGATCTTTAACTTTCTATTTCATTAGCCAGAACTCATTATTCACAGAAGCTCTGATTATAATCATAAGCCTAATATAGTACTCACTGGCTTGTTATATTACATAGCTCACTCCGGAAGTAATGTCTCCTATTTATTTCTGTGGAGACTACAGCAGATACAAAAGGCACAATAATACTTTGATAGAATAAATTCTCAGCTACAAAACACTATTTTGGAACACATTTGCCAGCATTAGCTATGCATTTTCTCCAGTGGCAAGCAAGAGCCTGCTTGCTGTGCTCATTAAAAACGTGTATCAGTGGAAGTGACTCACTGTTGCTGTCACCACTGCCAAAATGCACTGTCCTCTGCTTTACTGTGCTCAGCGCCATTGCGTGATCTCCATGAACATGCAGCAAGTATTGGTAAATATGGATGGGTGCCATTTTTTTCCACATGGAGGAATTAAATGATGCATGTTTGCTACATACACGTTTCTATGTCACATATCATTTTGTCAGATGGCAACAATATGTAATGGAATATTAGTGGGAGGTTCAACCTCTATTGTTATAAGACCAACATCCTACTCTGACACTGTGGGCCAACATAATAAAGTAGGAGGTATTCATTTTGGAGAAGTATTTTGTGAACAAGAAACTTTATTTTTAAAATGTTCCAAAGCGAGTGGGGGGAGGGACTAACAATCACAACAGCAGATCTTGATGACATAAAAGCAGAGTTTTTCACTGCATGATCATCCATTTGTCATCTGCATTGCCACTGGAGATTCACGTTAATTATGCTCATTCATCTGAACCCAGGGGAAGTTCTCTAAAGCTTAAGGCAGTCTGGCTGCAGAAAACTCTCCCTGTAGTCCTCTCTGCACATTGGGTAACTCACTTGCTGCTTCATGAGCAGTCAAGAGTCTAACACCTTCAAAATTAAATGGCAATCTAAGTATAGTAACAAGACATATGCATTAAAAATGCCAAAATCAGAGAATCTTTACATGTGCAAGCTCTAAGATAGGAATAATCTGTAATTTTAAATATAAACATTTCTATATTAGCAAACATTACAGTAGTCTTTAAGTTGAATTGTCAAATACTCATAACTTAAATGTCAGATTTCCAAGATATAATCTTAACTTATATAGCCATATTTTCTGTCATAAAAACTAGTCTTTGTCCAGTTCTTAGTATAAATATTATTTTTGAAATTGTCAGTGCAACAGCACCTTCATTCTTCTTGAAACAAACTGTTTTTTTCTGAAACTTCATTTATAAACTCTTGACAATCATATATATCCATGATATGGTAAAGCCATAACCAAATGGATGCAAGATTTTGTGGGGGGAAAAAAAGTAAGCACTGGGTAATCTTTAGCATTAAATAAAGGTTAGGTAGCCTTGTGAATTCTGAGAGATTATTATGGGGGGGAAAAAAAAAAGTAATTTATGCAGCCTTCAGTTATTCCTTTCTTTCTGTATGTGCTTGTGCTGCATATGTTAATCAGGGAGCGAGATCTCAATAAATTGTATGGGATAATCATAATAATCATCTTACTGCAATGAACAAAACTTTCTTCCTGCAAAAAGTGGTATCAAATCCAGGTTTATGTTGCTACATGATATAATATTTGACGGAGTTATGTTAGATAAGGCAATATAATTCAAATATGTTCATCTGGGAATATCCAACAGAGCAGACAATGTCTTAAAATACCAAAGACAAAAAAATAATTCAAGCTTAAATATTTGTGTCTTACTGTGTTCAGAAGTGTTAACACAGCATTTGATTGGAATTAAAGAAGTAGTAAAAAATATCTTTTAAACAAATATATGTTTCAAAAAAACCTGTTTTAAGTGGTTTTTTTCAGATGCTTTCTGGACTGTCTTTGATCTTACTGATAAAACTGTCCTCACATTAGAACTGATATCTCATCTTGTAAAGTAAGGACCTCATACGCACGCACTCAGTGTATTTTCTCGCTTATCAAAGACAGTTTTAAAAAGAGAAATGTTAAGGAAACATCACTGAATTAGACCTCCAGACTCAGAACCCCAAGTACTATGTGAGATGACAGGCAAGCTGGTGTCCTGGAGACAGGGCAGACACCTGCCTTCTTCTGTGCTGCCTGACAGATGTCTGTCTGTCCTAGTCTTCACACTCCAGGACTGGTCTGGCCTCTCTGCTCTGCCTTCTCAGTGCCCTGTCGATGTGGGGGCCTCAGAATGCTGACTCCCAGTGCTACTAAAATCAGATGACATCTAGAGTGAGTCACGGTTATACGGTGAAGCCAGGGGATAAATGAAGTCAGTTCATGGGTGGTGAACCATCTGGCAAGCAGTGAACCTGGGAAAAGCAGAACATATGCTCTGAGAAAAATCAAATGTCTTCAGATATTACAGTTTCTCTGTAGATAGCTTGTCTGAAAAAAAATAACTTTGTTTTTTGGCTCATAATTTAGGAAATTCTTTTTTTTTTACTGGTCAGCTGTCTGCATACCTTTGTAAAGTTCTATGTGTTTATGGAGATGGAAAAGTAGTTGTGACTTCACTTTTTGTGGTAACTCTGAGATATCATCAGTAATAATTAATTATATTTCAGACATCAACAACCAATAGATGTCAACAATAGATAACAACCAACCAGTTATCAAACCAATTTAGGACTTTGTATCTCGTCTCTTCATTAACATAGTTAGTGTTTTGAAACTTTAGATGCCACAACCAAAATATCTAAAGTATTTCTGAGAGCTTTTTTAATGAAGTATGGTGCATAACTTTGCTCCTTTGGTGTAATGATACAATATAATACAGTATAATGCAGCAACTATGAAGATAATCATTAAATGGGTGGAATTTTCCCAATGACATGATCCGCATCTGTGAAATCGGATCAGGAAAATCATAGATATTTCCAACATCAATAAAAATGTTTAATCTTGATTTTTCCATAACATAAGCCAGTCAAATATGCTTTTACAGACCTGTTTCTTTAACATAAGTGTCCTTGACAAACAATCAACCAGCAATGATAAGCAATTTCTTGTCTCAACTTCCAGGCTTCCTTATTCCTCTTCTTCCTGGCTTTCATGCAATATGTTAGTTTGTATCAAATGGTGTAATGATTACATAATAAAATTTGGGAAAACAGCTCTGTTGCCGTCTCTCATAGCTCTTCTTTTATTCTCTCATCTTCCTTTCTCTCTTAGTATTTATTTTTCAGTAATGACTGGGCAATCCTCTTTTTTCAGACTATATTTCACCTTTTTTTTTTTTTTTCCTAGCAAGAGGGATACTGAATTGTTTGGCTCTGAGAAGTTAAGGTCCAGATACAAGCTGTAGTTAGTCTAATAATTCTAACAATTACATAAAGAAGCAATGTTTCCATTTCATATAGCTTCTGTTTAGTTTAAATCAACTGAAGTTCTGTTTTTGTTGTGAAATGCCCAGCTTAATTCTTGCTTCCCATATGGTTTTGGAAACATTTCCCCCAAACCATAAGAAACCGTCTGAGACATCTGATGTATAAACTGTTAAGTTATGTTTGATATAAGTAGCTTTATCAACAAAATGAATGCCACAAAAGTAGATATAGCTGCAAAATAAATAAATAAAATTATAGGCCTATGTGGAATTTTAATTTCCTCTACATAGCTCTTAAAAGTTTTAGAAGAATCTCGTCTCCTTGGTTAATTCAACAGTACTCCTTTCTCACCAAACTATATCACTTTTAGTGCAAATACTTGAGTGTGGATATATCAATTTATATTGATGTAGGACTGGCAGCTGGAAGACTATCACTGACTTTAATGGGAATTGATTAGTTCCTGCTGGCACTTATGCAAGTGAAATTCAATTATTTGAATGTGTGCAGAAAATGATCATAAACATGATGCAAGTGTAGCAGAAAGGACTTCATTTTTTAATCTGAATCAAGGTTTGTGGAAATAAACATACCGTACTTTCTGCATCTTGGATAAGATATGGGAGATAGAGATTACTGAGTATATCTGAAGAAATGTTAAGGATAGCTTTGGAGTTTACTGGGATAGAATACCACACGAATATTTGTTCAAATACATTATCATTTGGTAGCTATTGTCATTTGCTATGTGTTAGCAAGTGTGTTGAAGGATTGTGCTTTGTCTGTTTTTTCCATTGACTCTCATTGTGTTTGTTGGATCAGACTCAAAACTTCCATCTACACTGGCATGGAGTTGCATTGAAGTTTGTTGCCTGGCCATAGGACAACTATAGCTTTTGGACAGTACGGATACTTGGAGCTCAATTACCTTAATTCGCTCTGCTGGCAAGGAAACCAATAAGAGTTGTTAATTCCTTGTTTGATACATTCCATGTTACATTGTGTGCTTTTCTGACAGAGATTGTCCCTCTGCAGCAATTTGAGACAGTTCTAGAATGAGTGAAAGAGAATTCAACTTGTCATATTTTTAAACAAATTATATGTTCTTTTCTATGAGTTAGCACGTCATTGTAAATAAGAGGGTAGCATGGCATGACTCACTAGCCTCAGTTATCATTACTTAAATCTATTTGTGTATTTCTGTAATGTAGTGTAATTTCTGAAATCCTTATAGTTTTTTTTAGGTTTATTAAAAAAAAAGATGCTTATATAATTCAAATTAAAGTAAGAGAGCACATAGAGAGAAAGTTTAAAACTTAACATTATCAGAAGACCACATCATCTTGCTGTCATTTCCACACTTCTTAGTATTTCTTTCCTGAACTAAGGTTTAAGAGAACTACTTAATTTTTCTTTGAGTCATTAGCAGTATAAATAGTTGAACTTAATGTCTTGATTTTTCATCTTTCTTCATTTTTTTCCAAAATTCTGGCATTATGTTCTCTCTCTTCCTCATTTTTTTTATTTATTTTTTTTTTAAATCTTGCTACAAATCCCACATTTGGTAGTCTAAAGCTATATGCCTTACACATATCAAACACTAGTGCAGTAGAAATAAGAACTATTCTTTATTAGCAGTGCTGGAAGGACACAGTGATGCTTGATAAATTATTTTTTGTAGTTTTGAAGTCTGATGTGCAGCACAGCAATATCAGACTCTTCCATGCCTGAAGAAGTCTGGACAACAAGTGGGTCATGTGAGAGAGACATCACAAGAACTAACTTATTCCTCATCTATTGAAGTTATTATCCTGGCCATAGTAAAACAATAGAGAGCTTTGCATCTGAATTTGCATGAGGACCAACTTCTTTACTTTGGGGATGACTGAGCACTGGAACAGGCTGCCCAGAGAAAGAATATAGTCTCCTTCTCTGGAGATGTTCAAACCCTGCCTGGATGCTTTCTTGTGTAACCTACTGTTGGGAACCTGTTTTTGAAGGGGTTGGACTAGAGGATCTGCAGAGATGTCTTCCAATCCCTGAGAGTCTGTGGTTCTGTAATTTAGCGAGGTCAATATTTTCTTCTCTAGGATGCCTCAAGAGTAATTCTAGAATAGACATGATATTGTGTTACTTTTTTTCTTTTTCTTTTGTGTCTGTGTGTGTGTAGTATCTTTAGATTAGAAAGAATACTTGGGGAATTTAGCTACGTATTGCTGCAGTGGGAGGTCATATTTGGTGTTCATTCCTACAGGCGTACTTTTTGTTTCTGTTTATACTTTTCTTATTCAAAAGGTTTTCATTTTAGGTGGAAAGTACAAAATGAAACACTGGAAGTCAGGAAATATTGCATGTTTAGTTTTATTATGTCTGGTAATCCTTTGGGAGAAAGAAAGTAGTTCTACTACTAGTTTAAGAAACGTGGCATTGTAAATGTGATGTCTTTAAGAATGCAGAAGTTCATTTTGGATCCTAGCAAATGGGTCGTGGCTTGACCACATAAATCTTTGACTTTCCTAACATAGCAACGTCTGCATACTTCTACATGACTAGATACATACTTTGCTGCAAACAATAACATGGAGTCAATTTGCACCCACATTTCTATCAAAGGCTAATGAATAAGCTGTTAACTAATTTAGTCTAATTGTAGCTTTGTTGTGTTAAAATACAAAACTAACAATTCTCCTTTTGCCCTGAGTCTTTCAAACTATAATTTCACCCCTACTGAGTAAAAGTATAATTAAAAGCTTTTAGTTTCTCATTGTGCACGCTGCTAAGTGATGTTGTTCAGTTTATCAGACCTCAGTTATCACTTGATTTAAATGGAAAAAAAAAAAAAGGAAAACAACAGAACAACACATTTTTGCTGGCTTTTTTTTGTCACTTGCCTTGAAATTGTTCTGTTAATTTGATTATTAAGTAAACCCTATGAAAATCAAAAATACAGATTTTTTTTTTTTATAACTTCAGTGGTGTGCTTTGTGTTTTAAAATTGAAAATAAAACATAAACAGTGCATTTTTGAACAGCATGACCTATAAAATTGCATGTAGGAGCACTGTTTCTCTCATAACCATTGTCTGGAGGGTTAAGAATGAGTAGATTTCATTTTGTTTTTATATTTTTCTCTTTTGTTTTTCTGATTTTTAGTAGCATTAGTTGTTTTTCTTATGGGTTTTTTTGTTGTTTTTACATCTGGCTGTGTGCTGTAGTGAAAGATGAAAATTGGGAGATGATATCAAAGATTTCTGTAGTAGTCTGTGACAAGAAAAACCCTATCTTCATATTTAGTAGAGTCCAAGAGACCATGCAAAATGTGGCTGGTGCCCTTCCAGTATTACTCTGTCATCTGCTACTTCACTCTGTTAGAAGTGCTAACAGACACTCAATAAATTTAGAAAATCTATGAAGGGGAACTGGAAAACTTATTTGGGAGCCTTTCTTGCCAGTCAGAAAAACATTTCCACGTTTTTTGCCCAGCTACAGGTATTATTTACTGTTAGTTTTAACAAATTAAAATTCTGTAGAGACTTTTTTAGTGCTCGAGTTGTCATTTGACACCTCACAAAGTGGCAGGTAAATACTGACAGTACTGAAGATTAGCTATTGTCCAAGGGTAACTGCAGTTGGCAATGAAATCAAGAAAATTTGCAACTGAAACAGCTGATCATGACATGCTGTACTTAAAGTAAATGAGCCTTAGGGTGACCCATTCTGACAGGATGAGGAGCCAAGTGCAAGCTTGCTCCAAGAGCATTGCCCGCTGTCAAGGGTGATGGGAGGAACAGGGTAAAGCGAAAGGGAGGATAGAGCTCAGAGAAGAAAAGAACACAAGGTATCAGAAGTCAGTATTTTGAAACAGCTATAGCCTAGTGTTAAGAGTACATCTAGAGTAGATGTACATCTAGAGTACATCTAAGCTAATAAATTAGAGTGTGACAGGGAACAGGAATGAACACTGGAATATTATTGTCCATAATGTTGAATTTTTAGCATTCTCCTTGAGTTGAACTTGAAGTGGGCCAATGACTGTTCTTCCAAATGATTTCTAGGTCTCACCTGGGAGTCAGCATATGCCAAGATCTAGTTGGATGAACCATTCTGTTTTGAAGCTAAGGGAGTTTAATGGTATGGATATGAGCTGTTATGTGCCAGTTGTCCTTCGGTCAGTTAATGGGTCCAGACATTGTGTGTATTATTCATGTAAGAATAGCCTGAGAATTCTAAATGGAAGCTGACTCTGGGCTTTGAACTGGAATTTTCAATCTTGGCATAACACGCAGTAAGAAAGATGTTGTGCTTATGAAATGTAGGTATGCACACATGAAGTAATAATGCTAGATTTGCTTTTAGTAAAATGAAGTTATGTTTAAATGGCTTAGACTACCTATCCAGTTTTAAATTACTTAAATGATTAATTATCAGTCTGCTGTTGTCCCAGACTACCTCAGGGATGCTTCTGGAATTAGCCAGGAAATTGTTTATTTTATTAACATTCATTGTAGTCCCATAGATCATGTCATAGTGAGGGTAAATGAAACATTCTGTGGTAGTATCCAAATGATTTGTTATAGTCTACCAATACTCTAATTATTTGGGATCACACAAATGCTGCTTTTATGCTATGAATTATCATCTAAGTCTACTGCCCTACATTCTGACATCTCCCTGTTTATGTGACAGGCTTTGAGATATCCTGCCTAATTCAGCCATTGAGGGTGGTTGTTTATCAGTTCCCTAGATATTCTTGCCTCCATTCTTCTGTTGTTTCCTCTGTGATTTTGCTGTGTTGTCTTCAGCATGTTTTCCCCTATCCAACAATAATCTTGTCTGCAGTTTCAGTCTGACATTCGCATGCTAGAATGTGGGCCTGCCTTATCCTTGGTTTCTCTAAATTCACCCTCTAGTTTGGTATATTTCACTGAGCACTCATGATTTTTCTTTGTGCTTACTGGTGATGACAGCCTCGTCTCTGTCACTTTCCTTATCTAGGCTGCAGATTGATTTTGAACATAGGCCAGTGACAGAGTTAAAAACAAAAGATGCTTCATACATTTCTGTGCCTATTTACACTTACGTATAATTCAGCTTTCCCACTGGGTCAGTGGAACTGGCACTGATTTGTTAGCAGGAAGCAACACGGGTTGACTTGCTGTCAAGGCAGTCATGAGGGTGAGTTTACAGAGCTTGGAACTGTGAGGAAAACATCTTTTTGCTTGACACTTAAGCAAAACTGAGTTGGAGTAGTTGGGACATAATGAACATAGAACCTCCGCAAGATGCCATTTTTAGAGCTGCTTTCCAAAATAAAAGTATGCTTTAAATCCACGCCTCTGTTATTGTCTGCATTTAGACTCTGCTGTCTCAAAGGTAATTTTACAAGCTGCAATAAAGCACTTCCCAGCATGTAACATTACTGTTTGAGTGTAGCTGTTACTTTTTATTTTTCAAGTGGAGTTGAATGATTAGTAAAGGACCAGGAATTTAAATTGCCTCATCTCTAGTAAATGTTAACACATGCCTCATATGGCTCTCTCTGAAAGTCTGGCAAGTGAACTGTATGTATACATATAATTATGTCAACACATTTTCCCCAGTGTGATTCATGGAGATTTAGTGCCGTCAATGGAAATTTTTTTGATGACTATCCTCACTGTGAGTTGCTTACACATCTGTCTATCTAGTTGTGAGTCAAATTCAATGGCTGTGTAGGGATGCACAGTCCTGTGCATGGTAAAGTTTTGCTAAAGCACTCACTGTATGAGCTAGTCACCTCTCATTTCTGTCTTATCTTGTATACTTTTTTTTCTGACTATAGCCATGATATCGCTCTTCAGAAAGATTTATTCCTTCATTTCTATCTCTTTTGTGGCTAAAGATTACAAAGAGATTGCTATTAATTGTACCCGGGTGTGCTTTAAACCATGTGGTTGACTCTGCAGCTGACATTTCATATTTAACACTTCAGGGGGCAGTCAGTATGCTGCAAGTAATGGCAGTCACCATGATTGCTCTTGAGAGCAGCACCTCTGTATCTATGGACTTGATTCTGCAGTAAGTCCATATATCGGAACAGTCTTTCTACATAGACCTTTCAAAAGCCATTCTACCTCCACAGACTGCTTTTCCTAGTATTACAGGAGGAACTACTGATAATATTTCTGCATTGAGCAAACTGTTGACTGATTAAAAATTTAGTTCTGCAAGATGTATGGAAGAGGTAATATAGTGGCTTGTAAAAATTGTGTGTGAAGAGCTGTGCTTAGATTTGTGTGTGCTGATACTGTTTTCCTGGGAAGACAAACATTCTCCTGGCATTCTGATGTGCATTCATTAGTTGTGACAGCCAATGGGGTCAGTAGAGAATGGAATACAATTTTTTACAAGACTTTTCTTCTGTCTTTCTACATAGTTACACCCATGCATGCATCTGTCTAGCCAAAAATTTTGCTTTACCTGTACTAACAGTGGCTAAATTAGCACAGAGTTCTAGTCTAAATTTCAATTAATTTCCTGATTAAAAGGAACACACTACATGTTAAATTACTGACACTGTTATGAATGTTTCACAGAGAATATTGCACTCTTATCATGGTTAGGGAAGCCAGAATTTTTTTCATACAATGTATGGATGATATGTTACTGCCTATACCTTCTGAATCTCAGCATTTCACAATCTTTTTATCACAAATGGTAAAAAAAGCAAAGAAGTGAGGAAACTACAGAGTTTTAGCATGGACTACTTGGGGTTATAACATCAAATGTATCAATACCAACCAACCAGACAACAACCACCACCACCATATTGTTCTCTGGAATTTGACAGCATTTGCTGGACCTTTAGTGTTGCCTATGCAACACTGATCTTTCACAAGAATTCTCAGAAAGATGAAGGTGTAATGATCACAAGCAACTGAGGTTCGTAATGGTAGGATTAATCAGCCAATAAACAAATAAATAAAAAGTTGGTAATAACAACTGCTGAATAAGATGACATATTAAGCAAAATATCATTAATGATGTCAACTGCCATAATTCTGTATCTAGAAATAACGAAGTAAGTCTTTCCCAATTTAACTGGAAAATAGTAACTCTGAGAACACTGAGCTGTAGTGAACAAAAGAATTTCAGTATGAACTGTATGTGAAAATGCAATTCCATTAGAAATTTATATCCTTTTGGATATGGAAAGAATAACAAAGATAGCAGGGTGTAATTTAAAATAGGCATACAATATAAGTTTGATACTGAAATTCTACATCTAATTATAACTACGTATTACACACATTTTAACTAAGTAATGAAGGTAAAGCTGGAAACAAAACCGTGAAAAAGAGAAGCCAAACTTTATCAGAGAAGATCAGCATTTGAGGTAATTACATAGTCTAATAGAAGGAAAATAGTGAGCTCTCTTATCTAGCAGAAAAGACGGAGCAAGACTTAAAGCAAAACAATTAGAATGGAGAAGTAGTTATACATTTCTTTTTGCAGAGAGTTGATAGTCTCTGGAACTAATTATAAAGGGAAATAGTAAATTTTTTGTGTTTTGATGAATTCAGACAATGACAAGCTTTTAAAAAAGATAGCTTAGCTACAAAACAAGCATTTATTCATGCACAAATTCTCAAACTAAGGAATCCCTTGCACTTATTTTACTGAAAGGGAACTGACTAGTTTGTTTCCACATTTTTAATGCCATGTATGGTAGTTGAACAGAGTGACCCTTAAGGGTGGTCAAGGATTTTGTTTCTTGAGTGTGGATTAGGCTAAAGCAATAAACTGGCACTTGCCTATTCTGAAGTGATGCCTCTAGACAAAATTTGGCATTACCTATAAATTGGAATTTCCTGCACTTTGTAGCAGAGTTTCTATTTCTCATGTAGTTTTAGATACTGCAATGTAAGCTAATACTAAGATCACGTCTCATATACTGGCCCAGCTAGTGAAGATCTAAGGTATGCAGTAATCACTCCATTTCTGTAACAGGATTATTTATATCTTTCTGTACTTACATTGTAAGGCAATATCTGCTGGACTACATTTAGTTAAACAGTTGCTCCAAAGGCATGAAAGTGCTGGCCCAGAAAAAAAACATTATGCAAATCATTTAATATTAACTTATACTATGATTTACCCATGTTGGACTATATTATCCAATAGTGTCCCAAATTCTACAGTGGTTTAATGAACAGCTGGGCAATGATTGAGGTATGTATGACTAAAAACATAATTGTGGAGGCTGTATGAAACCTAGGAAATTCTTTGGCCTTTATTTGTTAATTTATCAAGACACAAGAAACACAAGCACACATGGTGGCACAGTCTTATTTTTTATGTGATACATAATAGTTATGAAAATTAGATTTTTTTTTTTTTTCAAAATGTGGACGATCCCAAAGTAAAATTTGGGCTTCACAGTTGAGGTTTGTGTTGATAATGCCAGATGTTCCCTGTCACCTGTTTGTGAAATTGTTTGGAGACTACTAATCACATCCCTCTAATACCTTATATTTTGGTTCACCTGAAAGATCAAAGTTCTCTTTGTCTCCTTGCATAGTTGATAATTAGAAAGATAAATAGAAGACCTCAGCTCATCACCTTTCCCCTCTGTTAAGTATTCTGTCGCTTTGTAGCCCGCTGCCTCCAAATCAGGATTTGTTCGCATTAAACGTGAATGCCAAATGCCTTTATGCTTGCTTATCTGCAGAAGATCCAGAGTGACTACTGCCAGAAGATTAAAGTGAAGGTGAAACCATCATATCAAACTAATTCCCCTAATGTACCTTGGTAATAGCATCTACTGACCAAGGACTTAACCATTCCAAACATCAAATGAAAAATAATTGTTCACTTGTTATTGAAATATTAATCTTGATATTGTTATTAGCACACTTTTGAAAGCAATATCCAAGAGCATAATATTAATATATATTTAATCTTTGTTTTATAAGTTGATAAAATATGAAACTGAAGTATAAAGACATTAAAAATTAGCATATTTATTGCAGTTTTTATGAGACATGCTGCTGCAAAACACATAAAAACTTCTAGGATAAATCTACATCTGCTGCTGTCTTGATAACTGGTGAATTTACAACACTGTAATATTTATACAGGCTCTTCTTTTAAAGAAATAGTTGAAGTATATTGGTTTTATTTTTGTATGAGATGTACTCTGTCATTTGCTGCTAGAAGCTACTGGTGCAGTGCATCAGTGTAAAAGTAAAATATGTGTATGCCTGCCAGAGAGTTAATTTTTAGAAATGAAATGTCTCATTCCTATCATTCATTTTGTACTTCGGTGTATATTTTACCAGTCAAACAGGCTTAACTTGAATATTTTTAATTGGCCCCAAGCACCAAACATTTTGCTGCTCATGTACTATGTCAGTCCTATCTTAAAACATTCACTTTGACATTTTTTTCTCCTTGAGTCTCTTTCAGTGATTTAAACAAATGGATATTTTTGAACTATGGATAAGAAAGTAAAATTGTCAAAGTTTGGAATCTTATTGTTACTGAAACCTCAAAATCTGCTAGAAATTGGTACATAGTGCTACATCTTAACTGCCTTTCCTCACTGCAATCAGTTTTGGGATGGTCATGGAATTGTAGAATCTTCTGAGTTGGAAGAGACCCTCAAAGGTCATCCAACTGGTCTCTTATTGCCTATAGAATGTTTTGTTGTTGTTGTTTTTTACCTAAGTCTGAAGTATCATGCATTGGATTGAAGAAAATTTCACTTCGCTAGGCTTTCAAATAGAAATTTCATGCAGCAAGAGTGACAAGAGTAAAAAGCTTGTGATCTGCAATTAAGAGTTCTTCATTAATCATTTTTATGAGATGTAACAAAGTAACAAGAATTTCAAACAAAAACATCATCACTAGTAAAAAAAAAAAAAAAAAAAAAAAAGCACGGCTATGAGGCTATGATCTTAAATGAAATTAATTTACCATTGAGTAACTTCATAAAATTGTAAAATAGCTAAGGGGTTCATTTTTAGGGCAGTGTGAATCTATGCAGTTAATACAAAGCAGGAAATGAGAGTGGGATTAAATATAAAGCAATACAAGATTCATAGTATTTGTATATGGTCGATAAAGGATTCCTACAAAAAACAACAACAACAAAAAAAAGAGACAAATTTTCATAGGCATCCACCATGTCTCTGGGCAACCTGTTCTAGTGTCTCACTACCCTTACTGTAAAAAACTTAAGTCCAATAAAGATCCTCTTTTTTAGTTTGAAACCATTTCCTCTCGTCCTATCCCATCATACCCTGTTAAGGAGTCTCTCCCCATCTTCCTTACAGCTTCCTTTTAGATTCTGAAAGGCTGCTATTTGATCTCTGTGGAGCCTTCTCCAGGGTGAACAGCCTTCGATCTTGCAGCCTGTCCTCATAGGAGAGTTGTTCCATCCCTTGCATCGTTATAGTGGGCCTCTTCTGGACATGCTTTAACAGGTCCGTGCAACTCCTGTACTGAGGATTCCACGTTCAGACACAGTACTCCAGTTGAGATCTCACAAGTATGGAGTAGAAGGGCAGGATCACTTCTCTTGACCTGCTGGCCACACTTTTTTTTTTTTTTTGAAGCAGCCTAGGGTATGGTTAGTTTTCTGGACTGCATGGGCACATTGATGGCTCATGTCCAGCAGTATGCCTGAGTACTTTTTGACAGGGCTGTGCTCTATCCTTTCATTCGTTAGGTTGTATTGACAGGAGGAGTTGCTGCAGCCTGGGTGCAAGACCTCGCACCTGATGTTGAACCTCATGTGGTTCATGCCCACTGCTTAAGCCTGTCTTGGTCTCTCTGGATGATGTTCCATCCTTTGTGTGTGTCAACTGCACCACACAGCTTGATGTCATCCTCATACTTGTTGAGGGTGCGCTCAATCACATGGTTGATGTAAAAGATTACCATTAAAGAGCACCAGTACTGATCCCTGAGAGACACCACTTGGTCAGTGATTTAGCAGAACATAACAGTGTATTGTGTTCTGTTCTGTAGCTGATCTGATGTCAGGAAGCTGGACAATCCTCATATGGCTTTTTCAAAGGACCAAGTCCTACAGAGGAATGTCATTGCAAGGTGATCCACATGTCTTGTTTTATTATCCTCTTGTATTTTCTAGTATATTTGTTGGATCTCCTGGAGATCCACATCTCCTCAGGCCTCTGGAAAGTGTTTTGCATGTCCCGGTCATAAAATGTTGATACAGACATTATGAGGCAGAAATTTTGTATAGCTGGATCTCATCAATAATTACAATAATAACTTAAAATGGTAGTTAGGTGTGGATCCAATAATGACACAGTAGATCATCAGTTGCTGTTAAGTCAAGGAACAAAGTTGCATTTTCATTAACGTTGATAGATTTGTATGAATTTATTTTGGAACTTGCTCAGTATGCAATTTTTATTGTAGGGGGGAAAAAAGCTAATTTCACTGTTGCTTGTTTGTTTGTTTGTTTTATTTTTCTGACTAGTTGCAAGGGAATTTCTTCTGGCAGTGTAAAAATTTCCTTAGCTATCATGGTATTCTATGAATCAGAGACTAGTGGCTTAAGCTTATATTCAGTGGTATTTGTAAAGAACGTTAGATATTTTTCTTAACCTTCTGAAAGACAAGAAGATAGAGAAAATTAATAGAATTGATGTTTTTTGTTGATGGCCAGAGGAAGCTGGGTGAGAGCCATATGAAGATTAACTAAAGAGGAGAACAGGCTTCTTTAAAGAGTGACCACTTGGCATATAATGGATGTAAAATATTACCGTAACTTTGGCTCTTATGTTTTAGATCAGGAAATAAAGAATGATCACTTACTAAAATGTTCACCTTATTTTTGTACTAAATCTTTAAGCAAGAATAGCTTCAAGGATGCTTCTGAAATTTAGAATGCAAATCACTGTTGAACTTTTAAACCTTTAAATTTTGCCAATAACTAATCTTGACAGAGCTATTATAAAGAGGGAAACCATACCTGATTTGTTTACACTGTTTCTCTTTGATCTACTGACTTTGAATGTAATTATCATTTCAGAATTAATATCTTGTCATTGTGTATATGACTCTCACCCTCCTGCTTTCTTTGGTCTAATGAACCCAATGTTCTCAAAATCTTTTCTTTTACACAGGAAGTCCAAAGGGATACTACTTGTTCTTTTCTATTAATTTTAATTCTTTATCAATTAAGCGTACATAACTAATATGCTTATCTATTCATAATTTAATATCTTGAATGCTGTCCAGTTAGTCAGGTTTTCCACTGTGTCTTCTGTATACTTATCTGCAATGAACACTAAGTAACAACCCCACTCTGACTTATGTATACTGTACTCTTAAACCAGCTAGCTGCCTGTCCTCCAAGTTTATGCAGAATCTCAGCTGGAGCTCATTATGAAATGCTTCATAATTGCACCAAATGTATATGCTGCTTTTGTTTCAAATATATATGTGTATGTTTGAGTACTGTAACCAGTTCTGGACTTCCCCATATAAAAAAGACAGGGATCTCCTGGAAAGAGTCCAGCAGAGGGCCACAAAGATGAGAGAGGGCTTGGAGCGTCTCCCCTGTGAGGAAGGGCTGGGTGCCTGAGTCTGTTCAGCCTTGAGAAAAGAAGACTGACAGGGGATCCTATTAATGTTTATAAATATCTTAAGTGTCGGAGTCAAAGAGACATGGCCAACCTCTTTTCATCAGTGGTCTATGGGGACAGGACAAGGGGAAATGGCCATAAACTGGAGCATAAGAAGTTCTGCATGAATATGTGGAAGAACTTCATGGTGAGGGCAACGGAGCACTGGAATGGGCTGCCCTGATATTTAAGACTCATCTGGACACATACCTGTGCAACCTGCTGTAGAAAACTTGCTTTGGTGGGGTGGGGGGATGGACTCCAGGATCTCTGGAGATCCCTTCCAGCCCCTACAATTCTGTGATTCTGTGATATATATGCACATATATAGCTTGAGATATTTAATCAGCTGTTTAACCATACTGAAGACTTCATGCAGGTTGTTTTTTTTTTTTTTTTTTTTTTAAAGAACTGATTTCTGCCTACAGGTGGGCTTTGCCTGCAGAAATTCTAAAATAGAATTATATTAGAATTTTTTATGAATTCCAAGGATAAGTTCAAGAGCAATAGATTTCTGCCTGTGTCAGGGGGGTTGGAGATTCATGATCCTTGAGGTCCCTTCCAACCCTAGCAATTCTGTGATTCTGTGTTTGGGAACCCCAGAATCGGATGTAGTACTCCATGTGGGCCTGACCAGGGCAGAGTAGAGGGGGAGGATCACCTCCGTTGACCTACTGGCCACACTCCTTTTAGTGCACACCAGGATCCCATTGGCCTTCTTGGCCACTAGGACAATTAAGATAATTATATCTTAATAATTTTTGTTCTATAATTCTAGATACAATTTGGACAATAAGTGATAAGAGAATGTCCACTATCTAATCTCTCTTAATTTATTTTCAGTTATGTTTAGAAAAACTCAGTCAAAAATTAGAACATAAAGCAATGATCAGAAAATATCTTGAGTGGATTTCAAGAAATTTCATTCAAAATGATACAGAATTATTCATAATTTTAGTGTTTTGCTGTTGTGGTTGATTGGATCGTTTTTATGATTCTGTTTGCACTGTTTGTTCACAAGTAACACAGCGCTGTTCAATGCCTTCACAAGGTTCATATTCATGTTTAATATCGACTGCCACTCAATATTATTGTTCAATTCCCTTTTCCAAGATCACATTCTTTTCCAGCTATGCTGTCTATGTGCACTATCTCTTCCTGAAGCTGTTTTTTTTCCTGAATTGAATGTTTTCTGTTTTCTTTGTTGGTGGAAATGAGGGAGAATTATATATTTCCAGTTGCAATACTGCCATATATTGTGTGCAAGTATTCGTGTCGTCTTACATTTATGTTCTCATTGCAATGAATTGTCATGCATAGCTTCACTGAACTTGGATGTTTGCTTTTCTTTCTTGTACCAGTGTTTCTTCTTTCCTGAGAGGTATAAAAAAAATTTTAGTCTTGCTTTTTTATTGAACTTTAGATCTGATTTTCAGCATGCAGAGTGAGATGCAGATGCTCTGCAGCTCCTTTCCCCCCTCTTCCTATGGGTTTAAGATGCTTGTGACAGAAATGTGTTGTATCAGATTTGAATGCTGCCAGAAGACCTGAGAAATATTTTTTGGTAGCCTCCTTTCTGTGGCTTGGGAGCTACACTAAACTTTAATCCAGCTTTTGACATTGATTTCTGGAGTATTAACAAGAGGATTTGTGATTCTTCCTATGATTTTCAAGTGCAGCTTCCATTTGTGTGACTATGTCTCTTTTGTTGATCACACAATTCCTCTTCCACTTTTTTTAAAAATCATTTAGTGGTATTGTAATTCGGTAAACTGACTTCAAATCTCATGGTTGAACATCTTCAGCTTTTTTTTTTTTTTTTAAATCTTGTCTTTGTTCTGTACTCTTGGTCTCATATTCATATGGCATTTAGATTTTTTCATCCCTTCTTGCCATTATTGAAGGCTTTGCTGATATTTTCTGTATTCTTACTATATTGATTTTCACTACAAATGAGTCAACAACAGAATGTGGAAGTGGATTGGTTTTATACTGGTGTCTCTTTTTATACTGGTGTCTCTTTTTATACTGGTGTCTCTTTTTATACTGGTGTCTCTTTTTATACTGGTGTCTCTTTTTATACTGGTGTCTCTTTTTATACTGGTGTCTCTTATGGTTTGACATCATATTTACATCTCTAAATGGCTGAACTTGCAGTTTGCATATTGTTTGGTTAAAGATATAGTCTTGAAGTCCACCTGAAACACACTGAAAAAGAAAAGTCTTTTATATGCATGTTTATTAGGGATTCCCCAGGCTTTGCAATTTACTTATTTACTATTATTTTAGAGAAATAGTGAAAGTTCTTTAGCCAGACTTATACACAACTACAATTCCTATAAATATGTAAAGGCTGATACACAATATTTGCATAATTTAATCACAAGCTTTTATTTTTCACTAAAAAAAAAAACACATAATAAAAGTAAACAAAGTAGTTCTAAGTATAAAAGTTTTGAAGTTCAGCTGCTCATATCAGCCATTAAAATGTTAGAACAGAATTCATCAGTAATCTGTCTCATTTCGCCCTGAATTCTTACAGTTTCGTGGATCATTTACCCAATTATCTAGCATGGATTCTGGGTTGCTTGGAAAATCCAAATAACATATTTTTGAGAATTATTTAAAAAACAAAAACAAACAAAAAAAAAACAATAAATCATCCAGAGCTAAGATACAACAGCGGGATGGAGACTGAAGCAATTAAATCCGTTAGCAATTAAATCCTCTGCATTGTTGCAGAGGATTTAAGCTGTTATCTCCAAAGTTATAAGATTCATTTAAAAAATAATAACGAAAAATAAATATGTTAAAATAGAGAAGCAGTTGTTTTAACCTGAGCATGATTCTGTCACTTATTCTTTGAACATAAGAATCCACCTTCAGAAAGTTTTGTCAGTTGTACAGTACCATCAAAGCAATCCTGAGCAGTAGTGTAAACAAAAATAACTGATGAGGGAGGCCCTTCATTGTTATGGCTCTAAAACACTCACAAAGAAAGAGCAAGACGGTTACTTCTGTCAAGCAGATTCCCTTTATATCATGTACAGTTTCTGTAGATATAATCAAATTTTGGGTTACATGTAACCATTTATTTTCAAGGCTTTTTGAAAGCAGTGAAACAAGAGGTCAAACTCCCTAAAACTGGATTTTCCTCTGGCAGAAAATACGTTGATGAATCTTTCAGATCTGTTATTGTTTGTTGGAAGGAAAAGAGTCTACAAATAATAATAATAATAATAAAAAAATTAACTGCTTTCAGCAATTTTTTGTACTATATTTCTTAGACATTAATATTTTTAAGATTATTTATCTTATGAAGGAAAATATCAGATAATGTCCATAAAATTATTTAAGTTTATAAAGGTGCTGTATCTGTTATTTCTGTAATCAGCTAAATGCCATCAAAAAAGCCCAAGCATCCTTGCAACAGACAAAATTCTAAAGAAAGCAGAAGCTGGATCTCATTGTAGAATTAAGAGCAATACCCACAGTCTTCCCACCCAACTTGCTGTATAATCACTTATTAAACACCTCACTTAATGAGCTAAAGTGTTTGTCAATGAACTAGAATGATGTAGTGCTGTTCTCCTGTGGAAAAGCAGTGGCAAACATGAAATAAGTAGTAATCTTGTCCTATTTGAAAGCTGGATGACAATTTTCTTCCATTTCTATTACCTATGAATATACTTTTTCATTAAAACTGGAAGTGTAATACTAATAAAAACTAATTGCATTACAGAGATTCCTCAAAACAGCTTATACTGCTTTTTATGCTGTATAAAATATTACACTTATGCTTCATAGTGCTTCATAGGGCCACAGAGACAATCAGGGGACTGGAGCACCTTCCCTGTGAAGACAGGCTGAAGGAGCTGGGCTTGTTCAGCCTGGAGAAAAGAAGGCTGTGGGGTGACCTCATTGCAGCATTTCATTCAGTACCTAAAGGAAGCCTACAGAGGGGAGGGGATTCAAGTCTTTGAAAGGGTAGATAACTGTAGGACGAGGGGAAATGGTTTTAAGTTGAGGGAGGGGAGATTTAGGTTGGACGTCAGGGGGAAATTCTTTTCAGAGAGAGTGGTGAGGTACTGGAACAGGCTGCCCAGAGAGGTTGTGGATGCCCCATCCCTGGAAGTGTTCAAGGCCAGATTGGATGGGGCCCTGGGCAGCCTGGTCTAGCATTAAATGAGGAGGTTGGTGGCCCTGCCTGTGTCAGGGGGGTTGAGATTCATGATCCTTGAGGTCCCTTCCAATCCTGGCCATTCTGTGATATGCTTAATAGTAGAATAGCTCTGAAAGTATAATGACTCTTTGGTTTAAAACATACTTTAAACATTTTAATTGTGAACTGCACTGGTTATCCATTTTGCTCACTGTATTATGAGTATTAATTGAATGGACCATGTTTAAAACATACACTTAAAAGGAAAGATCTTGGTTTGCAATCTATTTTGATAGTTCTTGCTTCTTACAAATACAATGCAGTAACCTAAAAATAGTTTGTATTGGTATTCAAGAATGTAATTCCATTGTTCCTTTAAAAGGATCAAGGTTACTTCTGGTAATAGCTGTTCACTGCAGGTCCGTCTGCAAGATTCTTAGAGACACAAGATCTTAGAGTCAAGATTCTTAGAGTCTGCAAGATCTATGCAACTGCATGAGATAAATATTTAGTCCCAGGACTTTAGTAATGTAAAATGAAAGTTAAACAAAATGTTCTCATCTGAACAAATTAATGTGTTTACATTGCAAGTAAAAAGACTTCTGAAAGATTCTCTATTTTGAGGAAGAACTATAGGTTCAAAACTCTAAGAAAAATAGAAGTCAGCTATTTCAAGCAGTAAAGAAAGTTGCAATTTTGTCTCAAGTTCAGCAAGATTATCTTTTGGCACAATTTGTGGAAGTGTGGGATTGTTTTCTGATTTCAAATCAGACATAAGGCTAAATAAGCTATAAACTTATTATCAGTGTATATAAATGCATGATAAGATGATGGAACCAGGCTCTTTTCAGTATTGCCCAGAGCCAGGGAAAAAAGTCAGCGGGGCACAAACTGGAGTATAAGATGTTCTAACTGAACATAGGAAACACTTATTTTCTATGAAGGTGACAGAGCACTGGCACAGGTTACCCGGAGGGATTGTGGAGATCTTCAAAAGCCATGTGAACATAGTCCTGGGCAGCCTGTTCTAGGGGTCCCTGCTTGAGCAGAGGGCCTGGATGAGATGGCCTTCTAAGGTCCCTTCCCACCTCAACCAGCCTGTGGTAAGAGTTTTCTAGGACTTGATAATAATTTAATTTTTGCAAAATTTTACTAAGAACTTCAGGCAGTTAGACTAATTTTACGTCGTGATTATTTTTCAGTTTATTTTGTTCCAAAATTTCAGTCTAGCTGTGACGTTTGCAGTACAAAACCAGGATATGGTATGCTTTAGGTTAAATCCACTTTCTTTATTCTTTTACCACCAAACTATCCGCTTTTTCAGATTCTGTGTTCTAACTGATTCTGTCAGAATTAGTTTTTCTAATGAACTTTGTGAAACACAATATTCAGACATCCATTGTTCATGTTGTGGTACCACATGAGCAGTCTTGCTAGTAAAGAGGCAACAAATTCAGCCTTGAGTTCTATCTTGGGCTACTTCCATTTTTACTATGTAAAGTCAACATGAAAGCTTAAATTGTTTAGAATTTTGTCCTCCAGAGTGATTTTCACCAATAAGTGATGTTTGCTAATCTCACTGTTAAAAGTGCTGAAGTTCATAGTTCTTGTGTCTAAGAATCTACCACTGCTGTGAGAATCACTAGTGTGAATGCTTATTCCCTTTCCTTTATGACACTGTCGGTAATAATGGATACTGGGGGCATTATAGAAGACTAATGTATAGAGATTTTTTGGAGATATTTTGGGATAATTTGCCATATTAATTTCTAGCAAGTTTGTCTAACATGATTACATTTTATGTAAAGTTAAACAGAGAGATGGGATAAATTTGGATAACTGGGTAAATTTATATACTGGGTCAAAATTTTTCAGATTATACAAGGGCAAATCTGAAAGAAATGCCTGTTATTTTATTATGTTGGCCCACAATACCAGAAGAGGATGTTGGTGGTATGGCAGCAGAGGTTGAATGTTCCCACCAATATTCTATTACATATTGTTGACACAGTGGCATCTGACAGGGAAGTACATAAGAGGCAAAGGGGTGGAACTAACTTCCTCCAGGCAGAAAAATGGCACCCTGTCTACATCAATGCCTGCTGAACGTTTATGGAGACCAAATGGTTGGATGTGAACATAGTGAGGAGAGGGCGATGTGTTTCAGCAGTGGTGATGTCAACAGTGGGTCCCTTCCACTGGTGCAGATTTTTATAAGCATGGAGTGCTGGATTTTGTTTGTCGCTCGTGAAAATACATAGCTAATGGCAGTGACTGTTTTGTAAAATAGTGTTTTGTAGATGAATGTGCTCTTTGTATCCTTTGTATTCTCCATGGAAATAAATAGGAGGCATTACTTTCAGAGTGATCTATGTTTTTGGGTTTTTTTAATCATCATAAGCATTTATAATTTATATTATAATAAGGGCTTATAAAACAAATCTAAAGAACTTTGTAAAGTATTAGAAATGTAAGGCCCGACTCTTCAGTCGGTTGTACTGATCTTACACTAGTGCAAAATTTTACAGAGTGCTCTGAAGTTAGTCTTGGTTTCTGCTAATACAAAAAAAAAAAAAAAAAAGAGAATAGAGATAGTAAATACAATATACTTCATTGAGGGGAATACAAATTCTTCAGTTAATTTCCTCAGTTCTTTTAACTCATTCCTGAAAGGACAGCATAGGAGAAGGGGATAAAAGGAACCTTGCTTGTCTCTGAAGATTGCCCAAAAGTACTTCAATGCCTCCCAGAAAGAGAGAGAAGTACAGTGACTAGCTTATTATAAAGAAACCCATCACAGCATATAAGGTTATTATTATTTTTTTTAATGAATCATAACTTTCATGAAAAAAAAAGCATAGGAGTGCATATAAGACTTTAGAAGCAGCCTTTCAAACTGAATAATCCATTAATTGAGGTCAACATAACTAAAGGTCTGAGTCTCAACGCAGACACCTATACATAGAACTTGCAGCTGTCTTTGATGTTAATGGGAATACTAACAAATTTTTTTGTTAAGTGAATATTCTTTTATTCAAAGACATGGGCTATTTCCATGTGACAGGAGCAGATACAGATTTGAGAGCCTTCAGTTTAGCTGGTAACAGTCAGCTAAACATTAACAGATCTACAGTGCTTCAGACTAGTTTAGTCAGACTAAATTATATGCACCTTGTTCTCACTATGCATTTCAAGCTGTTAAAGATTTTCTGTTTGATTTATAATTCCATCACTTGCATTACAGATATTAGATGTGATAATTTAGGAAGAATGCCCACTACCAATAGCACAGTACTTCATTTTTATGTATTAGTTATAATAACTATGGCATTTATGTTAGTACAATGTTCCCATTTCTTAAGCTTTCAGAATTATATTTTTTTCTAAATGCATTTGCATTTAATCTTATAACACAATTGTATTCTTAAAAATACTTTTTGTACTTCTGGTATTAAAAAATTACTCTTTAAAAATTGCTTTGCCATGCATTGGCATTTCTGTGCTGCAAGCAAAAACATGAGCAAGTTTTAAATGTACAGCGTGCTTTTTTTTTTTGTAATGGCTTTTTAGCAGTTTTGTATTTATTACCTCATTTTTAATCTTTTATAGAACCTCTCAAATAAGAGATGTTTGAAAAAAGTTTCATGACATTACACTAATTATGATTTAAAAATACTAGATAAAATCCTCATAAACAAAATAAGAAATAAAAAATATAACATAAAGTACAGAAGTAAATTGTTCTGACGACACTCATTTGAAAAGTAATATTTTCTGTAGCCTGTTCCACAATACAATTTGCAATGTAATTCCTACATCACACTACCCTTTTAGAGATTTAGTATGAAGGGAATAAATATGTCTCATCTTATTGTCCTTCATTTACATATTACAGTGTAGATTCATGCGCAGTATTTATGCATATATATTCACCAGTGCAATGGCTGATCTACTAAGAAGGGCTTTAAAGTAAGAATGGTGGGGGAAAGAGAGGACAACCAGCAGTTTGGTGGGGGAGTGACAGCCAGGATCAGTGAGCAAGGGATGATGTGATGGGGAGGAACACAACTCTCTCAAAACTGGAATTTAGCAGACTCACCTCCAGAACTCACATGCAAGAAATGAAATGCCAACAAGGCACAATAATGGAGAAATCCTCCAAAAAATTTATAAGAATTCAATAGGCAGAGGTGCCCCTCTGAAGGACCTGTACACTAATGCATGCACTCTGGGGAATAAACGTGAATGAGAGATGTGTGTACAGTTGCAGCGTTATGATCTTGTTGGGATCACAGTGACCTGGTGGGACAGCTTCCATGACTGAAGTATTGCAATGAAGAGATAGAAGGATGGTTTGGGAAGATGAGGGGAGGAAGTTGCCCTTTGTGAGAGCAGCTTGAGAGTTCATGTGGGTCTACCTGGGGATGGATGTGGAGCTGACAGAGAATTTAGGGGATAAAACTAAAGGAAAGACAGGCAAAGGTGATGTTATAGTGCAACACCACCTCTCCCATAAGATTCTCCTGCAGAAGTTGATGAAGCATGGGCTTGTTGAGTGGACAGTGAGGTGGGCTGAAAACTGATTGAATGGTCAAGCCCAGAAGGTGATGATCAGTGACACCAAGTCTAGTTGGAAGCTAGTAACTAGTAGTATGCACTGCGGGTCAAAAAAAATCTAACCTTGTTCAAAATGTCATGATGTGGATGATGGGGCAGAGTGTACCTTGTGCAGGTTTGCTAAGGAGAGGAAATAGGCTGATACACCGGATGGTTTTGCTGCCACGCAGAGGGAGCTAGATGGACTGGAGAAAAGGTATGACTTCAACATTTTGAAGTTTGACAGGTACAAAGACCTGTACAACTCTAGTTACCAGTATGTGCTGGAAAACGCCCAGCTGCAAAGCATCTTTGCAGAAAAGGACCTCGTGATCCTGGTGACACCAAGCTGAACATGAGCCAGCAATGTGCCCTTGCTGCAAAAAAGGCCAATAATTTCTTTAGATAGGTATTGCCAGCAGGTCAAGGGGGTGATCCTGTACTTCTACTCTGCATTGGCAAAGCCACATCTGGAGCACTGTACCTAGTTGTGGGCTTCCAAGTACTAAATATAGACATGAGAGAGTCTGATATAAAGCCATGAAGATGATTAAGCATCTCTCCTACGAGGAAAACTGAAAGAACTGATATTGTTTCACCTAGAAAATGAAATGCTTGAGGGAGATTTTATGAATATATAAAATCATAATCTTAGAATCGTAGTCTGATTTGGGGTTGGAAGGGACCATCATCTAGTTGCAACCCCTCTGCTATGGGCAGGACTGCAGATCACTAGATCAGGTTGCCCAGGGCCCATCCAGCCTGGCCTTGAGCACCTTCAGGAATGGAATGGGGAACTACATAGAATTATCGAAATGAGATTGTAAAGATGGAGCCTTTTTTTTTTTTTTTTTTTTTTCTTCTCCCAGTGGTGCCCAGTGACAAGATAAGCGGCAGTGGGCACAAACTGAAGCATAGAAAGTTCCATCTGAGCATTAGAAAACTTTTTATTTTTATTTTTTTAATTTTCTACTCTGCAGGTGACAGAGCCTGGAGTTGTGTGTCTCCTCCTCAAAGATCTTGAAAAGCTGCTTGGATGTTCTGGATGTCCTGGCTTGAGCAAAGGTGTTGGGGCAGATGACCTTCAGAGGTGTCTCCTGACCTCAACCATACTGTGATTTTAGTAATATACATACATTTATTTAAAATATAAAACATGAAATCAGGAAACCACAACAAACTCTCATTTCATGATCTAAACTAATATATAAAATTAAAAAAAAACAAAAACAAAAAAAAAAACCCACCACAACTCTTGTAAATTAATAATTCAAAAAAGCAGAAATTTTTATTGCAGTCAGTCTTTCCTTGAAGACCTATTTTTGGTAACTTGAGTTTCTTCATCCTAATTAATTAAATGGGTCAGATCCATCTCACTGTAAGAAAACTTACTGTTTGTGATTGACTAGAAAGCAGACGAGACAAATATTTTGGATGCTGTTGTCTAAATTTGGATAGAGATATCCTATTTCAGAACTTCAGTTCAAAGTGATCTGCAAATGACTAACCTCTGTGAAAGAATAAGGCAGTCTTTCCTCTGCACTTTAAAGCATGACTGATATTGTAGCAGTGACGTGTCTGTCATTTTCTTTGAGAAAATCACCGAACTATGATCAAATTATAAGTCTTTGAAATAATCTTGTGTTTTAATAAGAGGTTTAGATACTGACTAAACTAAAATATAATATTTTTATAGTATAAAATTTAATAAGATTGGCACACGAAAAGAGTTAAGGCTTCCAAGAAAGGAGATCCAGCCATCTGAGTTGGACTCATCATACTTTGGATGTTTACAGTTCAAACCTTTACATCTGTGTTTGTTATTTTGTATTCCTCTGAAACTGAGTAACTAAAACTATTATTTGCATTCTACTGATTGTAAGATGATTAGCTGACCTGCTCAGGTTGTTCATCTTTTTTTTTTTTTTTTTTTTTTTTACTGTGATAAGACTGAAGCTTCTACTATATCTTTGCTATTAGTCTTCTGTTTGTTAAATGGCATAGGTTACCAATTTAAGCTCTAAAGAGCTGAGAATTTTCTGTTTAATTTGTGAATATCCTGTATAGTATATAAATAAGTGCTTCTTTGTTTCATGATAAGCACAAAAGGACAGAATGAACACTGCAGGGAAAATGGAGGGCAAAACCTCTAGTTTTATATTACCCTGACATGAATTATAGGTAGACTGTAATAAGAGATTTCCATCTCACAGGCTGAAGAAATGCAGCTCTAAATATAAGATTAGAAATGGTCAAAAACTCACTGCACTGATTTAGCTAGCTTAGCCAATGTTGTATAGATTTCATAGGATTAATTTTCGTAGGATTCAGTAGTACTCATCCATAATATAATAGAAAAATATTTTCAGTGCTTTGATATCATAAAACATGATTTAAAACGTGGAGAAATTTTTCTCAAAAGTATGTTTCCAGTCTGAATATCTACTAATGGAGGTACTTCAAATTCTTGTTTCCTTGTAGATGAACATCTTTTATATAGGGTTTTTCTAAGCTAAAATTAGGAAAAGGCTAAGAAAATAATAAATTTATTAAATACATGTTTTCAAAACTTGCGGTTGTCATGAAGTAATATTGCCTATTTGCAAATAAGACGGTACATAACATCACCATCAATTGGTGCTACAGCTAATTCGCTGGGCAGGTTCTCATATTAGTTACAGACATGTGAATACCTTAGATTTCAAATACTACCTAGGTGATTTAATCTAATTTTATTCTGCTTCTTGGGTGTAATAAAGCAGTAGGCTAGACTTTTCTCAAGACATATTCTACCTGCTGTAGAAAAATCTATACAGAGTTATTTCATTTGAGAGACCTGGGGAAAAACTTGCTGCTCAAAGTTCCAAATTTTATTTAATCATCTGACTCACAGTGCTATCTGCTGTAAAATAAAGAGAGTTACATGAAAATGTTCTTATAATTTGGTGAAATGTTTCCATCTCTCATTACAAGTGAAAGAGTAGGAGTTATCACATTGGTTCATATGTGTTCTATCTACTTAAGTTGCAGACACATGTAGAAGAAATTACTGTTAGTAAGAGCTAGTTTTCACTTGATTTTGTTTCTGCTCTATCTCAATTTCCTCCTCAGTAATTTATAGAATTATTCCTGCTCGTTTTTTTGTTTGTGTGTTTTCCAGTTTTAAGAGACTTGTTAATAAAACATGAAAGACAGAAGTATCATTACTTCTAATTCTACCTTCTTGGACGTGTGTCAAGACAGAAAGAAACAAAAACAGCAAAGCATTTGACTTCAAATTAAATCTTGATTCAGTGTGCTTGTCTCCTCTTTCTTGGTCTCCATATTAAATTTATCCTGTTGAGATGAGAATTTTAATTTAATTTATGTATTCTTCCTGAAGGACTACCTGAAGGTTATCCTATGTTTGGAAAAGATGAATCACTTCTCTTTTGTATCAAAACAAACTTACGCCCCTTATCTGCTAGGAGAAAAAAAAAAAAAACAACAATCATGCTGAAATGGGGGTGCGGGGTGGGCACACAGGTGGTTTTTTTGTCTTTTTGGTATAAGTAAATCTAGGATATTAGAATATTTCTCAATTTCTCTTTGGACTCTGGATATTGGCTTTGATAAGAATGACAGTCTGATCATCTGGCGATCTCAAGGTCTCCTTCTTCGCTATTTTTAAGCGCAAAAAATAGGCCAAATTGGATGATTAGAATGATTGTAGACTGAGTTAAAAACTTCCATAAAGATGCTTTGCATGGTACGTAGTGTTAAGCAGAATCAAACTCTCCTAAGTTGTCCAAGAATAGCCTGTGTGGCTCTTTTCATCTTCAGCAAGACTTCACTTCTTCTGGCAGTTGTTTCAACATAGTGCCTTCTCTCAGCTTTCAAACAATTTCACTACTTTTAAAATATTTTATTTCCTTTCAGATTTCCTTTCCTTCAGTTCCTCCCTTCCTCACAGTGAGGGGCCTGTCAACTCAAACACTTTGATTTCTCTTATCCTCCCTGATTTTTAGTTTCTCTTTCAGTTTTAGGTCCTGGTTGTGCTCTTTACAGCGCTGGATTCATCATATCTTCCTTGTCCTGCTCTTTCTCTCAGAATAGTATGTCCAACATCTTTTTTTTCCCTTAACAACTTTAAAATTCCATCAATCTCAGATAATGAAAAATAAGCCCTTTTTTGTCCTTTTTCTTTTAGAAGGATTGCCTCGACAATGGATTTTAACGATACACAGAAATTAAAGTATCGGGATAATTTCTGGGGCTGTACAAAACTGGGATGTTAAGCAGGCAGTCTACACCGAATTGTGACCATCATTTCTCAGATACTAATTTGAAAAGGTATTTAAATAAATATTTGAATCCAGGTAACTAATGTGCTTAAACTGTTCTCCCAATTGCTAAGATTTTTTTCCACTAAAAATTCAGACTGAGTTGAAACTTTTGTTTCTTTTTCCCAATAAATGAATGAGGTATCAAATAAATTAGGGAATTAAAGATTCTTAAAAATGCTTAGTAAAATGGAAAAAAAGCATTAGATGAATAAAAGTTTGAATAATTTCATTAAGATGTTGAATTTACATATTATTTGTGGCTCCATTATTCCATTTATGGTTATTATTGCTAAAGTAGGTCATTATTATGTTTTAAAATAGAAAGTCACATAACATGACATTGTATATACGTAAAATGCATACTGTAGTGGAATAAGCTCTAAGGAATATTTTCATATACTAGAAATGGCTTTGTATGTCTGATAAACTGCTTCAGTCTGAATTGTGGAGCAATTTCCTTGCCCCCCTGAAAAGAACTAAATACACTTTATATAGTCTAACTAAAATAATTTCAAGGTAGATTAGAAGTGTATGTTTGCTTTAGGTGAAATTCAGTTTCCAAAACCTCAAAGAGATTTAAACACTGCACAGGTCTTGTGGCAATTCTCTACACAGTAGTAAAGTGTAATTCTTTTATTCTGAAAATTGGAAGTCAATGAAGCATCCTTTAACATTTGTCCTAGTGAGTAGCTAGCACTAAAGACTAAGCTACTGTGTAGCTATCACAACTAACGTGTGATATGTGGCATAGTGTATCTGAATAATGACAATGGATTCTGATTTCTAAGTCCCAGGGAAAGTAATAAGATGAATTATAATTCATCAGACAATGTAAAAGATGACTTGGTTTAAATGGCTGCATTTTTGAGAATTGAGGCCTACTCTCAGATGCATGTTAAATATATCAACTATCAATCCTATTTATATTATTTCTTTAAGATTAGGCATTTGGAACAATATTTAACATAATTTCTCCTGCTATAATCTGTCCCCTTGAAAATTAGTTATAAAAGTTCACTATGAATAGATCACTCAAATACTTGAAAAAAGGTCTCTGCTAATATTATAAATGTGACAACGAACACAAAGTCCCCTGTGCCAGGAGAATTTGGGTCATGTACACTGGTAATATAACTATACAACTATACAAAAACTGTTGCAGCTCATTGATGCATGATTAATGTTAATTTTTTAGTATGGTAGATTCTGAGAGAGACTTGAAAAAGCATAATGATCAAAGACCCATTTCATTCTCTTATTATTACTGAAGTTTGAGACTTGTTTCAATGATAAAGTTTTTTCACATTGTCAGAGTGTACTCTTTCATATAACTCAAACTTGCCTATTTTGGCATTGACTCATACTAGACATAATTCTGCTCATCACTGATTAAATGGAAGCTTTAGTTTTCTTATTGACTAGAGTTCTGTTTAGGGCTGTATTATAAGGCATCCAATGGAGTATCCAGTTCCTGTTTAGGGCATAAAACAGATTTTTTTTGCAGCTATTGCATCATTGTGCTTATGAGACGTAACTTATTTTTCTTCTTTTTTTTTTTTCTTTTTCCGGAATGGTTTACATTGATATCCATTATAATTATTTTTTAAGTCTAGGTTCCATCTTTACTTTTTTTTTTTTTATTTTCATATATTACCACAGGATGTTCTTGATCCAGCTATTAACATTTTTCTTCCATGCATCTAGTTTCTTAGGTCAAATGTGAATTTCCTTGTATCTGTGTTGATTATCTCCAATGATTTTATTGTCCTGGAAATTGTTTCTGTGCTCCATCACTTTCCTATGAATGGAGGTAAGGCTGACCAGCCTGTAGCCCCCTGAATCATCCTTCTGAACCTTCTTAAAGATGGAAGTGGTATTTGCATACCCACATAACATTACTTAAATACTTTAATGTTTCTTATATAATATTCTGCAGTCTTGAGGAATATTGTACGCTGTATTGTGGCTGGCACCAAAGTAAATTAAAATAGCCATGTCATACTCATCTGTTGAAAAGTATTCAAGCTCAAGGAATGCTTTTATTCATGTTTCTTAGTAATGTTTTACTTTAAGCTTCTTATTTATGTAATACGCTTCATTGCACCTCTAAAACAACAAGGTGTCAACATGTAAGTTGAATTAGAGCTTGACCAGGTTGTTCAAGTGTGAGATATTAGTTCTAGAATCTGGGATATCATCTGGATAGGCTAGATATTCCTAAGAGCTATTAGTGGAAGTCAGAAGATGAACCCATCTTGTTTGACAGTGGAGAGAGAAGAAATCCCACTGGCCCTATACTTCTAAAATTAACAGTAGCACACAATGAGTACAAACCTCTCAATTAACAAATGTAACCTGTGGCTCGTTGTCTCCCTCAAGTGGCTAATACCAGAACAGGGATTTATCACCTCTAGAAAAATGTTTTTTTTTCATTTATTAAATCTCGTTTTGACCTCAAGAAGTATGATATTTGATATACGCAACCAGCCTGACTAGGAATATGACTATAACAAGAACATCATTAAAAGCCACAAAGAATTGTGAGGATAGTTGAAATCTGGCTGGATTTTCCTTGACTTAACTAATGTAACAACATATCTTTATTTGATCATGAACTGTACCAGAACTCCCTATCACATAGGACACAGATCTCCTGAAAGACAAACGAGTGTTTTTCAAAACCATAAACAGGTTTAAAAAAAAAAAAATCTGTCAAAAGGAACAAAATGAATATATTGCAATTGCCTATGAGTGTTGATTTTGCCCAGAGAGGTTGTGGATGCCCCATCCCTGGACGTGTTCATGGCCAGGTTGGATGGAGCCCTGGGCAGCCTGGTCTAGTATTAAATGTGAAGTTTGGCAGCCCTGCCTGTGGCAGAGGGGTTGGACCTTGATGAGCCTTGAGTTCCCTTCCAACCCAAGCCATTCTATGACTCTGTGATTCCCTTCATTGTTTTCCATGTCAGAACACAAGTTGTGAATTACTCATCCTGAAAAAGTATCAATATTCAAATTGGGGTCTTAATTTGAACAGAAAAGCTTATATAAGAACAGCTAAGAGATGATGTTGGTAAGTTGTGGTTCTTTGTAGATCTGCCATTTTCATAGCGTTCTTTTGAAATCCTTTTGATAGATCTTAAATTCTGTCAGTGTTTACACTGGCATATCTGACTGAAACTGAAATGAAAAACAAAAATATGTATATTGAATGCTTGGAATCCTGATGGTACATTTATATAGTAAAAAAATTGTCATCCTTTTTTTGTTATTGTTTGTTTGTTTTTAAGCTTAAGGACATTAAGCTACAAGTTTACATCACCTCAAAGGCTAAATGATGTAAATGCACCTAATAGGATGGAACTGTGCTAAGCCCAAATTATTTAATTCTGTCTTTAGAAATAGTTCTGAGGGAAAACTAAACAAAACTAGAAAATATTCTCACGGGGATCTCTACAATTTTACAATTTTTTTTTTTTTCAAAGTTTGAAATTCTATTGATATTTACAAAAAAGTTTTAAGCAACTGGTGAAGAGATAGTAAATATATATACACTTTTGATAGCTTTACATGTCATCAAAATAACCTCAAAGAAAAGAATCAACTGAATAAGCTTATGGGGTTTTGTGAGTTTTTTTCTTTCTTTTTGTTTTTTCTTTTGGAGGTCCAGGACTTGGTGTATCACATTCTGTTGTACATCTCATTTTATAATTTGACAAATTAGGCTTGTGTGTTCCTATATGCTTCATTCTGGCAATTAGTACTAATAATTTTCAAAGCTTCCAAAGTGTAACAAGAAACTTTGCATTGAAATTTGGGGGTTTTGCAGTAGTCAAGGCCTGAGAAAATAGAATCCTGAATTGTCTTCCTTTTATTTCACTGGTTTGTAGTGTGATCTTAGGCTCATTCATGTCTTCCTGCTCCAACTTCTTTAATTTGAGTAATAATTATGCATATGTAAAGTCCCCGTATGTCTACAGTGATAAATGTTGATAACAGCACTGGTGACATTGGCAATCTTCTGTCTGAGGGAGACCCAGATTCTTTGTTAACTGCTGTAGGCTGTTTATCATTGACAGTCTCATGTCAGGACAGAATTATTATCCGGGCAACAAGTGAAAAGGTACTGCATGAATGTAGTTAGGTGAAATGATTACATGAAGGTATTACCCAACCTACCTGCAGTATTAGACCTGAAATGCCTCATCCCTTCTCTTCTCCCGCCTTCCTTTCTCTCATCTCAGAAGGACAGTCTTGAGTCCCATATTTGTGCGTCTGCCTGGTCTGAAAATTCGGAATAGTAACAGGGCAAAAGTGCTCCTTGACAGAAGAGGGATGGACCCCTCTGCTTGTACAGAGCCACTGCTTGAACAACTCTTATTCGCTCATTAGATCTCACACGTTTCCCACCCTCCGCAGGCCGTGGAGATACTGTAGCGGCTTCTGTAGCCATTCCCGCGATGCCTTTCCCTCCTGCAGGTTCTCTCCCACTCACGTTTGCGGGTTCTCCCCTTTGGGTTGCCCGCCGGCCCCACAGACAGCAACCCGCTCATTGCCGGCCACCTTCGCTCCCAGGGTGGCATCGAGCTCTTCGCTTTGTCACCGCGTTTGTTTTTGACCAGAGTTATCTCTATTACAGCCTCAGGCAAATGAAGTGACTAATGAATTTTTTTGTCGGCCGCGGCAGCGCGCTGTTAGTAATTAAGGGCTGTGCTGTGGGGCCATTAAGCTGCAAGTCACAGCGGCCCGATCGCGGCGAGCCCGGCGCGGTCTGTGCCGCCTGCACTGGCCTCGACAATGGGATCATTGACTATTTATTTACTCCGCACAACAACTCTGCTGTTTACTTAATTACAGGAGCTTCTCAGTCACCAACCCCCACCCCTCGAGAGCTTTTCGAGCCCCTCCGCCCCTATAACCGCGGTTCCCTGCTTGATGCTCGGGCAGATGAAGCGGGGCAACGCCTGAGCATCCTCTGGGGGTGCGGATGCGGGGACGGACATTGGCCGTGAAGGAGAGGCGAGGGAACGGCAGATCGAACCTCAGGAAGGCACCGGGGCGGGGATAGACATAGGTGGATTCCTGCAGCGACCCAAGGCATGTCTGAGCCGGCAAACAAAATAGGGAGGAGAAAAGGGGAAATCGGGCAGATGCCTGTGGAGCTGCGGGGGCGAGCGGGGCAGGGGGCGAGAGGAGAGCACTGGCAATCCTGCAGGGGGCTGTGGAGGCTGCATTTTGCACTATGGCTCGTTACCGGAGTCGTCCCCCCCCTTCCCCGCACCCTATTCCTTAGCGCTGTTACTAAGAAGTGAATCGGTCGTGGAGGCCACCTCTCGCCTTCTCGACGCCGCGGGCTCTGGCTGGCTGCTGCCTGCCCTCTCTCTCGACCCCACAGCCTTGCTGTCCCAGCTCCTTCCGTGTTAGACAAGATTGGGAAAATTGCTGGAGCTCTATCTCTACTAGTTCAAGGAGGAAGGAGGCTGGGAGGGGGTGCAGGAGGGATTCACCGTGAGGATGATGTAGAGAACCGGCCGAAGGCACCCAAACATTTGTCACCCCTGCGGCCACGGGGACAGGGAAGAGGTTGCTGGGTGCCGTTTTAAGGGCGATAGGGTCCGATCCCTCACATCGCCTCCGTACATGCAAAATGGAATTGGGGACCCCGCTCAGGAGCTCGGATTTCCCGTGCTCTGAAAACGCGCTGTCTGCCGACCTCGGCCCTTGAAGCGGTGGAACGGGAGCTGGGAGCGGTTCTGCTCAGCCGTCCGCCCGCCTGCTCGTGAAGCCCTGCCCGCTGCTGCTGTTGCTGGCCCGGCAGTGTTCGGCGCTGCGGAGCCCGGAGTGGCGGCCGCGGAGGAAGCGGGTTTCTGCTCCTTTAAAGGGAGCTGTGCATCGCTCCCGAAGGGAGGCGGGTCTCCTTCCCTCTTTTCCTCCCTCCCTCCCTCCTTCCCTCGCTCGCTCCTTCCCTTCTTTCCCTCCCTTTCCCCTCCCTCCTTCCCTCCCTCCCTCCCTCGGCCGCCGCTCGCTGCCGCCGTCAGTGGTGCCCGGCCGCCGGCTGCACCGCAGCCCGGGCATCCCCCGGCGTCCTGCCACCGCCCTTCCTCCCCCCGCCTCCGCCTTCCTCTCCCTCCCCGCTTTCCCGCCCGCAATTCAAGGTAGGACGACATCCCGGGGTCTCCGGCTGTCCGGAGGGGCTGCATGCGAGTGAGGGGCAGCGGTGGGGTGGCGGTGGCGGCGGGTGGGTCTCTGCGCTGCCGGGAGAGCTGCCCACTGCGCTGTCTCCCAGCCAGGTGTCTCTTGCAAAGCGGGCGCTGAGCTGGCAGACACGGGCACCGCGAGGCTGGCCGGCTCCTGCCGCTGGGCTCTATAGCCTTCCATTCTTCTTCCTCTCCTTCCTCCTCATCTTGCTGTAGAAAGTGGGGCCAGCGTCCAGGGCAACGTAGCCCACCCGGTGTCCCCTGCCCGATTCCCTCAGCAGCCCTGAGCCGCCGGGCTGAAGGTGGCCGAGCCCGGGGGTGTCCCCCCCGACTGGGGAAGGAGAGGTGAGAAACGAGCTCTAACTTCACTCGAGTTGTGGGTGGACAACCCACAGACTGTTTGTTTGCTCTCCTTCCGTGAGGTCTCCTCCTGCCCCAGTTGCCGGTGCAACCATCCCACCTTTTGGCTGTCGGCAGTCCTGGCATTGGTTTCCGAACAAATTCAGCATTCTCTAGGCGAGCATCCATCGCTAACCCAGCCAGGGCGCTGACACTCTCTGTATGAAGCCAGAGACATTCCTGTCTACAGCGGTGGCACGACTGAGAGAGCCCTGTGCGCGCTGAAAACGAATGAATACTTCATAATGACACCTCTCTTCACGTTTCCCTTAGAAACTTTTCGTGGAGTAGAGCGTGGAAAACGTTATACATCCTTCTTCTCCTGAAATCTTTCACAGCTTCCACAGCCACAAAGCAAACTGAGGGGGTGAAAGGCTGATCTGTAGATAATGTCATAAATGTTTGTTCTCGCTGCTTAAAACCTGCTAGGAAAGTGCATTGCTGTGATACCCAAAAGTGCCTGAACAAGTTAATCTATTGCATACTCAGTTTGTTAATTAGAATGAACGTCTTTCCGCTAGCTGAAAATTAATTACCATCTTAAAATGTCATTAATTATCAGCACAGCAGAAACTTGGTTGTAAATTTGGACTGAGCTAATAATAACACAGAGAGGGGACCTATGGTTTTTATAACTGGTGGGAGTGAAGTGCAAGTGGGCTGCGATGTGTTTTTCAATGATACTATCAACAATCATTGGAATAACTCAGCAAACATTTAAAAAGGGAGGACTGTATTACTGCACTGTCAGCAAAGCTGCAACACTCGTGCCTGGAGATTTGGAGGGGCTGGTCAGTTGTTGCAGTGAACTGTGGCTCTCCACACACCAGACTGCAACAGCAGGGGGTCTGTGGCAGCATGTGAATCTGAAGCACTTACAAAGATTTCCTGAAAAATGTCCGAAAAACAAAGCTCTGGGAATCGTATGTTTTATACATCCTAAATTTATATCCGTGGTTGTTGGGAGAAGACAAAACTGTAGATTAAGTGATTAAAAAAAAAAAAAAAAAAATCTATCATAGTTCTTAGAGACATAGCTCTGACCTGAAAATGAAAGCCATGTCCTTTTAAAAGTGATATGGTAAAACTATACATCCCAGTAGGTGGCAGCTAGCTGGAAGTGGATTAACTTTTATTATGATAACAGCACAGGAAAATACGATCTGAAGGAAAAAAGTGCCTGATGTAATAAGGTAATCAAAATCACATCTCTCCTTTCCGAATGAAGCATTAGGCACATAAGATCACCATTTATACCTGACACATACTGAAGAATTTAGTAGGCTTTTATCACTCAGAGAAGATGTAAAGGCCTTAAATGATCTATTCTCCTTCCCCACCGGTAGCTGAAATACTATTTTTCATACCACCTTCACTTGGACATTGTCCTTGTGTATTAAAAATGTATTACTACCATGTCTACTATAGATGTCCAAAATGTAAAACAAATTAAAACGTATAACCAAGGAATTGTGGATTTCCCATTTGCTGATCACTGAAGCAAAGAGGACAGTTTCATAAAGACTTTAATCTGAGAAGCACTGCATAACAGTGGTGACAAGCCCCCAAGAGACAAGACCAGCTTCTCCAGCTGAATATTTTATTAGGGATCTCCAACCGTTGAATCGTATGTCTTATAAGGAAGGAAATATGAAAGTACTTAAGAGCACTTTCCTATGTCCATGTTGAAATTATTCTGGAGGGTGGACAAAAGGATCTTTCTAAAGGTTACTGTTTCTTTCTCCTCCCTCTATGAAGATGAAGCTAAAGTCCAATTTACAGAAAGGGTGTCTAGAGTGGTGTATTCTGATGGTTCATTTAACTGCATAGACTGTACATTGTCTTCAGACCCCAAATATTCCTTGAGTTCTAAACATCTTATATCTTGCCAGATTTACTTTTTAATAAGGAAGTGATTTTCTTGAGAAGGCGGTACTGGATTAACCACGATCTCCCTTCAAAGTGGGAGCTGGGATTTGAGAGAAGGGAGAAGGTGTTGATGCCGAATGTTAGACAACGTGTGATGGCAGATAAGAAGAACAATACTCCTGAACCCATAAAATGTCATAAAATAGCGAGCCAGCTAACATAATCGAGTGTATAAGATGTGTCTCTAAAGAAGCCGATAACGTATTTTAATTTCCTTTCCGTGTCGTGAAAGGATTGGAGGGAAAAAAGGCTCTCGGGCACCGGTAGGTCTCGCCGCGTAGGCGACGCGGAGGGGCGCGGGCCGGGAGCGCTCTCCGCGGTGCTGAAAGTCGGAGAACCGGCCGCGCCGGGCGCTGTCCGTGGTGCTGGGGCCGCTCCGTCTGCGGAGGGAGGTCAGCTAGGAAACCCCTTCAGTCCCATGCGTATGGCCGAGGGTGTGATGAGGCTGCTGAGCATTTAATGACAAAAGCAGTGAATCATAAGATGTTTTATGATTCTAGTTATTCTATAAACGCCTTGGTGATTCAGGACTTCTGTTGGGCTTGATTACAGATACTTTTTTTTTTTTTTTTTTTTTAATAAGATTAATTAAAGTGATCACTTTGTCCCGGGTTTGTCTTGTCAATTGTATTAAAGCTGCTAAGGAATCTTATGCTTTCATTAACGCTTACCAAAACTAAGCTAAATAATATATATATATATATTTTAAAAAAACTCACTTTGTCAGGAAGCAGTCAGAATTAAAAAGATGCCTAATGTCCTCTATTTCAGTAACATTACATGAAAGATGAGGAAGGAAAGAAATGCTCGCAGTGTTCAACAATGTGAGTTTTATTTCTTCTTCAACTAAGATAAAAGATGAAAAAGTAGAAGAGGGAAAAAATGGGATATAGCAAATACAAGAAAGAGCATCTGTGTGTGCATTTTTTTCTCGGAGATATTCTAAGTGTGAACTGAAGGAGTCGCTAGATATCCTTGCTTTTAACACTAGGTGTTCTTTTTAAAGTGCTCCAGTAGTCAAACCGTCTGATTGAATTCCCTGCTAGACTGCAGAACTAGCCATTCATGATACTTATTTCTGACACTGCAGTTATGCCTCCATCTTAAAGAAAAAAAAATCAATGATGTTTAATAATCCCTTCACAGAACGTACATTTATTTTCATCAGCATTTTACAGTGTTTTAAGTAAAAGCATGCTGAGGAAACCAAAAGCCATAATGATAAGAAAGTTACTGTGAATTGCAAACACTTTCAGGAATACAAAACATCAACATTACAAGTAATAATTTAAATGTTGCTGTTACTTATTTACGTGTCCATGATACAGAGGTATCATTTAAAAACAAACTGGAACTCACCTTAACCATGTTCTCCTGATAGATTTCTCAGACTATTCTAATTTGCTTGGCATCACCAGCATTTAATTCTGTAGAGTCACATTTATTCTGTATTCATCTGTATGTATGTGTGGGGGAAGTCTCTCAGTGATATTTTCTCTGGTAATAAAAGTCAAGGAGGAAGATAAAGGAGACAAAAGATATCTGCAGGCAGAATATAGAATAAAATGAGTTCGTTTTCCTTGTGAGGAATCTAGGAATTGTATTTTAATATTTTTAATAATGCTTAAGTATACTCAGCAAAAGCTTCTCTTGGACTGCAAAGTCTGATAGTCCTAGTTTAACCTATTTTCATGATTACACGCACACAACTAATTGTATTTCAGAAAAAAAAGTCTAAATTATTCTAGTGAGTTCTTTGGAATATCTGGACATAAGACAAAAGTCCGTGGCTGCAGTTGCAGATACAAACTCAGTACACCACTATCAAACTAGGCAGTGCTATTGTTCTCATTGAGAACTGCAAACTGACAAACTACACGCACCTTTCAGTACAAGGGGGAACAGCAATACCTGTGAAAGGAATGCTGTGCCTGAAAAAAAAGAGTGACAAAATAGAATGCAAAATATAAATCTGTAAATCCAGAAGTTACTGTTTAGAGCAAAACTGAAATACAAGTCTATGCATTCAACAAGGCAGTTCTAGCACTGCCGGTTCCTGTTTACCTTGCAAAAACAAGCTGGTACTCTGTAACCACTGGATCCGGGGAAAGTTCCTAAGGACGTGCAATAGGCAAACATTTTCCCCTTTTCATGCATTAATGCGAGTAGCAGTCAGTAAATGTAAATATCATGATCTTTTTTTAGCCTTAACGTTACTTTGACAACATGCATGATTTTATCGTCAGCATTCTCTTTCACAGCTCTAAAGCTAAGTGATTTCGAGCCAGCCAGTCAGCTATTAAAATGCATGAATTGATTTTTATAAAACAGATTCCCTTCTCTACTATAGCCCTTTCCTCCACCCCCGCCCCCGGCACAGACACTTATAGCTATTGTTCAGAACAACTGAAAGACTAATAACAATTAGAAAGCTGTAAATAAAACCGAGCTGTTTTTTTTTTTTTTTTCCTCCGACAACGCTAGGCGATCAGATCTGTTGCATAACAGAAATCAGGAAGGCTGTCTGGCAGGCAGCCTTAAGAAGAGAGGAGCTATCTCAATTTCTCTCACTTAATCTTGGCTTCACGTCAGAAGCTGTGTAGCAGTGCAGTAGAATGGGAGCACGGCAAAAGCTTCGCCAGTGAAACGGCTGGTGTTCATTGACTCTCGCTATGTGGTGGTACCTCAGCGATTTCTCGAGCTGGATTACCTATTGATTTTCCTCCTTTCTTGCCTCCCAGGTTTACTCGGCTGGACGTTGTGTGTGTTTGGATTTCTCAAGGATTCTCCCCCGACTAACATGGATGTCCCACCATTCCTTGCAGTTGAAGGTTGCTCCTTGGCGCAGTGAATGAAGAACATGCAGGGATTGCTAATGGGTTTGGGAAGCGTAGACTCTCTCTTCTCTCTGTGACCATGCCGTGATCGTGTCTGAGGGCCATCAGTTTACTTATTCTCATTCTCACCTTACCGAGAAACCTGACGGCTTAGAAGGGGGAACTAAGGCTGCGCGTGTGTGCATAGAAACATCATGAAGATTATTTCCCCTATTCTAACTAATCCAGTCTTCAGATGCACCATTAGACTCCTTCTTTGCTTACTGTGGATTGGATATTCTCAAGGAACCACACATGTATTAAGATTTGGTAAGATTTCTCGACACTTTTTCATTGTGCGTTTCAGCCCGAATGCGATTTACGTAGGATTGACTCCTAAGGGGATGCTGGGGGACAGCTGGGACGTGTTATCGGAGTCGGGCACCGAAGTCTCTGTGTATTTTGCATCCGGAGGCATGAATTGCAGTGTGTTTTTTTCTGACGCTGCAGCTCTTTGTAGCCGTAGTAACGGCACGATGATGATAATTATAATAACAATAGAGAGAAAAATGACTGGCAAACGCTCATGCCTAAGAGGCTGCGGAGCTTGCGTGGCTCCCTCATAATGTACCTTATTTTGTTTCCATAGTAGTGGAAAGCACAGTGCTTCATCAGTTAAAACCTGTCAAGTAGTTGTTAAGTTTCGGCCGCCCGCCTCTGCTCCATCTGAGCGGATGTCGCACGGGCGCGACGCTGTTATCCGACAGCTCGGGCTGGCTTCCCGCTCGCTTGCCTCTTCTCTGGCGTTTAGGGTTAGAGATGGTTTGTTCCTTGTTCCACGCTTGTAAAAGAATCATTGCGTTACGCTACAAAAACAAGGCTGTTCTATGTGAGAAAAGTTGCATGAGTTCCAACACCTCCCCCCTCAACAAAAAGAGAGAACAAAAATCATAGGTCAGAATGAGATTTCAAAGAAAGCAGAGAGTTTAAAGACTGTCCCGTCTGGGCCATGAGACTAACCTCAGCAGCACTGACCGTGCGTGCATTTATGTTTATATGCATAAGAAAACAAGCGAGGGAGACGTTCCGGCCACCATGCCTGCTCTGTCAAAGTTTTGCAGTAGGCAGGGACAGGACGGAAGGAAAGTGAACCTCACTTCCGAATCGAGGTGTGCGGGCCGGGAGGGCTGCGGTCCCGGCGGAGTGGGCGAACCGTGGAGTGAATGGAGGAAGGGGCAGCTCGAAAGTGGCACCCCCGGGCAGGCGGCAGCCTCGGTGCCTCTCACCCTCTCACCGACCACTGGGAGTTGCAGCAGCCTCTGCATCTCTTTCCGTGGGGCACTGAAAACTCGTCTTCTCCCGGGAGTGGTGTCTCGGTATTTCTAATTTTGTTTAAATTCCCCCACGCGCTCACTTTTATTTGGAGGGGAAGGTTAGTAATGATTAAAAAGTCACCAGCCTGTTACTGATCTCGTGTGCTGAATTCCTAGTAGCACTTATTTTCTGCTTCCATCTGGTCTAAAGGTGGTGCTTAAGGCACGTTGCTCTTAGCAACCGTCTTGAGGAATGCTTGTTTCTTTGGACATGGCTAAGTGAGTCCGTATATCATTGCCAGGTTGATTTTGCATTCAGTCTGCTCCATAATCATGGCTGTGAAATTAGCGCTAGGGCTGCGTGATGTAGCACAGTCCAGTTTGGGCAAACTGGGATTCGTGACTGGTGCCAAGGGTTGGACCTTTGAATTATTTTCAAGCATAGCTGTGTGTGTAAATAAGCATCTTCCTGGCCATATTACCACCAAGAGGTGAGCATTCCTCCTTTAGCTTGGCATCCTCTCTAAATTGGTAATCCAGAGTACCTACAGAGCTACCCTGCCAAGCAGTGTTTGGGAGAGACTTGAACAATAAATAATCCTGAGACTGGAGGTGGTACAGTGGGACTCTGCCACCCAGAATAACTATGGTCCCACTTGCACTCATTTTTCTAGGCTAACTTCCACACTGCCCTCGGATCACACAGTCAGGTAACAGGGTATACTCACTCCATTGTTTATAGCAGTAAAGACTGAGTCTGCTTCTAAAGCACGGAATGATTTTTCTGGTCTTTAAATTGTCACCAACCCAACTGCAAGGCTTTGAAGCAGAGAGTGGTTGTTTAGCTTATCTTAGTATGAAAAATCTTAGAAGTAGGAGAGCTGGAGGAAGTCTTCCCCTTTGCTCAGCTGAGGCTGTTGCACATTGCCTCTGTAAAGAGTCTGGACTGAGCCTAGTCCAGGTGTGCAGTGACTCTTGTGACTATGAAAGATGTCCAGCTCCTTCTCCAGGGGTGACAGCTCTGTGCAGGTATGGCAGGAAGGAGGGAGGGAGAACATTTGTTTATTTCTTGAGAGGAGAATATCCCTCCGTCCCTATCTCCTCCGAGTGTCCTTGAGACCAAAGGCTGGGATGCCCGTCTCTGGCCGTGGATTACTCCCCAAGCAGCGAGAGCTGAGGAGTTCCCTGCAGAAGGCAGCCTGCCAGCCCCCGCTCTTCTTCCTCAGCCAGCAGTGCTATGGCAACAGGGGAGATCTTGGAGCCTGCCAGAGCCCCATCCCACTCATTCCTCCTGTGCAAATTAACCACCATGGATTCACATTGTCCTTCCCACGGCTTCTGTAATTGTTGGGACTAGCCAGCATCTCCTTTTTCTCTCTGAAGGTATCTTTTCGCAACCACACAGGGAGCTGGAGCCGCCTGGAATGGCACGGGTTGCTTCTGCCCTTGCTTCATGAAGCAAGCACAGGAAGAGGTCGTGCAGTATCTCCGTTCGCACCCAGCCCCGTGTCTGCTGCTGCCAGAGTGGGGCAGCCAGGTGTGCAGGCATCACACCAGCCTCACCGAAGTGACACTGCTTCATGAGGTGTGCGAGCAGCTTCCCTCTGCTGCTCCTGAATGGCTTCCCCCAGGCAATCCCTGGAAAAGCAGAAGGCTTGTGCCCACCATAGCCGAGGGTTTCTAACAGGAGCTAACAATTGCTCGGTTAAACCCGAGCCAGTGCTGTGGATATCAGGCCAGGTCCCAGCCTGGTGAAGGAGAATAGCAACTGCCTGATATTAGTCTCTCCTTTGCTAAGTGTGATGGAAGTCTTTTCCTCATTACTTGGCACTGTTACAAAAGCCCAAATCTATGATAGTCGGCAGATCCGCTCCATTATCGCGGACCACTTTTCACAGTTCTCTGATTCCGTGCCTCTGTACTGTGGAGGAACAGAGCCAGGACAGCAGCTCCCAAGAAACACCAAGCAACGGGGCGGGGCCGGGCCGGGCCGGGCCGGGCCGGGCCGGGCCGAGTCGTTCGCGAGCCCCATTGTCGCCGGGTCCCGCAAGCCCCCTCGCTTCTGCCTTTCCCCCCCTCGGGGCACGCCGGCACTCGTACAGCTGAATGAGCGAGCCATTAAGAGCTGTTAACTACCAGTAACTCTCCACCTGAGTTCACGCAAACCCATTTCTTCTCGCCCGAGGCAGTAAGAGGCCGGGCTTCTTAAAACCCCTCTTTTCTTCCCTGTTCCTGTGCGGTGCTCTTTGAACTCCACAGTACTCTAAAACGCTCTTCTTTATTTAAATTGCTCCTTTCGGGCCTTGTCTCTGCTACTGAGGGCAATGCGAAACAGAACCCTGCTCGTCTTTCCTACGGCAAAGGTTGGTGAGCGGGACGGGAAAGCGGTTTGGCTCTAATTCCCTCTCAAGTTACTCAGGTGAAAATGTGTGAAAGATCAAGGATCCTCCCCAGGAAGCTCACAGACCCGATAAGACTTTGTGGAGGATGTAAAGAAAATTAAAGGTCCATAGTCTAACCTCTCTGCTAGTTTGGTGTTGCAGGTGTCTGCGGTGAAAGCTGGCTTCAGGCGGATGGGAAAGGGGCGTAGGTGTTGTGGGATGGAATGCATCTTGAAAAAGAAAAGGGGGAGGGGAGGCTTGAGGGGCAGAGTTTAAAAGCAAAAGAAAGCTAAGACGAAAGAGGTGGAACGCTTTTCAAGGAAAGATGGATTTGTACTCTTCCAGGAATAATTTCCTACTATTGATTTTTTTTTTATTATTATTATTTTTTTATTTTTTTTACTAGAGAAAAAGGAAAAACAAAACCAACACATCAAACCATTACAAAAGCTAGCATTTCCCCGCTGTCCTGAAGTGGGGAAGTCGTGAAGCAAAATAGTAAGAATAGTTGCAAAATAGAGCTACGTATGGTCGATAGCGTAATCTGTGGGTCTGAGTAGAGCCGAGTTGTTCCATTTTTTCTAATGTGGGATCTCAGAGAAGGGAATTACTCTGCACTGGAGAATTCTCTCGTGAAAGTGCGGCAAAGGTTTTGTCTGCCGTACTACTTAAATGAGCCCTCTTTGCTCAAAAGGATTGAGTTTATCTACACAGGAATGTTTCTACAATGGGGCTCGGCAAAACCAGCCAGGAGGCTGCACCATCGCGTTTGCTGCCTGTGCAGTTGTCAGTGGGGGCCGACCCATACGTTTCTGTGATTTAAGTGACCGTTCTTATCAAATGGCTGTTAGACACAGCAGAGACATGGAAGAGCAGGGAGAGCTAGCTCTGTGCAAAAGGCTTTGAAACCAGAGCTCAGATGAGAAATGCCCGCTGATTGAGCTGGAGTTTTACTAGAACCTCGGTGAGCACCATCTTTCTTATTTTACACTGGCACTTTTTTACTGGAAGGGCGTAAGCTTTCTGTGTATGTTTAAATGGCAGAACGTACAGAGCTGGCTTTGATCAGATCGAGAGTGTGATCAAAATCTTCAAAGCAAACACTTGTAGTAGCCCTTAGAGGTCTGTGTGTTGGTAATTCCAATATATAGAGCCAATGAAAATTTTACTGCCAAGGACAAAAAGCTTTAAATACGCGTTAACATCCACACAGAGAGGAGTTCAAAATCAGTCTTACAAACAGCAACAGAAATCTTTGAAAGAGGAATAAGGTTAAGAGCCTCGGGAAGGCAGCAAGAAGGTGAGAAGCATTGTTATTGACTGCTCTAGATTAAGCGGCGCAGAGGAAGATTTCAATTTGATAACGTCACAGCCCTTCCTGTTTTTCTTTGCTACTTCTGCTGACAATTTGGTAAGGTAATTAAATTGGCTGATTGAAGTCACAGTGGTCATGGAGCGATAAAGACCATTTGGATTTAATGGAATTTAGAAACAACAGTGCACTGCACACAACTCTTACAGAACGAGAATTTTAATGACTCATTCAGGGTGCTGACTACATAGAACGTCCTGGATGAGTTTAATTGAAAGGGCAAAGCAGATTAGCTGTATACAGTCTTTTTTGCACTAGATAGGGGAATTAGAGTTATCCCTTTAAAAGACTCATTATTGCATTATCAAGATTTAATGTAGGTTAAGAAAGCTTTCATCCGTGTGGGCTGTCTGGAATATCCCCAGATCCTTTCAACTGGTGTTTGGAACACCAACTGCTTTGTAAAAGGATTTTCACACAATTGTCTGATAGATTAGGTGGTGAGACGTATAACTCACTTCATTCTGACTGCTACCTGGCTTTTGAAGTGATGCAAAGTTCAAGTAATACCTTACATTTGAATGTGGTCGTCCAAGGGACTGGTATCTGTCCCTGGAGATAAGAAACCAGAGAAAAAGAGATTTGCCAGTGTTTTCTAAGCTCAAATATTAGGTAATTTTATTTATTTTATATAAGGGAAAATCCACTTGCTTTAGAAGAATTTAAGCCAAATATTTTCTAGTTGTTGCAAAATAATTGTAGATCTTTGTCCCTAACTTAATTTATTTACCTTTTTTTTTTCCTTAGTTTTAACCTTCACTCACTCCAGTCTCTTCTTGAGGAGCAATTACTAGAAGTTCTGTCAATAATTCAAAAGAGAAACTAGAAAGCGCCTTATTTCCATACTCCTCAATCTGCAAGGCAAATGAATGTTTCCTGAATAAGCTTTTTATAATGTTAGGCTGTAATGTATGTTGGAAGATTAGATTAAACAATATGATAACATAATATAATTGTGCAGTCACATCTGAATTGGAATATGGAGAATCAAAGATCACTATCATATTAATACTTATAATTTTGTACTTTTTTTTTGCTCCTTTATTCTTCAGTAATAACAGTCTTAGGTTTATATAATGCCTTCAGTTTAAGCAGCCAAATCTTTCAGTAACGCAAAGAAAACAGAACAAACATGTAATGATCATTATTTCAATTACTGGAGTTCAGTCAGTTCTGGATAATGTAATACTATGTAAAACACTAAGCAGAAGTTCAAAAAGTATACTTAATTTCATTAAAAGGTAAATCTCAATTAAAATCACAAAGCTTTTTTTTTGCGTGGAATAAAAAGTTAGAGTTGACCCACATATGTGGTGCTGACCCACATATGTGGTGCTTAAGACTGCTCTTTTTACATCTGCTGCAAATATTTTCAAGCGATTTGTATCAGCCTGGATTTGGACTTCTTTGAAGTCTAAATGAATTTTGTCATTAACATGTCAGAAGATTAATTCATAGGCCTTATAGAATTTTATTTTTATATTTGGGGAAATGCATTCATTCACATTTGGTAGAAGTCTATTTTATTATATTTGTGTTTACATTCCTAAACTCTTTTAAAATTTGGTCTTCAATAAAATAGTTATCTGGATTTAAAGATCAGTTAATATAGGAATGTTGAAGATATCTGTTGATATTTCAGTATGAAAAAGTCCTTGATCGTCATTACTAATTCTTACACATTAGATTCTATAACACTGATGGAAGAACAGTTTGGGGAGAGCTTAATATGATTTCAGGAGGTGTTGTTCAGGTGACTTAATGAATTTTCTAATTCACTGTAGGCTGATTAATACTTTAATGTATGTCTCCAATGTTTCTCTGTTGCATAATAAAAATAATCTGAATTCAAAAGGTGTAGCTAAATCTAGTACCAAATGATCCATGCTGTATTTTAAAATGGATGAGTGGAAAAGGTAATGATTTATTGTTATGAGAACCAAACATTTTTAAAGAAAAATACTTTTTTTTTTTTTCTTATCATGTGATTTCTTCCCTCTTCATCCCTCCATTTTTTTTTTTATAGGCTGAAGGTTTAAAGGCACTGTGTAAACCTAGCTAGAAGGGGAACGTTAATGATATCTTTCTGTTAATTTTCGGAAAGTCTCAGCTTTTCAAACTTTCTGGTAAACTGAGTGAAAAATTTATAAATGAAAGGACGCATTTCTACCTACAACTTGGTATAAACCTGGTTTAAACCAGGTTTTATGCCTCCTTTGTAGTATATGGAGATTGAAGGATTAAACTAGGTTGACTTAGAGTGGACAATACTTATGTTGCAAATGTTAGCCTGGATGAACCTTGCGGTTCCTGACATCGACCATCTGGAGGAAATGGTGGATTGAGCAGGGTTTTCTTGCCATGTTCTGAACTCAAATTCTCAGGTAGAAACTTAACATGGCAAAATAAATTTGTCAATGAGTCAACGTTGTTCTTGATGTTAAAATTAAAAAAACAGTGAAGCAGAATTCTCACTCATTCTTCTAAAAACTCACCAGAAAATGTTTGTTTTCACAATAGATAATCAGACCTGTACATAAGGACTTGTTTGTGAATACTTGTTTTCATTTACCTAATTACTGAAGTTTATTGAGTAAATTTTATCAAGCTTGATTTTAAAGATGCAGAGCTACTTCAGCTTTGGGAGAGCTTGCCATCTTCACATTTAGGTTTCTCTGTATCTCCAGTAAAATATTTCAAATTAAGTGTTCTATTTCTCTGAATACAAAAATAGTTATTACTTTAAAGTGTTTTTTGTCATAAGGTAACTGAGACTGAATTTAAAATATTTTTATTAAAATGCTCATTCATGTGCATGTGCATTCTTAGTAGGTAATAATCTGGGTAAAATTACTAAGAATTGCTTTATAATCTAATATTTTGGCATTTCTCCTTCTCCAGAAGCTAAATATATACAAGTTATATCAACTATTGAATTAAATATGTATCAGCTGTATAAATCAGCTCATATTTATACTGTTATTTAAAAATTACAGAATTAGGGCACAACTTGCTGAACAGTCTATAATAATAAAAGAAATAATAATAACCAAGATGCATTTGCATGAAATACTTGAGTCTCACATCTCAACATTTTAAACTGTTTTTTTTTTTTTTTTTTTTTTAATGTAATCAACTATTTGAAGTCCTTTCTTTACAGTTCATGAAGAAAGTAGGGTTCTTTTAGGTGGAGACAGAACATATATTTCTGCCTATGCTTTCTGTGTCAGTACTTGATCATGAGTCAATATCAACTCCTTACACTGTCAGAAAAACAGATCCTTTGGTATTGCTAAGTGGATTTAAATTATATGTTTTTATTTTTATATCATGTGGGATATGAAATCTGTGTATACTCAGCTAATTTTCTTATAGGCTAATTATTTACAGCTACATTTCATGGGTCACATTGAAATAAGATAACTTTTAGTGTACTTTAAGTGTAATGTTTTCTAACTTTCATAGAATGGTCTGCGTTGAAAAGGATCATCAAGTTCCAACCCCCGTGCTATGTGCAGGGTCACCGACCTCTAGATCAGGCTGCCCAGAGCCTGGCCTTGAATGCCTCCAGGGATGGGGCATCCACAAACTCCCTGGACAACCTGTTCCAGTGCATCACCACTCTCAGAGTGAAAAACTTCCTCCTAATATCTAACCTAAACCTCCCATGTCTTAGTTTAAAACCATTCCCCCTTGTCCTATCACATGGAAACAGTTGTTCCCCCTCCTGTTTGTACGCTCTCTTCAAGTACTGGAAGACCACAATAAGGTCTCCCTGGTGTCTTCTCTTTTTCATGCTAGACAAGCCCAGTTCCCTCAACCTTTTATCATAAACTAAGGTCAGTGATTTACATTTGTACAAGAGAGAGGAGAGTCAGATATAAGTTGTTGAGCACTGTTCAGAGTAAGAAATGTTTTAGATCGTTCTAGTATTAAAGCTGTCAATTATGTTAATATCCATATAAATTTGTTTATTGTAGGTATATTCATTGCTTTGGATGAGTTGGTGATAGAGTATTTTTACTAAGATGCATGAAGAGATCCTAAGCTATGTTAAATGATGCTTGCACTTCAAGTCATGGCATTTATGCTAGTCTAATTAGCAAAGGATCTCTTTCAATAATCTCTTTCCTTGATTTTTTTTTTTTTCCCCAATTATCTTTGAAGATCACATTATACTTTTTAACAGTTTAATTTTCATTTATTTGTTCTAATTTACAATATTTAACAACTTGCTATAAAACAAATGCAACATACTGGAGAATTTTTTCAAGCAGAGGCTTTTTTAAATTATTACTTTTTTACATCTGGAAAGAGTATACTCATTGAACAAAGATATTGTAGTCCAGTGACTACCAATATAACTTGATTTGCTGCTGAAATACTACAGAACAATCCAAAACTTTGTGCTGTGTACAAGTATACATGATTAATAATAAAGAACATAAAGATGACACAGTTAGTAAAAAGTGAATTTTAAAGGAAAAAAAATCATTGTTATTCAGCAACATTTATCCTCCGAGGCAGCAAATCTTTAAAATATATTTCATGTTACCTATTCATTAAGGAATTAGATATAAAGGTACATTAGAGAAATTAAAATTATACAGAGTACTTAAAATCAGAAAAATTAATTTGTTCTTCAAATGCTGCATCATAGTCATCTTTTATATTTGTGAACTGAGACATTTGTGTTCACTTTGCTATACACATTTCACTCATTTCAGTAACTGAAAGTTGTTCATAAAATTCATACAAAACCTCAAAGAAATTATTGGCCTGCATTCAAGTATTACACACACAATTCGTTTTTCTTGCTTCACGTTGCGTCGCTTAACAAAGATCAATATTAGGACTCGAAGCTAGGAAATCTAATTTGTAGAATTATTGCTTATTTGATTTTTACTCTAAAACACTATTTACAGTTCTCATGACTTACTATACTTAAAAAATTTCCTGTACCCATTTGGTATGTTTTTCATTCAAATCGAAAGATTTCTCCATGCAATACATACAAATATTTTTAAATCTAGAGTTTCTGGTATTGCATGGCACCCATATGATAAGTCTTTCTAGTCTGTGTAAGAATTAACTATAGATATTTCACTGCTTGAAGTTGATATTTCAAAAGAAGGATTTGCAAAACAGGGTCATTGTCTAGTCAGATCTAATATGATATAAATATGGATTTATTCTTTTTTTTGAAGATGGTGTGTTTAGTACTGAGGGAGTATGTCTTGCTGATTTTTGAGAGCTGTGCTTTTGTGTCTGTCCGTTTTCAGAGAAGTGTGATTTTTGGCTGACAGTTTTCCAGTACTTGACTTTGTAACTTGAGTGATGGGCTATTTTAAACACTACTTGGTCGTGTCCTCAGATATCCCTGATTATACTATTTTCTCTTCTCCCCTCTTCCATTCTCTGTATGCATAGGATGTATAGAGCATGGAGATAGTTTGAGAACAACAATGCTATAGGAGTTGAAAATGCAGCATACAGAAAGGAGCTTAGTGTAGTTAATGAAAAAACAACAGTAACAAAAAAACACACTGAAACATAGTTTACGTACAAATAAACCACATAGACTACGCAAAATTAGAATTTTTCTTTCTGTTCCTTCAAAATTAAATATGAAGATGTTACTTGATAAAGTGATTCAGTAATACCAAAAGGAAAATATAGGACTATTTTTTCGGAGGCTAAGAATTTAATTCTGAATTTACAAATCTCTTTGCTCATTATTGGATGTCTAGCATAACATTTACATGAAGTACAGAAACATAATTCAATATTCTATTCATGCTCAGATCTGATCTTCTCTTAGTTGTAAAGGAAACATACTTGGACATAGGTCCAGCAAGTGGCAAGCTATGTGCATGCCACATATGTAAGCAGCTGAGGGAAGAAAACAGAAATTTAGGAAAGATACATGACTTCCTTTCAGCACTGCTATATGTATTTGTTTGGATGTCCTTGAGAAGAAAAAGACATAAAATGCATTATTAAGTCTTATCTATTCAGTCTTCAGAAGACACTAACATTCACAATATTCAACGTACCTGCAGAAATTTACTTTGTGACTGTGGTATGGCTAAGAAAAATATGCCCAAAAATGCATTAAATCAGATTTCCTAATATCTTCTCAAACCTACCTAACCAGAAAAAAAATATCACATTTAAAGATCAAATCAGAGTTAGTTAGTCACAACATCTTCAGTGTTACGTTTGTGATGTTTTGTGTCTAGACATTGGATGTTTATGGCATAGCATTTGTTGAAACCTAAGATAAGAATATACCATATTCTCATATCAACACAGTGCATATTGCTTTCCTGAGCATTTTCCACTCTTTCCATTTGTGACATGGTGCTTGAATTGTGTACAAATGTTGCATCTAGCTCTCTTGTGGGCACAGGAGATCTGCCCACATAGATTTCTTTTGACTGCTGACTTACAATCCATTAGAAATTTGCAGTGAATGCTTTTGAGAGTCTTTTTTTCCAGCTACTACAGACCATTCCAAAAATCTTTTTTTTTCATTTTGGGGTTGCACTATGTACTGGCTTCTTATTCACCAAAGCCCATCTGTCAGTTACAAATACAGAAAACTAAAAGCTGTTTATCATCTGCTCCTCTTTAGATATATATTTACAAAAGCAAACATCAACATTTTCATTAATCCATATTAATAGACTATTGAGCTTTTGATCATAGGCCCCCTTATTTTTAACAGTCATTTTAGGGCAAATGTGTATTCCTGAATTTAACAAAAGAACTAGGCAGCAATAGTCTTACAGTTGCAGGCCTGTGTGAATGTATGCACATACATACATTTTCTTGTGATGGTTGCCCAAGTATAGGGAAAAAAAAAAAAAAAAAGTAGAATTTTTCCTTTGCTGGAGTTGTTTAACATGAAGTGGGAGAATTGCCTGAGGATACATCAGGGGTCTTTGATGGAAGGGCTGATGAGGACTATCCATCTGCTTCCTGACAAGTAGTGTGAGCATGGGATAGCAAGGGGTTGTGAAGGTGGCAGAAATTATTCTCGCATAGTGTTATCTTTGTGAACATTTTTAAAGTGCTTGTGAAAACAAACAAAAAACAATCACGAGGAATGTCATGAAATTCAGCAAAAAATGCACAGTCAAGCATATTCATGAAGTTTTTTTTTTTAAAAAAAAAAAAAAAAGAGAAGAACAGTTTAGAATATGTTACCCTAACAAAGAAAAGCTAAATTCTGTGAATGGAACTATGGACATATGTATGCATTCAACAACACCATCATAATCTAGCCCCAGCTGTTAAGAATTTGGAAAAGGTGCTTGCTATCACATCAACTTGATTATAACATAGAACAATAGTACCAGCAGAATCTTTGTTTAGTGTGAACTAGTGTCTGCCTCTGCACTAGAACCAGAGGAAGTGCTTGTGCTAATATTGGCAGGTGTAACTAGAAGTACTGTAAATCAAAAGATCATATTAAAGTTGATTTCTGCTGAGCTTGGCAGCCTCCAACTACAAAACTACAGTTAACCCTCAGGCAGTTTTTCTGGCCTCTACTGTACCAAACTATGATATGTTGAGGACCAGCATATAGTTCTTTTTAGGGCAATTAAGGAAACATCTGAAGAGGGAGAAGGTCTTCATTACTGCCATATCTGATTAGGTACAATTTCCACAAAAGCTTACCCACACAAATAAATTTAGAAGTATTGTAAATAGTTGGAAAGTCAGAAGGGATTTTATTACCCTGATTCATCCTGTTGAACCATTATTTTTAAAGACAAGAAGCAGAAGAAAGTGACTAAAAATTAGCTTATGTATTAGAGTTCATTTACTCTGAAGTTGAAATCATCCATGGAAGATCATGTTGCCTACCTTGGCAGAAAATAAAACTGAAAACCAGAAAATACTGGCTTTTCTGTCATCCTAAAGATAGATAGTAGAATGAGAGGAAAAGCGAATGACAGTAGTCTGAGTACTCATGAAAAATTTTGCAGCTAGAAAAGATTGAGCTGGTGAACAAAAGGATTTTCTGTCAGGGCTAGCAAAGGAAATGAATACACTGAGATTTTCAGATGTGTATTAAGAATTCTAAGACATATTATCCTTAGTATAATATTCTATGTTCGCGGTGTAATTCACCTAGAACTATAAAGGTTATAGTTCTTTGGGTTTTTTTTGCTTTTAAAAATATCCTTAGCATGTTTTATAATTGCAGTTTTCTTAAGTTTTTTATATTCTTTGGAAATGTGTTGTTTTTTAGCAGAATGTAAGACTTTTAGTCACTCGTTTAGCTTGATTACATCACAGGCAAGCAATTTTGCAGTGAAAGTCTATTTCAGAGCTAGAACTAACATTAAGATTTCTGCAAAATGTGCAAATTTTGTTTTTAATTGGTTTATCTGGCTTGTAGTATATATATATATATATTTTCTTTTTAATTAATTAATTTATTTTATTATCTTTGCTTCAGTAGGAAACAATTCCCCCCTCTCATATAAACACTGTTGTGAGCTATACAAATAGGGAGCAAGTGGGACAAAACTTTTCAAACCTTATAAGGTTCTATTTTCAAAAAATGTCTTAAATTGAATGTGCTGCAAAATGCCTTGGGTAATGGGCTTCAGGCATGCTATAGCTTCACATAAGTGTATATATCTTTTTCCCTGATCTGGGCCTACATGATTCAAGATATATCTGTTTTATGTTTCTCTGTATCAGATTTAATGTAGGTATAATCCCAACTTCTACAATAAGAAATTTTATTAAGAATTTCAAAATGAAACAGACAGTAGCTGATGCCTGTAGATCTATTTTCACCTTTACTTTCTTTTAATATACAATATTATTAAGAAAGGACCTGATAAAAATGTAATTTTATGGTATGAACATATTTATTTCTAGAAAAGTAGAAAAATCAAGAACAACAGAGGGAGTAGACTAATTAATGGTTATTCTTTTTTTTTTTTTTTTTTTTCAATAAAATTTGAATATGTTCAGACAAGGTATTTTTAAAAGAAAAAAAGATACACCAACAACGAAAAATAAAATGATGTTATTCATTGCCAAGGAATGTTCTGGCCCTTATCTTTTCAGCAGTTTAAGGAAGAAAGATCTTCACTGGACACTAACAGCTACTTTTGGCTCTGTAAATCCCTGCATAATTATGTAAAATGGGATAAAACAAAGTAAAAGTTATTCTTTGCTTGCCTTGCTTCTTTCTTTCCCTTTACATTTTGATTGTTGCAAGATGTTGCAAACAGGGTTGTGTGTGTTGGGAAAATGGATCTTTTCATGCCACTTTATAGCCAATCTTATGCTCTCCATAAAACACATCATCATAGAATATAGAAAATAATGTCAGTGAGCTACAGGATTTTTACTGGAGATTAAGATAAAAAAGGTGAAGAAACAAGTAATGCAGTTTCCATACATGGATGAGATAATGGGAATCCTTTAGATACTGTAGAGGAAAAGGGAATTTTAAAATACATGCTAAAAATATCAAATAGTATATGGCAAGTAAGTAAGCAGTCGGCAAAGCAGTATTCATCCAAAGGTGACTATTCAGCTCTGCAGTGAACGATGTTGTGAAAATGAAGTTCTAGAGCAGCAGCATCGAATGTATTTGTAAGAACAACGGCCAGTATATCTTATTTTTGAAGTACAGCATCTCAGTCTTCATATAATGTTATTTCAGTATTTATTTCAGAATAGCATTGCTTTAAAGGCTTAAAGTTATCCTTGGAAGGCCTGAGATAAAATACTGAAGAGTTTGGAGTATTTGGCTAATCTGAGGTCTGTGCCAGCAGTAGAGCTAATGGCCTGTAGAAATGAAGACATGTACCCAATGGAACTTCTAGTTACATAAGCTTGTATCCAACTTTCAGTTTCTTATATTGCTTTTCTCAGAAGAAGAGAGAGTAGAAATGTGAAAATGTTTCAAAGAAACTTTGAGGTAATTTGATCTTATTCATCACTTAAAAAAATGTTTGTTTCCTTCTGAGCACTAATTGTAGTAAGTGATGTACTGGGAAAGTACTATTTTAAAAGCACAGAAACTGGAAAACGGTTTTGTATTGCAGTCAAACTCTGACGCTGCCAAGTATTCCTGTGTCACAAAAACAGATCTATTGTCTGTTATTAGAAAAATAGATCACTTTCATAATTACCTCTTGGTAGGAAAGCTTATTCTTTAAAATTCTTTGTAAACATAATAATCATATTTTTAACAGTAGTCATATTAGAATTATAGTTTTCACATGATAAGATATATAAGACAAAAAGAAACACAGAAAATTTTGAAATTTCCAAGTGTTGTTCTTCAAAGCTAGGTGGTAGTCATCTAGTACATAATATTATCTAATCTCTCCCCACATTATGTACATACGTGCATAATGTAACATTTACATTTAGTCAAAATGACAAACCAAAAAATATTATTTTTGCTTGCATATAAAACTAATCTATAAAATAATTGCTGTGCAATTACCCTGTAGATTTTGTTCAATAATTTTCAGTTTTAATTTAGAAATTTTGAAACTATTTTCTTTCAAATCTATGTGAGATTTTAGATTTTTTTTTTCTGTTGTTGGTTTTCATATATTTTTTTAATCCATGCTAAAGTAATATTTCCTTGTGAAGTGAAATTCTGTGAGCTTATTCTCAAGTCTGATGGATCTGTTCATAAAAATGACATCTTTTGCCTTTTAATAAAACAATATATAATTATTTCTTTTGCAATCTGGTTACTATATATGTAGAGAGAGAGAGAGTCCACATAAATGATTTTCAATTCTTATGCTTTTAGAACAGGAATACTAATTTTTCATCATCAGGGAACCATAAGCAATACTTCCTCTGAATATGACTGAAATCTTTTTCTTTTTGGTAATTATGTTTAAAACAATCTTTGCAGAGTTTTCCTAGTCTCTAAGAGAATATTTGAAAGGTACTTCAGATTAAGTAGAACAGTAAATTATTAACATATTAACTGTCACTGAAGAACTCACTGTGTAGATATTGTGAAAGAAGGATGTCATAAAAGGTAGACTTAGGCATTCTTTTGTTCATATATGGGGCTATTCAAGAACAGTCATTCAAGAAATGTAGTGCAAGAATTCTGCATGAAAAGGTCCAAAGGTCTTTAGCACTGATTACAGCAAATCCTGCAAATTAGTTTGTGTAATGTATATTAATAGTAAAATTAAAATTATGAGGTGGAAATTTCATAACCCAAGTTACAAAGTTTTAGCAAAACGAGAAATGTGCAGTTTGGTGCTGACACTGTGTATCATTTGAGATATGACAGGTGAGTTTTCTAAAAGGCAGAAATCACCACTAAAGAAATGTCCATCAAATCTTCAGCTAAGATCAATGTTAAAATCATTGATCCCACTATCAAAAATTAATATCGTATAATCTAATAATTTCTTATTAATTGATTATTTTATTTCAAAATAATAAATGATTTTGATTCAAATCATTTAAATAGAATTCCTTATACTTAATATGAAGATGACTGCTAAGGAAAATGCAGCTACAAATAATCTGGAATACTGATTCTAAATTCAATGCCTTTTTTTCTTCTGAACTGGTCATAAACTGTCTTGTTCCCTCTTTCCAGTTAATAACGCAATGAAGGATTGCATTGATGAAAAGAGAGACAAAATATTTGCTGTGTCTCCCGTGTTATTATATTATTTTGGCCAGCTTTTGTATATTTAGTAAAATGAAGGCAATTGCAAATGTATTTATTATCATTCATTATATGTTTTAGTTTGATACAGAATGACAGAATGACTTATGAAGGTTATCTGGTTGCCCAGGACTAGGTACAAACAACTTTTGAAGGCCTATAAGGATGGAGACCTGACAGCCTCTCTGGACAACCAATGCCAGTGCTCAGTCAGTGATATTTAGATAGAATCTTTTGTGTTCTAGTTTTTGCACTCTGCTTCTTGTCCTGTTCTTGTCCAGCACCACTGAAAAGAGCCTGGCTCCACCTTCTTTTCACTCTCCCTTCACTTATTTATAAATATGGATATGATCCTTCCTGAGCATTCTTTTCTCCAGGCTGAACAGCCCCTGTCTCTCCCAGCCTTTCCTCAATGGAGAGGTGCTCCAAGCCCGTCATCATCTTTGTAGCACTCCACTGAACTCTTTCTAGTATTTTCATGTCGCTCTTCTACTGGCCCAGAACTGGACACACTGCTTTAAGTGTAGCCTCACCAACACTGACTAGAGGTGAATGATCACCTCTCTTGACCTGCTGGTGATTTGGCCTAATACAGCCAAAAACACCATTAGCTTTCTTAGCGGCAAGGACTCATTGCTGACAGCCTGTTCTTTGCAGATAATAAATGAAGCTTACATTTGTTTTAAGGAACATTTTTCTTTTTACCTTTGTCACTAAAGACAATATGAAGATGAAAATCATAAATACATCACATCTGTTCAGAAACAGTAAGTGCTTAGAAAAGGAGCTCACAACATTTTAAAATATATTTCAGAGAAACTGGATAATGTGTTTATTGACATATATCCATTAGCTTATCAGTTCAGTAGACTTTGTTTCTAAAGAAATTATAGAACTATTATTACTTAAATTGTAGTAACTATTATTACTTAAATTTGTCATCCTAGAAGTCCAAACTTTCCTCCAGAAAACTTCAGATTATAATTTGCCATTTTAGAATGCATTTTAGGTATATTTCTGATCCTTGTGTGAGGTGAATGGGGCTACATTATAGTTCATACAGGATTTGGTACCAGTCCCAGTCCATCCAACTTAGAGAGCTGATATGTTGAATTTTGACCACTAGGAGATCAAGTATTTCTTTCAACTATTTGAATGTTTTGTTGGTGAGCTCCCCTTCTCACAGGGGATTTTATAACTAAATTAAAGGTATAGAAAACTTATTCTTGTGTCCAATAGGGAAGTAAGAGTTGAAGGATTTATTTCTCACCTTCGGTGAAAGAGTTAGGGGATGTTCATAACATTGTGGAATATGGATTTGCTTGATAATCTCTTATTCTTGTTTATTCTTTTCTATTTCTGAAGAACTTAAAGGTATTCAAATTATAATCTTAGGTAGGTATATGGAACTTTACAACACGAGGTTTAAAAATGAAGATTTTATATTTCTTATATATGATTTAATTCGTATTCTTCCTGGCTGTGAAAGTGGCTGCATCTTGTAACTTATGGGCTTCTCTGGTGTTGATGATGGATGGATAATTTCAGAGTTTTGATGTCCTTCATTGCTGTTAAACAGCTTTCAGAACCAGTCTAGCCTGTGGGAAAACAAAACAAAACAAAAACAAAAACACATCTTCCCTTCAAAAAAAAAAAAAAATATATATATATATACATATATATTAAAAATTAAAAATATATATATAATCAGTTTATTCAATTAACCAGTGCAGTGCTGTTTGAGATAGTAGTTTTGAATTATCTGTGTCCTGTTTAAAATCTTTAAGATAAATAGTCATTGATATATTTACACTTTATTCTAGGCAAATATGGACACTATTTCACTTAGCGCACTTGGATTTAAAGTAAATGTTATTTTGAAGTATATATATCAAATCAAAACAGATGGATCTACAAACAAAGCATATGGATATACATATGCTATAATCTTGAGAATGAACTCTTTGTGAACTCTGATATATAATTGATGGGAAATATAGCATGCTCTTCTGGTAAAGTTCATTTTGTTGACTTTTTTATGTCATTGGAAATGTAACAATTAAAAATAAAATTTTACTTAATAAATGTAAGATATTAGTGAATGCTAATTACTAGCAAGTTAATAAACAGTTGTTTTTTGTGAATACACTCAGTGTATATATGGAGAGTATCACATGAAATGAACTTGCTCTTTCTGCTTTTAAGCTGGCTGAAGTGTAGGCAGGAAAAGAGGACATGCCTTCAAACAGTAACTAAAATATATAAACATTTTGTTTTCATTTGTAAAATATACTACTATGCTGTAACTGTTTTTGGTTATTTCCCTGTTATCTTGATTTTTGAAACATCTAAAAAACCATATCTCAATATACCATACAGCAGGCTGCATAAGAATTAATCTTTACTTATGAGGGAAATCTTAGAAAAAGACAATCTAGTGGGATTTTTGCAACACGTTATTTTCCATAAATAAAACCTATGTTGGTTCAGAACATCAGAGGCAGATATTGGTGGTAGAGCTTTAACCTTTCCACCAATATTCCTTGACATTTTGTTGCTGTGTGACAGATGTCAGCAGAGGGGCAGTCTGACACAATGGCATCTGACATGGAAGCGTTGTTGAAGCAAAGGTGTGGAATTGAATTTAACCGTGAGGAAAAATCCGTACTCACTGACATTGACTGAAGCTTGCTGAACATTTATGAAGACCAGCCAGTGGATGTCACTACAGAGAGGCAATGGATCGTGCATTTCATCAGTGGTGACAGAGACAGTGGGTAACATCTGCTAGTGCAGATATTTACAACCATGTCATGCAGGCTCTTTGCTCATCACTGGCAAAAATACGTAGCTAATGGTGGTGTCTGTGTTGCAAAATAGTGAGAATTTGTTCTATCAAATAGTGTTATTGTGGTCTTTGTAGTTTCCATGGAAATGAATAAGAAACCTAAGTATATTGTCTTCCTTTTTTTTTTTTTTTTTTTTTTTTTCTTTCCTTTTCTTTCTTTCTTTTTCCTCCAGAGGAAGTAGATGTTTTCATACAAACATACTGGTTCTATGATAAGATACTGGTGAATGTCTACAAGATTCCAATGGCTATGTTTCCATTCTGCAAAATGATTAAATAAATGAATATTACTATACACCTGCAACCACTTAACTATTAATAGTTAAGTAATGAATAATGCTCCTGGACTTCTGTCTTCCTTTTTTTTTTTTCTAATTCATTTTCATTAATTTCTTTCTTCATTAATGCCACAGCTTTATCCATCCTTTGTAATTTCAAGCTAGAAAAAACAAATTAAGGAAAATAAACAAACAGTTAATTGACTTTATTTGCTTTAATGCTGCTAGTCCATATTATCTTCTTTCTTAAATTGAGTTTGGGATTGCCAGCTTTAGGGGTATTACACTGCATTTTGGGATGCTGCCAGCATATCCTGAGCAAATATATTTAAATCAAAACTAAGCTGCTTAAAATATTCATGTTATGCTCTTAGAGTGGTTTAGAGAAATGTGAAACCATTTAAGACTTGCAAACCTATCTTATGGCAAATGTATATTTGAACTGTCAGGCATATAGCCTAAATTGATCGTCACTGTTAACTGTGTTTAATAAGGATAGTTTCATTGTTGTATTAGTAATGATACATTCAGAGGCTATTTCATTTCAAATTTGTAGCATAATGCAACTATGTTATTTATAGCATAAAAGAAAAACATTTCTAACTGAAAACAGTTTTGGGAAAGGGAGTATTCTGAAGAGATAAAATCATGCATGCAGAGAAAATGCACGTTTCTTTTGAACCATTAAATATATTTTCTTTATGCATTACACTTTTGTGGATTGCACAGAACTTTGAATATAAAACTAAAAAAATACACTGATTCTAAAGTCGATGTATTTTGTAATGGCAAAACCAAAAGGAAAACAAAAGAAATATTTATGAGTGTATGTTGCTTTCTAGGGAGAAATTCATCCTGTAAGAAAGACAAACCTAGAAATTTTAAAAGCTTTTGATGACAAAGGTTTGTAGCAGCATGTTTCAGTTAGGCACTAATTTGTCTCTGTGCATTATTATTATTATGATTTTCTACAGTGCATTCACAAACTGGCCTATGATAATCTTGCAGAAGGCCACTTTTTTTCTTAAGTTCTGTCCACAGTAACATGAATAACAGTTCCTGTTAAGGTCAGCTGAGCTTGGTGAAAGATCAGCAATGAAAAGGCAACTGTCTTCTAAGGCAGAAGTGGAACGTTGAGTGTCATGGTTCTGTGATTTTTGTTATCGGTATTCCACATCATCACATTATGTAGTGCACTGGGAGTCTCAGAAGATGAGAAATGTACTACAGCTCCCAGAAAACTTTGCTGTTCTATTTCAGTTTTCCAGTCAGTAGGTGCTCAATGACCAGGTCAAGCCATGACCTAACAATTCCCCAACACCCATTAAGCCCCTTTTCTTTCCTATAAAACTGTTTTTATTTCAGTCCACATACTTTACTTTCTTCCCAGTTCTCTCCCTCATCTCTACGGGAAAGTAGAGGTTAATGAATGAATGGTTGGTGCTTAGTTACCTGCCATTGTTACACCACTACAGAATGCTACCTTTTTTGTGTCGCTGTTGTTGTGGTTTTGATGTTGATATTCACTTGAGAGAAGCCAATTGTAAAATGATGTGTTATCTTCACAAGTTTAGAATGTATCAATATTGGATCTCCTGTTAATTAGCAAATAAAACAAAAGCATTGGCTGGAAAGTATAGAGCTTATCTACCCAAAGAAGAATAAGGCATTTTTATATTATCACATCAGTTTAATTAAAACTAATCATGTAAATTCACACTTTAATTTTCATCCTAACTCTATTATAATCTAAACCAGATTCCAGTTGTTTCTGCAGTTTAAGGGAGTAGCATGTAGATCAATTTTATTACTGAAAACTGTACGTTCTTAAATTTTGCCTCTGTTTTCTTTTGATAAGATGTAATGTGGGCAACTGGCCAGATACTGGGTAGTCACGGGCTTTTACATTATTGAACTGTGAAACTGAGACAAAATATCTTGTTTATCTCTCAACTACTCATCAAAAGCAGTTACAGGTCATATTTTCTTATTGTCTAAAGTAATATTGCTATAGAATCTAATCAGATTTGTTTTGTGACTCATAGAACTCTAGATTTATACTAGTGTGTCTGTGTATATTTTAAATTCTATATCATCTCATTATTCTCTTAATTTCAGTGCAATTTTAATTCTGTACATTCAGGCCTTCTGGTGCACATATATACCTACCTGCTGCACATATGCAAATATCAAATTCTAATCAGCATCTCATGAAATCTTCCGTTACACAGCTGTGGATTTCAACCTTGGTGATTCTATTCTATGATTCTCTATGGACTCTCAGTAAAATAACTTCACTGCTGTTTTCTGAGACCTCCTTAAATCTCTGCTGTGCAGTTTCCAGTGGTTAGGTTCCCTAGTTCAGAACTTACTATCTATCATTTAACTCATGTTCTCTCATTTTTTTTTTCTTTATTTTTCTATTCATCATCTGTTCATGTCCATATACTGGTTTTCATTTATACCAGAGTATAAATATTTTTGCAATACTTGTACCTCATCCACATGCTGCATTGTTTTATTACTAGTCTCTGTATTTTATCCTGATGGTTATGAACTTTGAATGCAGTTGGAAGGTGAAGCTTTGATTTCTCTTTTTGTAAGAAAAGTATTGAACTCATGTCTCTGCCTAACTAGCTAAATTATTTCTCTGCAAGATTCTTATATAAAAGATAGCTGTGAGCACAGGGGAAAAATATGCACATAAATCTTGCAGATGGATCAGGTTTATGAATTCCAGTTTCTCCCAGGCTTTGCAGCTGAAGGCTGAAGGAAGGTGTCTGTGCTTCAAGAAGGGGTAGAATTTCAGTTGTGTTCCAGTCTATTCTTACTTATGCTTGGCAACCCACTAACTACTTATTTGGAATGATAAGATTACTAATGCTTATCATCTACTGGCACCCTTAAATTACTCAAGGATTTTAGCTGCGGAATTTACCCTGAGGTTAGGCTCTGATATCTCTATATAGATCTAACCCTTATTCCTATCTTACTTCCTAAATAAATGCTCTGTTTTACTGAGTCATATCTCTCTCCTCGTTATACCGTATAATGTCATTGCAGACATGATAGCATTGCTGCTGTAAATCAGAATAAAACTTGCCCAGCATCTTTAATGGATGTTTCATTTCATTCACATTGTGACCATATTTTAAACTGCTTTTCAGATATAATCTTTAATTTCCTCTCTGTGTAGCTGCATGGAAATTCTAAACAGCACGTAAGTAGCATGCACCACTGGCATCTAAAAATTAGATAGGTGATTAGTTTTAATGGATTATATGTGTATATAAATGTATTTATTTACAGATATGTATATATATATTTAATGCATAACTCTGGTCTTTCTGTCTTGCTCAACTAGTTTCTAGTAAACACCATAGTACTGATAGTGTGGAAAGGATCCATTTGTTCACTTTGGCTTTCTGAAATAGATATACTGTGCAGTCATATGGAGCCACTACTTTTATTATGGAGAAAGCATATTCTTGAAGGACTCACTATATTTGTAAGTCCTTTCATCCTGCCAATACTCTTCTTTCTATATATCTGCTCAGACACCATCTAAAGAAATGTATCAATGGAATGTGGGAAGCCAGTGAGTATTTCTGCATCCTGTTTTCTCCTCTTGAAATAAAAACCTCGTCATTTCCAACATTCCACTGTAATTCTTATTTTTCTGCCAGAAAAAGAAAGAATTCTTCCAAGGAGAAAATGATTTTACAGCGATTATCAGATAATGGAAGGAAGATAATCTCCTTAAAAAAAATTCTGCTGAAAGTAATGGATTTGAAATAAGTAGAACTGCCACTGCTCATCTGCCAGTAATTTTGCTTTCACATTTGGAAGGAAGACTTCTACTGACTTCAGGGAAATTTCAGTGTCTGAATGGCTGCTTGCACATCACTGAGAAGCCATTGCTTCAAGAACAAATGCAAAATTGAGACGTGAGCTTCCTGAACTAGATAGGGATGACAAAGAAGCATGTGAAAATATTTTAGACCAGTTTGATTCATTGGATGTATGTAGTTTCAGTCATGTCTTTGTATGCATGCCTGGGCTTTATAAGTTTCACCAATCATGTGGAGCAGGCAGAGAAACACACAACACTTCCCAAAACAAATCAAAACCCACATTGCTGAAAGAGGCCTGCTGAGGCAATTGGCAGGATATTCAATATTCACTCTTGGGGCCAACTTGTCTGGACATGCTTTGAAGCAGAAATTGTGCCAATTGAGATCTACCTCTCTTCAATTTCAAAACAAACTCCACTTGAATGATAATGGTAACTCACAGTTAAATACCTTCTCCAAGCCCTGTTTGTGTTTGAATAGATCTACAAAGATTTCTAACATCCTTTAAAAGCTGAGTTTCTTATTGTCTTACAATTTCCTTCCATTATTTTACCTGAGTTACATGCTGAATCTATGACACTTTCTTCCATATAAGCAATGGCAAGAAATTTAATCATATTCTGTGTTGGGAGAGACTGCTGTTATTTAGTAACTTCAGTACTGCAGTAAAGTCTTATTTGATCAATTTAATAGCAGTCAAAGGGAAACTAAGTGGGTAAATTATTTTCAGTTAAACAAAAAATTAAAAATTTGAAATATATATGGAAAAAAAAAATTGGAATCTAAATATATTTATTTGAACAGGTTGCCCTGAGAGGTTGTGGATGCCCTATCCTTGGAGGCATTCAAGACCAGGCTGGATGTGGGTCTAGGCAGCCTGGTCTAGTGGCTGGTGACCTTGCCCATGGCATGGGGGTTGAAACTAGATGATCTTTGAGGTCCTTTTCAACTCAGTCCTTTCTATTCTATGATTCTATGAAAAAAAGAAAATTACTGCCAAACTCTTTACATGTTGAGTTTTTGTGACACGTTATCCTAACTGGACAGATCCAAATGATGTGATGATCAGAATCATGTTAGCATACAGTTGTTCACTGCAGTAACTCCATTTGAGAATCTGCATCTTAGAGAAGAGAAGCCTTTGGGGAGACTTGTTAGAGACCTTTCAGTATGTAAAGAGATGATATAAGAAAGAAGGGGACAGACTCACCTTAGCAGGATCTGTTGTGATAGAGCAAGGGGAAATCATTTCAAACTAAAAGAGGTGAGATTTAGATTGAATATAACTAAAAAATTCTTTATGATAATGTTGGTGAGGCACTGGAGCAGGTTGCCCAGGGAGATGGTGGATACCCCATCCTTGGAGACATTAAGGATCAGGCTGGATGTGGCTCTAAGCAAACTGGTCTAGCTGTAGGTGTTCCTGTTCATTGCATGGGAGTTGGACTAGATGAAATTTAAGGCTCCCTTCCAACTCAAACAATTCTATGATTTCATGATTCTGTGAAAAAGACATTTTATAGGATGAATAGGTTATTCAGGATAACTATTGAATACTTGGGGAGAAAGAGAAAGTCTCAGAAAACTAACTTGTAGTCTGGTAGTTGTCACAAGTAAGCAGAAAAGTGGGGAGTGGCTCTCATCCTGGTTTTAGACACTGTCCATAACTGCAAGGAAGTGGCTTCCTATCTCAAGGTAAAAACCAAAACTACCAGTGCTTTAATCACATTTTATTTGAAAGGCTACTAGAGAAGATGCCCAGTTTTACCACTGTTAGTGCAGGGTATCTGAATTTTTACTTCTGTATGCAAGGCATTTAAACCCACATCTATCTCACATGTACTGCTGATACTGTCTTAGGTTTTGTAACATAATTAATGATTTATTAGGCAGTGACTGTAAGAGGGAAAATAACTTTCTAACTCAGTGGTTAACGGACTAGTTTGGAAGAGTCCTGAACATAAAATGACTTTTTTTTTATCCCTTGGCTGTTAAAGTGATAATAATCCTTGAGGCAAAAGACTGAGCCCCATGACTCCTCCTAATCTGTTAAGTTTTATATTGCTCTTTCTTCCTCTGCTGGTCCTTTGAATTTTGAATGCTCTTATGTAAAATAGAAATGCTTCAACAGCAGGGATTAAAAACAGTCACCAATTCTATTAGCTTTGAATTTTCAATGATTTGACAGTTAAGACAATCAGCTTCAAGGCTAATGCATAGATTTAAATTCTTGCAGGGTTGAGATGGATGAGTATATTAGGCACTGGAAAAAATTAGGAAAACCATCTCTTCCTCTAGCTGTTGTGGTATTTCATGTGAAGCCAAATCCAATAGGCATGCTTTAACACCACGTATCAGATTAAAAACTGCAGGCAAAATAGATGAAGGAATTCCTCATCTATTTGTGCACAACAGTAGGTCTAAGACTGACTTGACTACTGAGTTTTCTTGTGGCTGTTGAGTCTTAAGTGCTTCTAGGCATGCTGAAAAGCAGAACTTTTGTCAGGTTGAAAGTCTGAAAAAAAAGTAGGCCCCACTGACTGCATTACTGGCTTTAGGTGATAAGGAATAAGTTGATAGAATTCGATGGCAACCAACTGGGGTGAAGAATAAAATTTAGGTTTTTAACTCTGGGTCTGTATAACAGAAGGAAAAATAAAAGTTAGGGCATTGCTTTTATTGAACTCAGGAAAATACCACAGCAGTCATACTGTTAAGTTAATATCAGACGATTTTCGGTAAGGTACATTGTCATTTCTTTATTCTAATTACAGTAGTTTGGTAATTTTTTTTTCAAGCTAAGAAATGAATATACACAGTGAAGCTAATATAAATACTCCAAACTGAAGTACTCTATTGTTATTTAAGGGATCTATTTTTTCAGTGAAGTTTGTCAAAATAATAGATTAGTTTCTCATGGCATGAATAGATGTTTGAATTTAGACTAAGGATGAGTGCAATGCGCTGCAGCTTCTCTGATGTTCTGCACTGTATGTCTAGACAAAACCCAATACATATTCCCTGTATATTTGATATTCTAAAGACTGTTTTGATAAAGCATGTACTTCAATCCAGGTAGGCAGCTAAATATGAAAGAGAAATGATGCTGATTGTGTTAAAAAACATCTTGTATCTGAAAAACAAATAAATAAAACCCTGGTGTTATCTCTCCCAGGAAAGAATCTCAGTATTAGTTAAATAATAGATATATGTGATTTTGTTAGGATCATTAACACAGTAACAGAAAAAAATAGTTTATCCATACAACACTCACAGTAATGGATATTGATTTATTCACCCACATTCATAAATCAGGAATAATTTTATTGTTAGCCAAATTCACTTCCTTTGTGAGGGAAATCTAAATTCTATTCAGATTTTTTCTTAACAATCATAAATATAATAATAATAATACAAAAGAGGCATTTGGTGTTCTTGAAGGATAATGAAACCCATATTTACTTGAACAGAAAAGACTTAAGCATAAACTTTGTTGTAGCAAGAAGGCATGCTCTAACAATGAGGACTTTTTTTGTTACTGGCCAGTAATAATGTTTTCTTATGTGGAAATGAAGTGCAAGTTTTTTTGTTTAAAGAAAATACTACACATTGTTAGACTAAGATAAAGGTTTAATAAGGAAATATTTTACATATCACAAGCAATTGCTGCAAAAGCCAAAAAAAGGTAGTGTCATCAAATGTGAATGTTAACTTTGAGAGCTATCTATAGGAAGAGAATACAAACTGTGGTGCAAAATTTTGCTTGGTTTGGGGTAAAAAGTTCCCTGAAACAGCCAACTTGTCAAAAATCTTTTATTCCTTAAAAAAAAGAAACAATTAAAGCACCCTTAAAAATGTTGCTTCCACTTGGACAAAAAATAACCCAAATTATTTTCACTACAATAGTAACTCTTATAGCTGTTTATCACTGTATTATCTTATTGAACCAGTTACTCTGCTCTTCTGTAGACTGTAAGTATATGAGAGCTGCTGCTGAGTATATATGTTGCCAAAGACAACAGACCTTCAAAAATACTGTGAATGCAACATTCATTTCAATTGAATTTTCTTCTTGGGCTAGGATAGACTGAAAACACTCCATGCTGGAACACAAAGTTCCTTGGGCCCTGTTAGTGTGTATGTACCCGCTATGTAGATGCTCTCACTACCAGAAGTGCTGCAAAACTGACTGAACAGAAAGGCTACACTGAGGTCAAATACTGATAGAAAATTTAAAATTTTAGGAATTTAAAATTTTAAATGCAAATACAAATGTAACTGACTATTAAAACATTTTAATTTCACTTTTGTATGTGACATGATCAAATACAAATGTATTCTCATGTTTAAAGAAAATGATTAATTTGTTTTATTCTCTGGGCCTATTTTGAGTTGACTTATTTTGCTTTGCTGGAATATTGCATATCAGAATAAGAATGCATTTGTGTCTGTTTGCTTATACTTATGTCCACCCTATATGTTAAGAAGTGATGTGATTACGTGTGTTAAATCCCAGGTCAATCTGCATACAAGAAAAGGATGTGGCATTGATCTTTATAAGCTCCTTTATGTTGTTACATATTTGAACCTGAAAAAGGAAGCACTACAGTGATGTCACTGACAGACTAGCATAACTTTTCTTTCTTGCCATAACTCTGCTACAAAAAGACAGAGTGGATATACTTTGATTTATTGAGCACCTGAAATATACACTAATTTATCCTAATTTTCATATGGGGACTATAAGATCAGACTTAATTCATGTGAATATACGTCTTCTGCTCTCCTAAACTGAAACATAATTCATGCCACTGTCCGACATTATTTTGCAAAAAAAGACTGGTGAGTGTGACACAAGATCTATTGAAGTACAGCAGAGAACTATTTTATTAGCAAATGTTTCAAAGTCTGTTCTGCTTGTTTTAATTTAATTTCTACAATTATGAAACTCAGTCTAAAAGCTTGTACTTTGTGTAACTGAATGAGTTCTTTGCCATCTCCCACTTCCTTCTTCCCACCCCAATTCCCAGGAGGTCCAATTAATTTCTGTCTTCTTCCTTTCTGTTTCTAAAAGCTGGTTGGCATTTCAAACAGTGGAGAGTGTAACATGATTTTGAGGAAGGTGTTCTCTTTTCTGTAGAAACTACAGTTGAATAGTAGAAATAATGCAAGGTTGTTATTTGATTGAATCTCTTTTTTTTTTTTTTTAAAAAGGTTATATTCTGATATTTCTATTAATTATTTTTCATAAGAATATGGAAAATATGAGGTAAATTATTTTAAATTGTTTGACCATTAGTGATTAATTCCACAGAAAACATGGAGAAGAGGATACATCTAATGTTTACTGATGTGGTACAAAAAACCTTATTTATTTCTAAATATTTACACTTACTTTTGCATTTGATATTTTTGACTTTTCAACAACTTTTAAGATTTTATAAATGTATTAATATTTCTTTTACTCTCTGCTTCATAATACTCCTGACAGGCTGATGGGAAATTATAAGGACTACACCAATTTGTAGGAAGAAAATTAACTCTGTACCAGCTGAGACCAGGACATTATTTTATACAGATAAAGCAAGAGACTCCTGTTATGAAACAGAGAGGTGAATTGTCTGGAATTCTGATTATTTTCCCATAGAAAATATTATTTTATCAAGAAAATAATTAATAATTAGTTGAAAAATATTACCAATAATTAAATAAACAGGCTGGAAGGTTTTTTTTACTAGTAATTTGACAAAAATTTACCCTAGACTTTTCTTCTCTAAGTGGCAGGAACTGAAATTTAAACTGAATATTGAATAAGAATAATGAATGTTCTCAGTTTTAAAGGGCAAACTTTGGTAAAGAAAGGGAACTGGCTTGGGAGAAGCAGCTGAAATGAGAAATTTTCTGGAACAGAGAAACAAGAATAAAATAAAAGTTGTCTGAAGTCAAGATAAATTAGATCTCTCAAAGGAGACTAATATGAAAGGATTGCTTGCCTACATCAACCAAACAAAATCTAAAAAAAGTTTATGCAAGCTGTCTTCTAGTAACCATAAGTTAAACAGTATACAATCTGGGGATGACATAAAATATAAATGCTTCCTTCAGTGTTTGGTAAGGTTAATGGTAGTCATAATGCAAATTAGAGCATGACCAAAGAATAGAACAATAACTTGTTCAGAAAGTTTGAAAATTAAAATTACCAAAAATGGAAAATAAAACTGGAACATTTTAGTGTTTTGAAAGTAAGGATGTAGGTAATTTTCCTTTCTATGTACTTGAGAAAGGGCAAAATTTTGGTAGATTCAATTGTTAGCAAACTATAGGGTGTTAACAAATCACAGTTCATTACCAAATGTACAATGTCTGGTAGTCCATGTTAAACTGCTGGCAAAGCTTTTGACTGTATTTTGGAGAAAACAAAAGCTTTAGACAAAGGCTTAAGAAGCAAGTGGAACTGGAAAAGGATTTTTTATGAACTATAGTTTTATTGCTGAATCTATGTAATAATTTATTATTTTTACTAAATTAAGTGCTGTAGATCTAATCTCTAGTAGACTTTTTGACAAGATACAACATGTGATATGTAATAGACTAGAAAAGGTGACCATTACGATAGGGTGGTTTAATAAAACTCTTTGAAGAGGAGGTGATACAGACTATGCTGATGGGAGAAATTAGAGATGATATTTCTCAAGTTGTATTTTACACTGATGTTCCTTATTACTTGTAGGACCAAGAAAACTGGAACTGTGAGGACAAAATTTGCAGTCACTAACATACACTTTGTGTATACATTAGGAAGCACCAGAGTGTGAATATAATTGAAAAAGAAAGAATGAGAGGTAGAAAGGGAATATCAGAGCACTAGAGAATGGACTTGGAAAATGTAGACCATTATGGTCACCTATTTCAATAAAATTATCTATCTGAAATGGAAAAAGTATCCTGAGTTGGAAGGGACACAGAAATATCATCAAGTCCAACTCCAAGTAATACAAAGAAAAGTTAGTGGGATAATCAGTGAACAAAAACTTGCCTTAAAAGAGGAAACTAGAACAGTCTTAGCCATGCAAAATGTTCCTAAGGAAAGACACAACAGTGGCTCTAAATAAGTCACAAAACTTGGTTTCTGGGAGGCTAAGCAAAGAAATTTAAGGACAGTGCTGTATATGTGCAAAACTGGTCTCTGAGTGCCAGGAATCCATCTCAGAGAGTTTTGTGAATCACACACAGGAATGGTGGTGCACGACACAAAATTGTATTTAAGGAAGAACAAAATAAATCTAGAAAATATATTTGTGACAAATTTCTTCTATTTGATGAAAAAGATTTTAGATATCCCCTTCAGTGCTGTGTTTCTACATATTGGAAGGGAATTTACTGTTACCATAGAAACAGATGCAGAGACTGAGTTCTTTGCTATTCCTAGATGAGGTCTAGCTAGTGTGGACTGTGAAAGAATTAATCTCTGTGCTAATTTTTTTCTCATCCCTGAGTGGCACTTTAAGTGTTAGGTGGAAATGCTGTTGATATGAACTGTGTGAATGTATATGATTGATTAGTTATCCAACAAATCATATTGCCTTAACATTTCTAGGTATTTTTTTTTTTTTAATCAATAGGTTTGATTTTTTAGCAACTGATGTTATTTGCAGATAAGGGAAAACAAAATCTGTCAATGTATGTATTTTACAGAGATCAGTGAATACTGAAAGTGAAAAAAAAATGGTCTACAATATTTTATATGGTTTTCTGTCTCTGGAAAGTAGTGTGTGTAGCAATAGCAACATAGCTTTTTAGAATTAAAATAAATATTGCAAAAAAAAAATTAGTGCACTACCTTCAAAAGTTAGCTTTTAGTCCAGATATTATTTATCCTTTATATTGGAACATTATATTACAATATTTTGTGATTATTTTTGATTTGGTGATATATAAAATAAGATGAGGAGGTATGGTTTAAATTTGCATTTGATTTGTCAGTAGCAGCGTGACTTCTTCTGTAGAAAAAGAACTAATAGATTATTTAGCTATACATATTGCTTCTGTTTTTAAACTCTAGGAAATAAGAGTGCATCTGAAAATGTGTTATTCTGGAACTGTGTTGACTAAAATTTTCTTTCCCTAGTGCCATAGATATCTCCATAAAACTTACAGCAATCAAGTATCAAGTATCACAGAAGAGAAAAACTACAATCACAATTATTATACAGTATTAAAAATAAAGAAAACTGAATATATAATAATATCTGCCAAGATTATATATAATGCTGTACTCAAAAATACATAAAGCGTGTGTAAATATATTTTCACTCCTATATGGAATTAAATATTATTGTGCTGAACTCATTTTTTCAGCAAAATCTGAATGGAAAAAAGAATGTAAAAAAACTGTTGAATACTATGACAATGGAATATTTGGAAATATCAAACAGATACTGTATTTCTTTTTGTCCATTAGACAGCTGATGTTATGGACAATTATTGCTCAGAGACTGTCAAATAATGACTTACATCTGTTTATGAGGACTTTTTTTGTCATCAGAGAATGCTTTTATGTCTGTCTGATTACATTCTTACAGATTTCACTTTAATCATAGAATCATAGAATATCCCAAATTGGAAGGGATGCACAGGGATCACTGAGTCCAAATTCTGCCTCCACACAGCACCACCCCAAATCCAAACCCTATGTCTGACAGTTTTGTTCAAATGCTTCCTGAACTTCAGCTGCTGGGAACCATGACCACTGCCCTGGGGAGCCCGTTCCATGCCCACCACACCACCCTCTGGTGAAAAACCTTTTCCTAATCCCCAGCCTGACCCTTCCCTGATGCGGCTCCATGCTGTTCCCATGGATCCTGACACTGTCACTAGAGAGCAGATTGCCCCTCTGCTCCCCTCATGAGGGACTGTAGGCCACTATGAGGCCTCCATTCAGCCTCTTCTTCTCTGGACTGAACTGAAATCAAGGGAACGCATCTGTTTCTCACATATTTTGCCCTCCAGACCCTTCAAAACCCAAGGAATCCAATACCAGGAATCCAAATTAACCCAGGCTTCAAACCAACATGTCATCACCAGCACCACCCTTGCTAAGAAAGTGAAAAAAAGGGCCATCAATCCAGTTGTCTCCAAGCTGCATCTGGTGCCAGCCTTCAGGTCAAGCTTTCAATAATACACTGAAAAACAAACAAACAAAAAAACTGTAAATGAAGGCATTTCTCTCGAGGATGCTGGTAGGAAAAGAATGTAAATGTACTGTGCTACTCAGCATGCAGTAATATAATATTGTAAGCATAGAAGGATGCTGATTTGAAGAACATCACTTGCATCAACCAAAACTGATGTTTCTTTCTGGCTATTTTATATGAGTGGGATCTGATCCGTAACAAGAAATTTTTCTAAGCAATCCATTTCTCTGCCATTATTCATACAAAGTTCCCATTTCCTTAAATACTGATAATAAGAGCAGGTAAAAGAAGTACAGTTGTAAAACAAGGAGTATGATTACCAGGTTGCAAATGAAATTCTATGAAGGCTCAGCTTCTAGATAGAAAAAAAAAAGGGGGGGAGGGGGGATTTTAAACTATTGGGACCAGTCTTATTCTATGAGGTTTAAAAGAATGATAGGGATACTTTTTTAAAAGCTGGGACACTTCTGAAGTGAAGACACTTGGAATGACTAGCGTACAACTATGAGTAGTGAGAGGACACCAATTAATTACAAGATCTGAAAATACAGAAAATCTTTTCCTTTTCTTTGCCTTTTCATTATAGCTTAGCGATACAAAGTTTTAACATATTTTTTGTCTTTTTAGATAGTTAGAAAAATCTCTTGTTAACTTCAATGAAAAAGCTGGATTGTGATACAGAAGACTAACATTTCAAGTTAAAATAGAAAATTTATATTGGATACTATTCTTTTGGAATTATTTTGAGTCATTTTAATATAACGTCTGAAAATGTGGTTGGATACTGGCTCAATCTTAATGAACTCTAGGAATATATGAGTAGAGGGGCTTGAAGATGAGGAAAGATATTCTTAATCTAAGGAATAAGAAAACAGTTTTGTATGTATTTCTGCCTTTTTTCAGAGAAGTTACAGTGCTAGTAATTTGTTTGACAAAGTGATTTTTCTCCATCACTTCCTATTCTTTGGAGCATTTATGGGTAATTTGTAATTGTCTGGAATATTGCTTTATTCTGTGCTGAAAAATTGTTTTTCATTCAGAAAGGTGGAAAAATTAATGGTGCACTTTGAAGTTAAGGCCTAGAAAACAAGGAACAGAGAAGTATTCTTTACTTTTTATATATTTCTGCAGCATAGAATGTGACCTGATACTCTTACTAGATTTTCATGAATGTGAACTCTCAAACTTCTAAATTGAGTGCAATTGAACAGTAAGAGAGAATCTTTGTATTGTAACATATTTTCTTCATTTACATTTATTAAGGATGTAGCATGTAGGTTAAAGAATTTTTGAATGAAGTTCTTCTAATTTATTTCTTACCTTCAAAATGTGTATAGAAACAAAGTATTTCAGTCACACAGCTATCTTATTGAAGAACCACAGTAGCACTGCAGCTACTGCCATAGAATACAGTTAATTGAAAGATGACCTGCATTAAACTTTCAGTACATATCTGTTGAAAGACTGACCTGTTTTAGGAAATGAAGTAACAGAAAAGAAAGTAACATCTGCAGGGCTTTTTCCTGCTCTTCAGGGGCTGTTGCCTGAAAGAATAGGGGAATTGGGGGATAGCATGTTAAAAAAAAAATGCAAAAGAGCAGTAAGCTTCATGGTAGGAGTGTGTGTAGAGGATAGATGGACGTATGAGCACGTCATTCAGCTACTTAGTCTATACAGAGAGGGAAAAAAGATGTACCCACTTTATTTTAGATATTTAAGTTTACTTTCAAGTCAGTGGGATGAATTTAGACCAAATCACTGTACAGTTTTTCCATTAACAAAACAGTTCCATGTTTGCAGAGCTTTATTTCCCTGGATTATAACCATCTACCTAATTTTAAAGAAGAGGGAAAACTAGAATCATAATCTATAAAATTTTCAGTAATTGAAGGTCTACATCAATCTATTCCCTTTCATGTAATAATTATATTTTTTGTTCCTTTGAGAAAATTGTTAACTGTAAATGCACTGTTCTCTATTTGTTTTCACTAAACAATTCAGCTGTACTTTTTTTTTTTTTTTTTTAAATATACTGTTCATTGGAATGTAACATGTAAAACAAACAAACTAAAGCAATTTATGTAAATTTGAAGTGTTAAAGCCACATGGAAAGCTGCAGAAAATACAGTGCATTTCTGCAAGATGATTGCTTCCTCAGTCCAATATTTTCTTGTGTGGTTTCTGTGAGCTTTCATTCAGTACAAAATCATAAAATCAGATGACAATCTGTCTTGGCAGTCTTCTTTTGCTTAGTTAACCCTGAATACACAGAAAAAAATATAAAATTTATATAAATAAAAATAAAAACATAACTCTTGAAATCAAGATTACCTTTCCAGCATTGCCAATATTATCTTTGGAAAATTCCCATCAGTAGCACCCAGAAAGTTGGCTTAAAGAGCATTTGAATCTTTCCTCATTTGTGCTCATCTAACTGGATTGTATCTTCATAACAGTCTGGTTAAGGTCATTTCTCCTTCATTTCAAAAAAATCACATGCTTCATTTTAGTATATCCCTTTCCAGTATGCTGACAAAAACAGCTAGGTAATGGGTGAGATGAATTTGTTGTCAATATACTTTTTATTTTCTGCTGAACAAGCAAATGCAAATTCTGTATGCTGGTTAGAATTGTTGGCTATCCCACCCCCCAAAAAAGTATGTGAAAATAATCTTGTTTGGGGCCAAATAAGTCTTTCAAAGGCTTTCTCAGTTGATGTCCCTTACTAAAATATGATCATTGGATGTCAGAGAGAGTTATTCTCAGATTTCTCTTTTAATTTGCTTTTTGAGAAGAAAACAAAAGGAGAAAAGAAGACTTCAGGCAGGAAAGCAAACAGTTGCACAGAAATTGAAGAAGACAGCTTAAAATGAGTTAAAGATCTGTCTTTGGCTTTCTATGATATTGTCATATAAAAATGAATGAATGCATACTATTCGAGATTATACAGTCGTAGCACAAAGAAACCCCATTAAAGAACAACTTTCGTTTCACTAGGTGCAGATAAAAGGATTAGGTTAAAGAGAAAGGGAATATGTATCCTAGGGCATTTAAAATGTATGTTTAGTGGTGCTAGATCAAAACAGCATTTCTATCTTGCAAAACAGAGATCTAGCTCCATGAATGTAAGTGTGTAAACTATTAAAATAGCTGAAGAAGCTGAAAAATGTTTCAGACCTTTTGGTGCATTGGATTTCTCCTTTGATAGATAGGGATGATAAATTATATAGTGAATTTTAAATTCTTTGGCAGCAATGCCTGCTTGAATCTCGACACTTGAGAAGATCCAAGTATACTTTATATAATCTAAACAAGGGATGGAGGGGATGTTCTTATGTAGCAAATGATCACCAGCGATATTTTTAATAATGATTAGATATTTGTTCTGAATATGATTATCCTTGTGTCTGGAAATAACTGTCATTTTACATCCCACAGAATATGATCTTTTCTTTAGATACAGACTTCTGTTCTCCCCTACCCCAACCTTAGTATCTCCTTTTGCAGATACACAGCAATGTATTCACCACGCCAAGAATGATTTGTGTTGAAATGGACCTTTAAGATCATCTAGTTCCAACCACCCTGCTTTAGGCAGGGGCATCTCCTTCTAGACCAGGTTGCTTGAAGTTCCATCCAGCCTGGCCTTGAGCATCTCCAGGAAGGGAGCATCTCCAGGGAAAGAGCAATCTGTTCCAGTGTCTCACCACCCTCATAGTGAAGAATTTCTTCTTAATATCTAGTCTAAATCTGCCATCTTCCAGTTTGAAACCATTTTCTGTTGTCCTGTCACTACCTGCTCTTATAAAAAGTCCCTCCCCAACTTTCCTGGAAGTCCCCTTCCATACATTTAAAGTGTTACCTGTATTTTTATAGAAAAAGACAAATGGATTTTTTTCCATCTGGGAAATTCAAGAAATCTGTGAGTTATCTCCAAAGCACTTTGTCACTACTCATTTTCTGATAGCTTTAAGTATTCTTCACATGCAATGTTCCAGTTTATTGAGTTTAAAATATCTACAAAGAAATCTTCAAGATTCTTTTCCACACTGGGTAAGATAAAGTGCATAAAATTCATTTTAGAGGCCTCATCTGAAATATTCAATGTATGTTAACAACAAAAAGGTGATAACAAACAGATGTGAAAGGCCAACAGTACCTACTGGAAAAGGAAAAAAAAAAAACACAAAAAACAGAGAAAGAATTTCTCTAGCAATATCTTGCCTGCTTGTGGATTCTGCACTTCTAGAAGCTACTACTTGAACACCAGCCAGCCCTCACTGCCTTCTGGAAGAGACAGAAAACAGCCTTTTCAATTCTTATCACATTCACCACTTTTCACAACATTTTGTAACTTTAGACTCGGCCATTTCACACTAAGTGTTATAGTTACTACGGAATAGAGTTCACAGAATCATAGAACTCTCAGAGTTGGAAGGGACATCTGAAGGCCACTGAGTTTAGCTCCCTTGCAATGAACAGGGACATCCACAGCTAGATCAGTTTGCCCAGGGCCTTATCCAGCCTTGCCTTAAAAGTACCCAGGGATGGGACATAAATTACATAACTGGGCAACATGTTCCAGTGCTTCACCACCCGCACTGTGAAAGATTTTTTCCTTATATCCAACTCTCTTTGAGCTTGAAACCATTTCCCATTGTTCTATCACCACAGACCCTGCTAAAGAGTCTGGCCTCTTCTTTTCTATAGCATCCCTTCAGATTTTGAAAGGCAACTGTCAGGTCACCTTGGAGCCTTCTCTTCTCCAGGCTAAACAACTCCAGCTCTCTCAGCCTGTCCTTGCAGGAGAGGTGTTCCATTCTATGGATCATTTTTGTATCCCCTCTCTAGATTTGCTCCAACAGGTCTGTGTCTTTTCTCTCTGGATGCAGTGCTCCAGGTGAGGTCTCACCAGCACAGAGTAGAGGGGCAGGATCACCTCCCTCAACATGCTGGTCACACTTCTTTTGATGCAGCCCAGGATATGTTTGGCTTTCTGAGCTGCAAGGGCACACTGCTGGCTCATGTCCAGTTTCCCATCCACCAGCACCCCCAGTCTTTTTCATCGGGGCTGCATTCAATCCTTCCATCTCCCAACTTGTATTGGTAAGCAAATACGAATCTTAAAGAGCTGTTCTCAGGAAACCTTAAAAAATTGTGGTAGTAAATTGGAATCCTATTGCTGTGTGGACTTCCTAGGGACATATGCCTTAGCCTATGAAACATGGAAGGCATAAGTAAGTAGAATGTAGAGGTATAAAAATGCAACATAGAAAGCTTCATGTGAAATATGTTCTTAATTGCTACTGAAAACTTGGGTTGGGCTTTCCTGTTACACAGACACTCGTGAAATATGGCCTTTACTGCTTGCCTGATTTTCTTTTTCTCTTATGTGGTATATACTTACAATCTTGGCAGAGAAAACATATTGAGGATTTTTCTACAAGGAACTCTATCTTTGCCAAATCTGTTGCTGCTGCATTGAGAGGGAAGTATCTTATATTTTCATTGTGTTCGGGTGATCCATGCTGCATAAATCTCTGTGGCAGCCAGCTTTTCTCATTTGATGTGAAAACTCTTCTGGAAAGAGCGTGTGAGTTTGTGGTTTCTTGACTGTAAGTCTAGATGATATTGGTTTGAGGTATGAGTTAATTGTTGATATTTCTAAAAAGAAAAAGGCATTTGTATTCATAGAGACTCCACCTAAGACGCTACATATCTTTGAACTGCCTCTTGACTAGGTTTTCCAGAGTACTGCTGAGTTAGACCAGATAGGGAAACAGCATACTGAGAAAAAATGCTGAACTATCTGGGGAGGACCAAGAGAAACAGGTAGTCCTGACTCATTTTAAATTTTAGGTTCCCTTTCAGGTGTCTGATGTAGCATTTTTGCTAAATTTTATTATGAAGAGTTATGCAGGTCTTCTGCAGGGGAGAACAAAATGGGTTAATTAAGCATTCATAATGCCAGATGCAGTGAGAGTAAGACAAATTCTAGAAGAGGCTTTGCTGGGTGTATTACAATGCTGGTAAAATAAATGTGTCCAGGCTGGTCACAAATCAGGTATCTGTGTAATCTGTGACTGTGTTTTTGAAGCCTTGTTGTATCAATCCAATGGAGTGAGTGCTCCAGGCTTGGACCTCCTCACTAAACAGATTGTGTTGAGAGTAACCTAATACACTTGTGAAGACACAGCTATATTGCTATTATTTTAAAAATATTTATTTATTTATTAATGTCACTATAAATCAGAGGCAAGCAGTTGAAAGATTGTTAAGAGTGTTCTGAAACTTGAAGTGCTCTGATCTGATTTTTTGCAGTTGTATAATGTCTCTGATAATGTGGTAGAGAAGAAGCATTTTCTGCACTGACTCCTCTAGTTCTTACGCTGTCTGTACAACTAGTCTTGAAAAAAATCAACAACAAAACCCCTGAATGCAGTTCAGGGCTGATAGTAACATGATATACTCATTTTACAAGCAAACGTAGAGTTATATAAAGAAAAAAAAAAGCATGTTTAACTTATCTGTAGTAAGATGTTGGGATTTCTTGCTTTGAATTAGGCATTTCACAAGGGATTTTTTTCTTGATTAATTAAGACAGCTACAATACCTTCACATAAATTATTCAACAATTAAGAGGAAAGGTGCAGCCATTTTGGCCTGTTATTCATGTGAGTCTTTAAACAAGGATACAACGATAAGTATATACACTGAGTTTTGGATGTTTCCTAGTTAACTAGCTGACTGCATTCTGAAAATGCTCAATATTTTAAATTCACATTGTTGTTGTTTTTTTTTTTTTTTTTAAATATTACTGCATAATTAGAAAATCCATTTATTTAAATTAAGTAGGCCAAAGTTTAGTAATTGACTTCTAAATAAATTACCTTTCTTGCTACTTGTATGGGAATTGCTGAATCATGGCCTGAACCTCTGATTGATCACCTGAGGCAAGCAATGAGTCAGCCACAGGAGCACAGGTGAAGGCAATTCACCTGTACTGCTGGAAGGGGTGGAGCCTGGGTCCACCTCTCCTAGACCCATTTAAGAGCTGAGTACCAGGGGGGAAGGATCTCTTTTGGAGATCCCTTCCTCTGGAGTTTTGTAGTGAGCCTGGGATATGGGTGAGTATTTTGTCTATTCTCTTTGGGTGTAATAACTGCTTAGCCAAACTCTTTGGTATATTTCATAATTATAGCTTCTGTACGTTTATTGATTATACACTACTTTTTTGATATTTTGCTGGAGTTCCCTGTGTACCTGAAGGTACATAGATTCTTTCCCTTGTTTCTGTGTCAGCTGTTGTATTTGATCAAATCCTTCCTTGCTATTGACTGAGACCTGGCTGTTCTTCTCTCGTTGTGTTCCATCATGTTACAGCTTTACAGAAGGGATGTTGAAGATGCCCCTCTGCTGTGGGCAGGGACATCTCCCACCAGACCAGGTTGCTCAAAGCCTACAACTTAACCTTGAATGCTCCTAGGGATCTACAGATTATGGATCTAGGCAACCTGTTCCAGTGCCTCACTTACCTCTAAGTAAAGAATTATTTCTTACATGTAATCTAAATCTACTCTCTTTTAATTTGAAGCTATTACCCTTTCTCCTATTGTTGCATGCTCTAGTAAAAATACCTAGCTTATCTTTCTCACGGGTCCTCTCTTGGTCCTAGAATGCTCCAGAGCCTTCTCTTCTCTGGACTAAAGAACCCCGACTCTCTCAGTCTTTCTCTTTCTTAGGAGAAGTGCTCTAGCCTTGGTATCATTCTCATTTTGGTTAATTTCATTAAATATCTATTTAACTTGACATAAATATAACTCACCATGACATACTTGATCATTGGTTAAGATACATTAATTCCATTTCTTTTGTTAATGTTTTTTCAATGAAAGAGACTTGCATTTATAGTCTTTCTTTGCACTGGAGTTCTTATCTTGCTTGCTGCTTTGGGTATGAAACCATGATCCTTTTAGCCTCAGGTCACATAGTTGTAGTGTGTTATACCTCCACAAGGATTTTCTTTGAGACCAGAATTGTCACAACTTTTAAATTGCTTGTATTAATCTTTTAGTGCACAACTAAACCCAATCTGTCAGATCCATGTTTTAGCTGGTAAAATGTGGTTGCTAGAGTTTGAACTTTGTCCTTTAAGCTAGCTGAAGCAGTTTTTCTCTTATCTCACATAGAATAAAATGAGATATAATTGATATTAGGCAATCACTTAATAATTCTTGATGATATCTGATATATATAGATTATGTGCTGATCAGACACATTCTTATTTCATAGGAATCAAGCGAGTTTATGCATTAGTTCAGAGTAACTAAAGCAATCCTATGGGATGTTACTTTTGCTTACCTCTGAGGTAAATATATCTTTTTCATCAGCTTCAGTCTCTTTCTATAAGTTTTTCCTATGCAGGATTTGAGAGCTTTGAGCACCTCTCCAAGAAATCAGTCAATCTAAATTGTGAGATATCTTGCACTGAAAGATGCATGCACTTCATCCAACTCAGTTTTGCTTTCCCAGCTAAGATCAGGGTGGGGGGAACACCAGGGAAACCCCATGCATTTGCCAGGGAACAGGCATGTCCAGTGCTACCAGGGGCCATGGACCAGTCTTGGTTGATATCATGGCTGGGTAGGGAAGGGCTGTGGGCAGCTGGAGACTGGCCCTCTGCAACTTCAGTGGGGTGGGGCTGATGGCCTCAGGGATGATGTGGATTCCTGGGCCTGGAGTATATGTGGGGAGTCCTTATCAGGCAGAACAGTGGGTGTCCTCGGGGCCTTGACATTTGCTAGGACAGGTTTTGTCAAATCATTTTTATGGTAAATTGTAGCAAGCCCTGACTTCATATATTTACATATAGGAGTGAAATCACAGGTACAGTAGCACAAAGCCTTTGACATGGTCTCTCACAGTATCCTTCTGCGGAAACTGGCTGCCCGTGGCTTGGACAGTTTTACCCTCTGTTGGATAAGGAACTGGCTGGAGGGCCGTGCTCAACGGGTGATGGTCAATGGAGTTAAGTCTAGCTGGTGACCCATTTCAAATGGTGTCCCCCAGGGGTTGGTGCTGGGGCCCATTCTGTTTAATATCTTTACTGATGACTTAGATAAAGGGTTTGAGTGTACCCTCAGTAAGTTTACAGTTGGGAGGTGTCGATGTGCCTGAGGGTAGGAAGGCCCTACAGAGGGATCTAGATAAGCTGGATCTCTGGGCTGAGGTGAATGGGATGAGGTTCAACAAGGCCAAGTGTCGGGTCCTGCACTTTGGCCACAATAACCCCATGAAGCACTACAGGCTTGGGAATGAGTGGTTGGATGACTGTGAAGAGGAAAGGGACCTGGGGGTGTTGGTTGATGATCGGCTGAACGTGAGCCGGCAGCGTGCCCAGGTGGCCAAGAGGGCCAATGGCATCCTGGCCTGCATTAGAAATAGTGTGGCCAGCAGGAGCAGGGAGGTGATCGTCCCCCTGTACTCAGCTCTGGTGAGGCTGCACCTTGAGTACTGTGTTCAGTTTTGGGCCCCTCACTGCAGGAAAGACACTGAGGCCCTGGAGCGTGTCCAGAGAAGGGTAACGAAACTGGTGAGGGGTCTGGAGCACAAGTACTATGAGAAGTGGCTGAGGGAGCTGGGATTGTTTAGTTTGGAGAAGAGGAGGCTCAGGGGAGACCTCATCGCACTCTACAACTTCCTGAAGGGAGGTTGTGGTGAAAAAGGGTCTGGCCTCTTCTCCCAGGCAAATAGTAGGACCTGAGGAAATGGCCAGAAATTGTACCAGAGGAGGTTTAGGTTGGACATCAGGAGAAGCTTTTTCTCTCAGAGAGTGGTCAGGCACTGGAATGGCCTGCCCAGGGAGTTGGTGGAGTTGCTGTCCCTGGCAGTGTTCAAGAAGCGCCTGGATGAGGAGCTATGAGATATAGATTAGTAGCTTGTGGTACTAATAGGAATGGGAAGGCAGTTGGACTAGATGATCTTGCAGGTCGTTTCCAACCTTGTGACACTATGACAGTTAAATATATACAAAATTGTTCATGTTCTCTGAATACTTAATAAAAATGTTATTTCTACTAAAACCAAATTTGGTATTTGAGCATTAATTTGTCACTTAAGCTTCATAAGCAGGAACAGTGTTGTATTAAGGTCTTTAAGACACAGTGCTGATGGGAGTAATTTGAAAGAAAACTATAAAAGTAGAATTTGATGCGAAATACATTTTCACACTTTTTTTCTCAATGTTGTGTATGTCAGCTTAACAATAGATAAAGTGTAAGTTTAAAAAGTATGTTATCATTCGATAGAAAAAGATTATTAGATTCCTTTTTTCTCTTGTCTGGTTTGGTATCAAATTAATAAGAAAATGAAGAATAAAAACCCTGGTAAGGAAACGTATTAGACTTGGGCAAAAAGTACAGTAGGCAAACTGTAACATGAGGAAGTGACAATCTGATGGTACATTTCCACTAAATATGCAGCAGAAATAACAATATGTTGTGTACACTACTTAAAGACAAGAAATCAATATTTCTGTGTAAACTCCTTCTGAAGTCAGTACCAAATACTTCCTTGCCTTCTGAAGTCAGAAGAATTTTAAGGATTTCACTGAATTCTGTAAAGAACATTTTGTTCTACAGAATGATGACTTTGTCTTCTGTGTAGTAAACTGAATGTACAAATCCAAATCACCTCTGTTTCTGATACATATAGAACAAAAAGTTCTGCAACCAATTATGGAAATGACTCTTCAGGTTATGGTGATCGTTTTATAAGTATAAAATAAATAAAAACGGGTATTCAATTTGACAAGCAGATAATATTATTAATTTCCATGAAGAAAGTTAACCATTATAATTTTAATTTAATTGGGTGCACATTCTTTGAAAACTAAGGTGTAATCCTCCACAGCTTCATTACCATGTGTTATTTTAACATTTGACAGAATAATCAGACCAGCTAGATCTGTAAAAGCTATTGCATAAATGCTCACATTTATTCTTAGTCTCCATGGGCTAGCAAGAGGAATTACACAGAACTATGAAACTTCTTAAATCAATATTTTTCATTGCAACTCTAGGAAAAAACATCCTGTATCACTAATTGCAGATAGCATCCTATGGTTGTTAGGAATTTACTGCTTCCCAGCACATATTCTATAGGGGTGTTCATAAATACGAATAATAAATACAAGATTACATAGGTAATATTTTATCCACATCAATTTGAAGACATAACATCATAGGAAGCTTTTAACTCAGCCATTGATAAGTGCTGAAATATATGGACAAGAGACGCATGAAGGCATAACCTGTACTGGATGATGATTAGTAGATAGGGTTAAGGTAATAGTAGACAACTAAGAAAAAGAAGAATCAAGATACTTGATTTTTATTTCTGGATGTTGTTTTCCCCCTTTGCTGAAAAGGAAACATAAAACAGAAAGGAATATAAGATGTGAGAGGACGTCAATAACATGACTCAAGAACCTGAAAAAAAAAAAGATAGCATTCTTAGTTTGACTTTGTGCATGGGCGGGCAGTAATTGAGAACGGGGAAGGGAAATTCTACAGGAAAAAATGATTTGCCCATAGAGTCTGGAAGGCCTGTACTGGAATATCAATTTGCTGAAATAAGTAATGATCACAAGTATGTGAAAACTTTTCACTTAGTCATTATCACACATGGTAGATATCTTATGGACTTGTTCTTCGTAATATAGAAAATACCATTGTCATATACCTGAAATTTCTGTTCATTAGTTTATTTTCTACTTTCTCTACTACTTTCACCCCACCATCACCTCCAAGCCTTCTGGCAAAAACTCAGGATGTAAAGTCATCCTGATATGAAGCCTTGAATTTAAATGTCAGGACCTTTCGTATGTCCTTTGTCTCATATCAATGTTTGTTTTGATACTGCCTGAGTGACTTCTACTGTCAAATGCTGAGTAGATATGCTGTCAGAAAGGTGGAAACCTGGAAATGAACCTCGATTCACTGAAGTTCATTCTCATCCTTTATGTGCACAGGTGATAAATTACAAAAAGGATCTTTATTTTATTGGTGGTTTTCATTAGGAGGAATAAGAGTGATCAGTCATTTTAAATAATTACAAAATATTTTGGAGGAATTATAAAATATACCACACGTAAAACCATATATTTCTTGCTCAGAATCCAGATATACTGTCTTGCTTGTTTAGGCATGAAAAAACTTTGCGGAAAGTTTCCCTTCCTCACTTTATTGATTGGCTAATTATGATGCAGTGTATTTCTCCCTTCCCTAGAAAGAAGAAACACTGGGTTAAGTAATAAAGCTTCCAGCACATGGGGCAATACATAGATGTTCATTTACATCAGTAAAGTCACTTATTCTTTGCAGCATCTGGGCTTCTCACTTTAGATGAAGTTTATGGTGATAATCAAAGCAGAAAAAGATTTATTGATTCTGAGCAGTTGCTATGAGAATCATAGAATTATGTAATCTTTTGAGTTGGAAAGGACCCTTAAAGGTCATCTAGTACAGCTCCCCTGCACTGAACAGGTACACCTAGACCAGGTTGTTCAGAGCCATGTCCTGCTTGACCTTGAATTTCTCCAAGGACAGGACAACCACCACCACCTCTCTGAGCAACCTGTTCCAGTGACTCACCGCTCTTACTGTAAATAACTTTTTCTTTGTATCCAATCTAAATCTCCTCTATTTCCCACTTATTACATATCCTGCTGAATAGTCTGTCCCCTTCTTCCTTACATCCCCCTTTTAGATACTGAAAGGCTGCTATCAGATCTCCCTGGGGCTGTTCAATATGGAGAAGGCTCCAACTCTCTTGGCCTCTTCTCACAGGAGAAGCGTACCATCCCTTGGATCATTTTAGTTGCCCTCTTTTAGACATGCTCTAACAGGTCCACATCTCTCCTGTATAGAGGGCTCCACATCTGGGCACAACACTGCAGATGAGGTCTCATTAGCAGGGAATAGAGGGGCGGTCGCTTTCCTTGGCCTACTGACAGTGTTTCTTTTTGATGCAGTCCAGTTAGAGTTGGTTTTCTGGGCTGTGTTGGGTATATTGCTGGCTAATGCCCAGCTTACTAATCACCAGTACCCCCAAGCCTTTTTTTTGCAGGGCTGTTCCCCATTCTCACATTGCCCAGTTTGTACTGATAGGGAAGATTCCCATGACACAGGTTTGAGACCTTGCACTTGGATTTGTTGAACTGGTGTAGTATTAAATGGGAAGGCTGGTGGCAGGGTGTTGGAGATCCATGATCTTTGAGGTCCCTTCCAACCCTGGCTATTCTGTGAACCTTATGAGATTCAGTCAGGCCCAGGGCTTGAGCCTGTCTAGGTCCCTCTGAATGGCATCCTGTTCCTTGGGCGTGTTGACTGCACTACGTGGCTTGGTGCCATTTGCAAGCTTGCTGAAAGTGCACTTGATCCCACTGTTGTCACTGATGAAGATGATAAAGAGCACCAGTCCCTGAGAAACTGTGATCTGGATATTGAACTGTCAACCACCACTCTCTGGGTATGATCTTTGAGAGAAGAGCTCTCTTCTGGGTGAGTGTGATTGTCTCCTAAATTGGGACCTAACAGTTTATTCCCTATGTAATCTGTCCTGCTTCTGGGAGTAATTTATTATACCAGTATGTGAGAAGTGAAGAGATTCTCTAACTATTCTTTGGAATAACAGAACACAAGTTGCCTGAAAATGTTCATTTTTAATAAAAGGAAGAGGACCTACACTATGCGCTAACCTAGGGAAATTTTAGGGACAACTGCTTCTGTAGAGTTGTCAGCTGTTTGAAAAGTTCTACTGCAGAACATACTAATAAAAAGTAAAATAGTTGGCAGTAGAAGTAAAAACTTGTATTAGATAAAGACATGCATTTTTTTCTGACTGTTATACAAACGGATGAGCTAGGAGCTCCTGGCAAAGCTTAAACAAAAGAAGGAAGTATACAGAATGTGGAAAAATCAACTGGCCTCTTAGTAAGAAGATGGAAATGCTGTCAGTAAGAAGGTGTGTGATGAGAAAGGCTAAGGCCCCTTTGGAGTTGAATCTCGTAAGGATAGGAAGGTTTCTTCAAATACATCTATACCAAAAGGAAGACTAGGGAAAATGTGGGCCTGCTGTTGAATGAGATGGGTGCTCTGGTGACAAAAGAGACTGAGAAGGCGTGCCCTAAGGAGAATTCAAGGGTTATTTGTAGAGAGCTATCCAAATGCGCACAATGCCTACTGTTAATAGAATGAATATTTTATGTCATGTCTATTTAACTTTATATAACAGATCTTACATGTTCAAGATGCAAGAAAAGGCAGTACATCAGTTCAAAATTCATGAAGCTACAATTTTAAAAAAGAGTATGAATGAGGACAGATTTCTATTTTGAGCGTCTTCAAAGAAGCACAGTATGTAATTGTAATTAGTTGATTGGCAGTCATTAAGCATGGTAATTTTAAAACATTATAGAATTTGTTCTACAGTCCCTTTTTAGAGTTGCATGACTGCTAATTTTAAGAATGATATAGTTTGAGATATATTATACTTTAGGGACTTGAATAGTTAAAAACAATTCATTTCCATTTTAACTTGAATGTTTGTCCTTAAGTGGAACAACTGAATTAAATATGTCTGACACACAGTTTTGAGAATGTATCTATAAGGGATCTGGTCTTGACATACTTATTCATCTTATTTCCAAGCAACTTAGTTTACTGAGAAATAGACTTGCATTCTGAGGTCCAGCATCTCTTGTTTGTTGAACATTTTTCTGTGTATGGAGAACATGGACACCTATCCATTATATGGGACTGGCATGTAATATTAAAGTTACTTGTATTCAGTTAATAAAACTTGGAAACTCTGATTTAGAAATCTGTGGCATGCTGAAAGTTCTGTTATTTGTGCAAACTTCATTTTTTCATAAAACTGATTACTTGCCTACTTCTTCTACTCCATTAAGGATCAGAATTTGGTGTTTAATAAATGCTTCTCTTGTTATTTCCTGCTGCTGAGAATCTGTCTCCTGGTATTGATCAGAAATTATTCAATTTTGTATTAACACAATTTCTTCTTTTACATTTCTGTAATTTTGGGATGTTGTTTTTCATTTTTCACTTGTCAGAAGAAATCAAGTTAAAAAAAATCACATGATAAATCTTGTAAAATTTCAACTCTTAGTTTGTCTTTAAAGATGAAGTAACATGAATTGTTTCTGTGGACTATCTTGATTGCCCTTATTGCACTTCCAAAATAGCTCAACCTCTCTTTGCTATTATTAGTTCCAGGTATACACTTTGTTCTAGCAATATATTTGAAGAACCTTTAGTACCCTTTGCTATAGTATTCTAATTCTAGAGGAAAAACTCTAAGGTCCTTCGGCTTCAGGAGATGAAGGGTTCAATTAACAAACTGCAAAGAATCCCTGCGTAACAGCTACCCTACTTTGCTATTTCACTTTGATTTATAAAGGTCAAACTGAAGTTGTAAATGCCAGTTCTTGCACCATTAAATCCTTCAGTTTCTGTATCTTTAGCTCCCCTCCCCAATCAGCCATTTTAGTTTTTTCTTTTCTTACTTTTATCTGAAGATCTTCCTCTGTAATTGTTGTATTTATATAGCACTGAGCTTTCTGTAGTCTTTAGGTCTCTGACCCAGGTAAGGGTTACTCTAAGAAGATAGATTACACAGGCTTCTTAACTTGATATTTCTGTTCTTTATCAACCTTTTAAATTGTACAGAGATCTGCATGGTTTATTTTCAGAGAAGCCAAAGACTCTGCAACAGCTTTCTGTTACTCTATTTATATAGATTTGTATCTATATAAAGCTATTCTTCCTAGAATTTCTTCATTTTATTCAAACAACTGTAACTGTTGCGTCTCATTAACAGCTGAACAGCAGCAGTACCAATGCATACAGCTGCATAAGTGTGGAACTAAAGAGCGAGAAAACTGTAATCTTATAATCCAAGGTTTAGAAGATTGCTGTCTAAAGGAAAATGTTTCTTGAATCCTTGACTGAATAACTGAATCTTTCTTAAATTATGTAACTACTGAATTCCAACGAACTTCTTTTGTACTCTGTAAGCAAGTCTTCTGAAATGTTGGATTTGGGTCATTGAAAATTAATGTAAATTTTATTTGTTAGATAGAATATCATTGGTATAAGAACTTGAAGGAGGACAAGGTCAAGGCGAATTGGTGAATATGCAGGATTATTGTTTTCACTTTATGCCTTATTTTCCTTTTTGGTATTGAGAATTAAGTGAATAAAAGCTTTCAGAAGGAGAGAGTTGTATCCCATTTTAAGTCATTGTTTCTCATCAAACTTTAGCACTAAAGGACAGGAAATGAAGAGCTGCTGTTTGCAGGGGATGTTATGATATTTACTGTTTCTCCTGCAGAATGGACATTTGTCAAAATACATTACTTATATATTAGGGATTGAATTTAAAGCTGAAATAAAGGAATGTATTTGTATAAAATATCTCTTGTAAGATTTATCTGGACACAAAGTAATAGTTGAACCTCTTCACATACAGAGGTTCAGTATACAGGAGTTTCTGTAATTCAGTAATGAAACAGAAATTTTACAGTCCTAACATCAGCAAAGTGACTTCTCCCTCAAACTGTTTATTGGCTTATTTTCATTGTAATTTTTCTCTTGTCCTTCAATCATACATCAGAACCTATGTATTTTTGTTTGATCAACAGCTAGCTAAGCTTTGTTCTGTAAGTAAACAAAACAAGTGCAGTGTTCTGAAATTCATGATCAAACTTGCATTGGGTGTAAGTTGCAAGGTTTGGGATGTGGGGGTGGGCTGAAGCAGTGTGGCATGTGGTAGAAGGTGATTCATTCAGTTCTAGCTGTCTCTGCAACAGGCCACTGTAGGGTACAACAGAGAATGCCAGCAAAGGCAACTTATCAAAACTTGCAGGCACCAAGGTCAAAGAAGAAGCAGTGGGAGGAGGTGCTCTAGCAGAGATTCCCCCACAGCTTCAGAGATGTCAGTGGAACAGATATCTCCCAGAAGCCTATGGAGTAGACAATGCAGGTATCTCCCTGCTGCTTATGGAGAGGGGGTGGATATACCCTAAAGGAATGGACAGGAAAAAATGAATAAGGTTGAGTTTGGGGAAAAAGAGGTGAGGGAGGAAACTTTTGTCTTTATTGCTCTCCATCCAAATACTTTAATTGTTAATAAATTGAATTGATTTTTCTGCAGGTTAAGTGTGGTTTGCTTGTGATGGCAATTAGTAAGTGATCTCCCTGTTTTTTTTAACTAGACAATGAAATATTTCATATTTTCTTTCTGTTCTTTTTGAGGAGGGGCTAGGAGAGAGTAGTTGGGTGGGCCAGCAGGCAGCCAGCCACTCAACATCAACTTACCCTAAAATTATAATATAAATTCTGTTTAACTCTTCTGTTCTGGATCAATAACACTGTAAATATGTTCTAATTAAAACTATACATTGAGATAAAATGATGTGCAGAGTGGATAAACACTTCCTAATGAGCTTTAATTGTGAGAATTTCACACTGTGAAGAGGTAGAGTAAGATAATTGCATAAAAAGAAACTCTAAAAATGTGTTATATTTCCTTAAAAATCCCTAAAACTGTAAATGAATTTGCTGATAATGTTTCAGTAATTCTACTAACGTTCTTGGATAGAGTAACTAAGCAACAGTATAGTTCTCAGTTTGTGGTGAAGTCAGGATGGTGTCAGAAAAACTGCTACCTTGGATTTCTAGAGAAGGGACTTTGAATTTTTTGAGATGCTGATAGGGAAAGTCCTTTGGGATTCAGTCCTGAAGAGTAAAGGAGTCCAGGAAGGCTGGTTGATCCTCAAAAAGAAATTCTTAAAGATGCAGGAGCAGGCTAAACCCTGTGCCACAAGATGAGCTGACAGGGAAGAAGACCAGCATGGATAAACAGGGTTTTTCCTGAGGCTCCAGGAGAAAGAGAATAGTTTGCCTGTGGAAGAAGAGAGGGCAACTCAGGGAGAATACAAAGGAATTGTTAGAATGTGCAGGGAGAAAATTAGGCAAAAGCCTGACTTGAACTCAACTTGGCCATTGGGGTAGAAGAGAACAGAAAACTTCTTTTTCACAAATATATTAATAGTAAGGGGAGGGCTAAGGAGAAGAGGCATGGCATGCAACCACTTAAGATGTGGAAAAGGCTGAAGTTCTAAATGCTTTCCTTACATCTGTCTTTAAAAGTCAGGCCAGTTATCCTCAGGGTACTCTATTCTCTCCCCTTGAAGGATGGGGAGTGAATAAATGCCCCGTGATTCAGGTGGAAACTGTTAGAGACCTACTATTCCACCTGAACTACCACAAGTCCATGGGGCCATGCAGGAGTACTGAGGGAGCTGTTGGAGGTGATAGCCAAGCTGCTTTCTTTCCATCATCTATTGCTGGTGAACTGGAGAGATCTCAGACTGGAGACTTGTCAGTGTGACTGCCATGTATGAGAAGGGATATAAAGTAGATCTGGGGAACTGCAGGCCTGCCAACCTGACTTCAGTGCCAGGAAAGGTTATTGAGCAGATCATCTTGAGAGAGATCACATGGCATGTGTGGGACAACTGAGTGATCAGCCTGGGTTTGTGAAAGGCAGGTCTTGCTTGACCATTCTGATTTCCTTCTATGATCAAGTGACCCATGTGGTGATGAGGGAAAGGCTGTTGATGTAGTCTACCTAGACTTCAACAACACCTTTGATGCTGTCTCCCACAGTATTCTCCTGAAGAAGCTGACAGCCCATGGCTTGGACAGATGCACTGTTTTCAGGGAAAAGAACTGGCTGGATGGCTGGGCCCAGAGAATGATGGTAAACTAAGTCATATCCAGCTGGCAACTGGTCATGAGTGGTGTTCCCCAAGGGTTGGTACTGGGGCGTGTCCTGTTCAATATCTTAATTGATGACCTGTACACTGAGTAAGTTTGTAGATGACAGCAAGTAGTGAGGAAGTGTCAATCTGGCTGGGGATAGAATGGTCCTACAGAGGGATCTGGACAGACTGGATCGCTGGGCTGAGGCCAATAGAATGAAGTTCAACAAGGCTAAGTGCTGGGTCCTGCACTTTGACCAAAGCAACCCCAGGTAATGCTACAGACTTGGGGCAAAGTGGCTGGAAGACTGTATAGAGGAAATGGACCTGAGGGTATAGGTTGACACTTGTCTGAACATGAGCAAGCAGTGTGCCCAAGTGACCAAGAGGGCCAATGGCATCCTGGCTTGTGTTGTATTGTGTTGCCAGTTGGAGCAGATAAGTGATTGTCCAACTGTACCTATGATGTACCTGATGAAGCTGTACCTTGAGTACTGTGTTTGGTTTTGAGCCCCTCACTACAAGAAAGATCCTCGAAGGTTTTCAGAGAAGAGCAGTGAAGCTCATGAGGGGTCTGGAGTACAAGCTTCATGAGGAATGGCTGAGGGAGCTGGGATTGCTCAGTCTGGAGAAGAGAAGGCTTGGATGTCCCTATTGCACTCTACAACTACCTGAAGGGAGGTTGCAGTGAGATGGCAGTTGGCCTCTTCTGCCATGTAACTAGCAATAGGACTAGAAGGAATGGCCTCAAGTCGCGCCAGGATGAATTCAGGTTGGATTCAAGTTGGGAGGGAGTGTTGATCTGTCGGAGGGCAGAGAGGCACTTCAGAGGGACCTGGATAGACTGGATCGATGGGCCAAGGTAAACTGTGTGAGTTTCAATAAGGCCAAGTGTCGGGTCCTGCATCTTGGTCTCAGCAACTCCAGGCAGTCATACAGACTTGGGGATGAGTGACTGGAAAGTTGCCTGACAGAAAGGGACTTTGGTGTACTGATGGACAGTTGGCTGAATGTGAGCTAGCAGTGTGCCCAGGTGGTCAAGAAAGCCAATGGCATCCTAGCTTGTATCAGGAATGGTGTGCTGAGCAGGACTAGGGAAGTAATGCTGCCCCTGTACTTGGCATTGGTGAGGCTCCTCTTCAAGTGCTGTGTTCAGTTTTGGGCACCTCGATACAGAAAGAGCATAGAAGTGCTGGAGCAGATCCAAAGAAGGGCAACAGGGCTTGTGAAGAGCTTGAGGAACATACCCTATGAGGAGCAACTAAAGGAACTGAGGCTGTTTAGTTTGGGGAAGAGAAGGCTGAGGAAAGACCTTATTGCTCTCTTCAAATACCTGAAAGGTGACTGTAGCGAGAGTGTGGTTGGTCTCTTCTCGCTGGTGACAGGTGACAGGATTAGGAGAAATGGCCTCAAGTTGCACAAGGGGAGGCTTAGGTTGGATATGCGGAAAAACTTCTTTACAGAAAGGGTGGTTAAGCACTGGAATAGGCTCCCTCATCCCCAGGGATGGTTGAGTCACCATCCCTGAATGTGTTTAAAATCCATTTGAATGTGGTGCTCAGGGACATGATCTGGCAGAGGATTGTTGGAGTTAGAGTAGTATGGTCAGGAAGCAGTTGGAATTGATGATCTTGAACATCTTTTCCAACCTGAGCAATTCTAGGATTTTAAGAAATACTTATCTGAGAGAGTGGTCCAGCATTGGAATGGGCTGCCCAGGGAGGTGGTGGAGTCACTGTCCCTGGAGGTGTTCAAGAAACGTGGTTTAATGGGAAATATTGGTGATAGGTGGACACTTGGACTGGATAATCTTAGAGGTCTTTTCCAACCTTGGTGATTCTATTATAGATTCCATGATTATGTGGTCCCATAGTACATACAAATTCCCATCTTTTCTTTTTTTGCTGGAAAATCTGAGTAGTTGCCAGGTTGAGCAAGTAATCATGTTAATTACAAACATATCCTCTCCTATTTCAGCATGCAGAAATTTTGACTGATTTATGATGTAGTCTGTCCACTCTTTTCAGTTCACAAGAAAGTGTGACTCTTGTATTTCTCTGTAATAGAAAGTTTTCTCTGGGGTGTTGAGAAGAAAAATAAGTTAGAAATAAAGCTTTATCAGCTTTTTAATTTCTAAAGACTATTAAAAAAGAATATGAAAGCTGACAAATTTTATGTTAGGTGAACTGTAACCAAGACATCAATACTATTTTTGAAAGACTAAATTATTATACTCTCCAATGTTAGGCAAACTTGGAAGACTCCTCTTGGTATCTTCTTTTAAAAGCAAAAAAGTTAAAAGTGCTTAAGGATCTCTTTGGGGCTATAAAGAACTGCGTCAGTTAAAATATGAAACATTAGTATGTTGGCTAAAGAGTTAGTTTCAACATAATATTTTAAATTGTCTTTCAGAGTTTAAGCCTTTTCTTCTCTGGTTGTTCTGCATTTATTTATTTAGTTGGTTACTGATTTAAAAAAAAAAAAAAAAAAGCACTTAAAAGCCTATCTCTGAATGTTTTCTTTTTTTCATGTGCACTCCTGATCTTCCCTTCTTTCATGATGAAAACTTCTCCCCGTCAAACAGCGGTCTGAGGGTAGTTGTAAAAATTAACAAGAAAATAAAAAGAACTTTTTTATTTTTAAGATTATTTGCAGTTTCACATTAAAAAAGTATATTTTCAGTTGTTTGCCATTTGGGTTGATATTTGCTATACTGAATGGCTGTCTCTGGAAACTTCTGAAAAGTTTATCTAGGAATGGTTTAGTCAATTTAACTAATGAGGCTTGAGAGTTAAGGTAGTATGCTAATCCTGCTTTATAATGACCCTTTTTCTTTGCATGTGTCTTGCATTGTGTCTTTTGAATAAGAACCTGAAGTTATCATGGGGCATTCATTGTTTTTATCGCTTCCATAAAAATCTGGGTAACCTTGGGTACAGCATGATCTTTTTGGGGGAAAAAAAAAGAAAAATCACAGCTTAAATCTGTTTAGTAGGAAAATCTGTTTTAGTATCTGTTATCTCTCTAAGAATATCATTTTGGGCATCACTAAGTTTCTCTGAGGTCACTGACTAATACATGCAGTTGTTTTGAAGACTAAATACATTCTGTTCTCATACTAGAGGTGCATACTCCAAGGTGACAGTGATACTAACTTCTGTAAGCAACCCAAGTCTGTGTCTTATATCCTCAGGAATGTTCTGTTCTTTTTTTTATTTTATAAATTTATAGCCCTTTCAAGGAAGATGGATGTATATTTTAACACAAAGGAAATATAAGCTGCACAACAGGCATAAGAATACTGCTAAAAGAACTCAGAAAACTTTTCAAATAAGATGAGATTGACAGTGAAAGACTAGAAAAGCTATTTTAAGAGGATAGAACTGACTTTAGTAAAAAATAAAATAGGGAAAGGTAAGAGAAAAGAGGTATTACTGTTACTAAGACTCATCCTCTATAGTGTGGCAAGCTACTAAAATAATAATGTAAATATTTCATACTTTTTTCAATCAGAAAGATGCTGAATGTTAGTTACCACATACATCAGGTGTGTCCCTTTTAAAATGAAATGTAGTTCTTATATATTTTGTAGTACACAGGGTCATTCAGACAACATCTACCTTTCTGAACTGATTAGTGAAAAGTCACTGTGATAATTTGCAACAAAAAATACAGAAATCCAAAATCAAAAAATAAATCAAACTGCTGCAAAATATCCAATGTTTTCCTATAAATGCCATATCATGTAAGATATGTTATGGAGTCACAGACTCACAGAATGGTTTAGTTTGGAAAAGGCCTCCAGAAGTTATCTGGTCCAAGTATTCTGCCCAAGCAAGGACACCCAGAACAGGGTGTCCAATGCCCATGTCCGGGCAACATTTGAAGATGTCCAAGGAGGGAGATCTACAACATCTCTGGGCAATGTGTGCCAGTGTTCCATCACCCATACAGCACAGAAGTGCTGTCTGATGTTCAGATGGAACCTCTTATGCTTCATTTCATGTCCATTGCCTCTTGTCCTGGTGCTGGGTACCACTAAAAAGAGCCTTCTTCACCTTCTTTGAACCCTTCCTTCCAGTATTTACAGGTGTTGATATGTTCCTTCCATGAGTCTCTTCTTTTCCAAGCTAAACAGTCTCCTCTCTCTCAGCTTTTCCTCATAGGAGGGGCCATCCAGTCCACTGACTATCGTGGTGGCCATATGTTGGACTTTCTCCAGTGTGTTTATAAGTCTCCTATGCTAGGAGGTCACAGAACTGGACACAGTATTCCTGGTAGGGCCTCACCAGTGCTGAGTAGTGTGGAAGGATTGCCTCTAATGCAGCCAAGAACACTATTAGTCTTCTTTGCAGCAAGGGCACATTGATGGATCATGTTCACCTCGGTGTCTGTCTCAGGTCCATCTCTCCAGAGCTACCTTCCAGTTGGGTGACTCCCAGCATATCTTAGTTTGCGGGCTATTCCTCCCCATGCATGGGCCTTGCACTTCTTGAACTTGATGAGATTCTTGTCAGTCAATCTCTCCAGTCTGTCGAGGTACCTCTGGGTGGCAGCACAAACCTCTGGTGAGTCATCTATTTCCATTTTTTTTGCCATATGCAAACTTACTGAGTGTGCACTATACTGTATTGTCCAGATTGTTAACAAAGTTTTTAAGCATCACTGGGTTCAGTATTGACCCCTGGGGTACTCAGTTCATTACTGGCCTCCAGCTAGGTCCACCTCATTGTCTGCTCATTCAGCCACAGTTAAACAATTTCTAATTGCACTTTAATGTGTCACTACACATTTTTTAAATCTTCATTCTGGCACCTGTAATCACTGCAAATGCACTGCAACAATGAAATTGAAGTAGGAAATTATACAAAAAGGATTGAAGAAGGTTTTGTACTGTTGAAGAAGAAACATTTCTGTTCCTAAATGATGTGACTGCCATGATACATCAAAACAATAATAACTATCATACAGGAGGAAGCAGTCCCTTGGGTAACTTTGCTCGGATTTGTTCTCTACTACTTTATTCCTGCTGCTTTCTTTGTTTTCCCTGGGGAATGTACATTCCATATTCATTGAAATTTTTAAAATAAGTGGTGACTTTTAGTTATCAATTCAGTCCATGAGTTCTTTCAGTGCCCTCAAGATTGCTCTTGACTTCCTCATCAAACAGTAGATGCATTAGTCCCACCCATATGTCACAGCCAGGATGGAGCTACTGCAGAACAAAACATTAATATATTTGTGATATTTTTTTCCTTCAGACTACTAAACAGCCATAACACTGGCAATCTGTTTGATTCTGAAGAAGATGGGGAAAAGGGTTAAAACTTCTAGTGTGACTTTTGCCTCTTCTATTGTCTCTGTTATATTAACAAAGAGAATCACGTATTATCTTTCTCCTTGCCTCTTCTGTTCTCTTTGTTAACAAAGAGAGTAATGTATTATCTTTCTCCTTTAAGAACATCATGTTCTCACAGTCAGTGAAAACTGTTGTGATCTATTTGCAACATTAGCTTTACGATGTCAGTTTTAAGAGTTGAAAATTTAAATCTTTAAGTAAGGAAATAGACATGTATTTAAAGCTTCACTTCATTACTATGCTTTCGTCATATATTCTAAGATATGATTTAAGTCTTGGATAGTTTCAATGTGGAAACTATTCAGCAGACTTTCCTAAGACCAAAGATTTCACAATGTTAATGATTGCCTTTCTGTCTTAACTTTCTGTCTTAAGATTGGTTAATTGGTATTCCAACTAGATTCAGTCAAACTCTAAAATGAAATCTGTTATTTCAAAGAAGTCATGCTGCTACTTGTCTTCTTCTAGAATAATGATGCCTAAATGACAATGCCTGCTCAGAATAATTCCAGTTGGAAGGGATTTCTGGAGGTCTTTTGGTCCTACCTCCACCTTTAAACAGGGCCAACTTTGATCAGTAAGACTAGAGTCTTGTTCAGCTGAATTTCTCCATGTACTTCACAACCTCTTTGGGAAACCTGTTTCAGAGTTCGTAAATCTCACTGGGAAGATTCTTTATCAGAATCAACTCAAAATTTCACTTATTTTATCTTATACTCATTGCTTTTTGTCCTGTCACTGTATGACTCCAAGAAGAGTCTGACATTATTTTCTCCATGCTTTCTCATTTCTTTATGGGAGGCAAGAAAAAGGTCAAATTCACTAAAAACTTTTTGGTGTAGATATCAAACTTGCACTTTTAAAACAGTATATTTCTTAAAATAGTTTTTACTATGATTAACTCTATTCTTAAACTAGCAGAGGATTAAGTCTTTATATCTTAATAGAAATTAACAGGCGAAGAGAACAATTGCTAATTTTTAACTACAGTATCCTTAGAATTCATGCAATCCTTCCAGTGTCTTCTCTTATTATATATTTAGCTTTAAGGATACAAACTAGCTGCAATCAGCTCTTAGCAATTCCTAGAAGTCGTAAAATAAATATGTTCCATGACTATCGATAAAGTAGAAAGTTGGATATAATTATAAGGGGCTGCCTTGTTAGGAGTCTACTGTGTTGGCACAATGCACACTTTTCCATATGGTGAGGTAGGACTTCTCCCATCATTATATGCTCTCATTAAAATTCTGCCTGCTGCAGGAAATTAGCACTGTTCACACTTGTTTGGGCTTAATAAAAATCATTTTTGCTAAAGCGCAGGGATAAGGTCACCATCTGCCACATGAAAATGCCAATTTCAAATGAGCAGCAGTCAAAAGAGAGAGTCTTTCATTTTTAGACACTTTCAGAATAAACTTAATAGAACAAATCTTAATTGATTCTGACACTTATGAGACCACAGGATAACGTTAACAGATCAGGTTTTCAGATCATCTGCTCTAATTGCAGATATGTACTTATGTTGCACCTTTTTATTATATTGTCATGAGTGTTTCATAGACTACATTTCTATTTTCTGCACTGTTCACATTTGGGAATATCTGCCTGTATGCAGTTTGCATTTGGAAGCCTTTCCTTAAGCATGAAGTCAGCAGGTCAAATTCAAATTCATACCTAAGTTCAGTGATTCAGCTCTCAGCTTTGATTTTTACAGGTTATTTTGAACAATCTAACCCCTACAATTAATTTCTGAATAATTTGGATTAAAGGTCTTTTAGAAAATTTGCGGTCTTTGTCGTAACAATTTAATTATGGCAAAATATTTATATTCATAATTATATTATTCTCCTAAAATGGGTTACAAAGAAACCTATACCTTCCATGACTTATAAAGAGCATTTATACTTATTTATTTGGAGTGCATATGCTGTATAAAACATATAATTAATGACTGCAGGATGAATGATTGAATATGACCTTATCATGACCTGAGTGTTCTTACTGTAATAAAGGAGATTAAAAAAAACTGCTGTGTCTGAGGAATTGAAGAGCTCTCCTACTTAAATTTGGATACATTTGATTTTCAAAATCATATTCAAATATTTGTAGTCTTTCAAAATAGGAAAATAAACTATAATGTAAGTTTTAAATCTCCTTAGTCTGCAAACTTTCTGGTCACAATAAGGTTTAATCACATAAGTGTTTTCAATCATCAGTTCTGTAGTCATTTATTATATACTGATTAAAAAAAGTTATCTTCTCATATTTGGGAAAATTAAGTAATCTAGGAATTAAAAGTAACAAAACCCCTAATCATTAACTGAATTCTACTTTAAAAATGCACAAAAAATTCCCAAACTACAGTCTGAGGGCAAAGTCAGGCTGATGATTTGGCAGCAGAAGTTACTTACAGAATCACAGAATTGTAGGGGTTGGAAGGGACCTCCAGAGATCATTGAGTCCAACCCCTCTGCCAAAGCAGGTTCCCTAAACCAGGTCACACAAGTAGGCGTCCAGGCAGGTCAAGATACAAGAGCTGCACAAACTAATAGAGGACAAAAGGAGGGGGAGACAAACTGTTTCCATCCTAATTTTTAAAAAATTATAGTTTGTGTTTGGGTAAATGACATTACCAAACACAAACTAAAAAATGCTTTGTTATTTTTCTATTTTACTGACGAGAACTGACACCGTTTCTTAAATTGCTTCCCTCAGTCACTGATGTTTTTGGCTCTACTCAGAATTTCAATGCTGACCTCTAACCATTTCCAAAAAATTATCCAGAGAGGTTTATGAGCTGGATGTTTGCTTTGCTCTCACTTCAATTTTTTGGATTGGGTGATTGTAAGCATAAGTTGCCCTTTATCTCAAATGTGAGTAGCTCATTTCATTACTTATGGCCCTAGTATTGCAGCTGTTGCAAAGCTAACTTCAATTGCTTCAGATTGATATTCAGTAGATATCCCAAATGACCTGGAGTTTACATCCTAGGTGCTATTCTTTTAAAAATAAAAAGCATAATGCTCCAGAATCACTTAACAAGAATGCAAGTGTAGTATACATGCCAGCCTTATATCTACCTGTATCCGTTTAAAAGTTAAAATAGTGATGAGTCTCTAAGCAAATGCTTCAGCCATTGATTTCAGTCTGTTCATCACTGAATAGCCGCTTTTGCTGACTGTGGCTTTGACTCTTAGATAGTGTTTCTTAATCTGGTAGCAAAAATTCATTTATTTGTAGTTTTTTCTTTTTTTCCCCTCACTTTCTTTTCTTCCTTATCTGAGGAGATGCTTTTATAGGGGAAGAGATTCAAATTCCATACTCTTTACTTCCTATTAAAATATACAGAGAATATAAATCCCAATACAAAAAATAGAAAAGTGTATATGTGTTTTTCCCTGTCATATTTTAAAGCTGTTTGCATATTTCTTCACTTATTGGAGAGGCCTTTTAAGACTGGGACCAAACTTGCACTTGACATCAGGTTCAAGCAACCTGAATTAAAACCAGGTCTCAGTTATGGACTCAAAATGAACGTTTTATGACATGACTTAGGTAAGAAAAAGGAACATGGGTGAATACCGTTATATACTATTCATGCATACAAATGCATGGGTCTTCATATCCTACCTACTGCATAGATGAGTCAGGTGTGAAATTAATCACATACAAACAATTCATTAATAATATCATGTAGCCAGGGACAGGTATGACAAAGGACAGATGGGATTTCAGGTTTACTTTGGCTTCTTGTATACCATCATGGGTATAAAACTATCATATAACACAGATAAATTGAACTGGATCAAGATACATGATGTGTAGGGGTACTTCTGGCCCCTGCTCTTAAGAAAGAAAGGCACAGAAGTACCACAGAAAGTAACTTTATAATGGACAAGAAATGGTAAATCAATTTTTCTGCCTGACTTGCATGTATGATATAGTCAGCAATGAGCATTAGTGGGGAAGCACAGTGCTGTTCTGCTCACAGGAACAACAAAGCATCCTTTCACATTGTATTGAAATCATTCCACAACTTAGCATGATTAGAGTAGCAGACAGCAGACTCAATTTAATCTCTGCTCCTATTAACATTTCCTTCAGCAATGCCAAGAGTAGCCATAGTCATGTATGAATGACAGTGTTCTGTGCTAAGAGATGAACTAGAATTTGGTTTCATTTTATTCAGCTGTAGCGGAAATCATTCCAGCTTACTTCTGGTTCAAGTTCAGCAACACTTCAAAATAGCAACTTCTACTCTCCCCTCAAAAAAAAAAAATATATATATATTTTTTTAAATAATATTTTTAATAATAAAAAATTCAATTTGGGGAAGAAATGGGTTTGCTTCAGCTGCCTAGTTGTGCTTGAACAGTAAATAAGGTTCTACAGTGTATTTTTTTTTTTCCACTCCAGAGTATGGATGACACCATTAAGGCTAAGTCCTCTTTTGTCTCATCTTCCATAACCACATATACATCCACTAAGATAAACTAAAGCAGGGTTTCATCCTAAAAAAAAAAGAGATGTTAATATTTGTGCAGCACTACTTGTGCTTCTGCTATAAAGAAAAGTCACTAGAAATGGTATAGTTCTGTATTTAATGGCTTCCATTTCCATAACAAATACATTCAATTTATAAATAATTATATTAACTGCTAATCTTGCCTGTCCAACTTAATGTCTGAGAAGCAGAGTTTCTGCCTTGCGCTGTCATCAGTAAAACAAAACAAAAAAGTCACATTAATTTGTGAATGTCCTCAGTGGCCTCAGTAACACAATTCCACATTACATATGTGTATACATCATGTGTTGTATTGCCCCTTGTCCTATCATTATATGCCACTGAGAAGAGCCTGGCTTTGTCCTCCTGGCACTCACTCTTACATATTTACAAATATTAATGAGGTCACCCCTCAATCTCCTCTTCTCCAGGCTAAAGAGACCCAGTTCCCTCAGCCTTTTCTTGCAAGGGAGATAATCCATTCCCTTAAATATCTTTGAGACTCTGCACTGGGCTCTCTCAAGCAGTCCCTGTCCTTCTTGAACTGAGAGGAAAACTGAAGGTTATAGAGAAGGTTCTAGAGAGGGATGTTAAAGGCTTTGTTTCTAAGTGTAAGTCTATGCCATCCCGTTGATCTTTGGATTAAACAAAATATTTACTGTACTCCAATTTATTCTTTTGGTTTTGTATTTTTTTTAGTCTGCAATATGGTATCTAAACATCTTTTTTTTCTCTTTTGTTAGCTTATAAAGAAAAAAAATAAAAGCTGATTTGGCAACATTATATTTGTCTGACAAATGTAACAGGTGTAAAGTAAAAGCACTGACTGCTTTTATTATTCTAGATGATGTGGTGAAAGTGATGTGATGTTGACTCTAGGTGTCAAAATAGACTTTCCCAAATTTAAACAAGGCACAGGGATAAGGATTTTGGGGACTGAGAAATCTTATTCTGAATTTTAAATCAATTTATGTTGTTTACATTTGTCTGAAATGAAAATAAAGTCTATCTGTGGGGAAAAAGAAATCTAATAAAGTAAAAACAATTTTAATTTTCAAAGGATGAGAAATGGATTCAGTTTATTTGTTAGGATAAGTCTAGAACTGGTGTCAGAAGTTAAGTAATATTTTGATTAATGCTTGTTGCTCTAAGCTCTTATCTCTCTGGAATGGAAGAGAAAGCTTATATGCATATCCATGAAATGAACTCAGAACAAGATAGTTTCTGATTGTTTCAGCACACAGCTTTTATTTGAGAAAGTCTTCCAGTGTAACAGACTTTTTATGAGAAAAAGTATACTTTTCTATAGTATTCCAAGAGCTTGTAATCAATAGTGTCAAGAACTTTCAAATTTAAAGTAGCTTCACCTCTTTCTCATACTATTTAGATTGCTGATAGCCTCAAATGACCTTCACATGGTATCAATCAGAACAGAGCCATTTAAATCAGTTAAATCCAGTCCATCTGCGAAGATTTAGCTCAGTTATATAATCTAGTCTGAAAGTCTCTCCTTTTTTTTTTTCTTTTAGTGTATAAGGTGAAAGTATGTGTCTCTTGATCCTTTATCGATTTCATATTTAGTGTAATTTATCATCCTAGCACTGTCTCAGTGGAATGTGACAAAGGTTTTGTAAGAATAGAAGGTGAGTAGCTTTCTCTAGAGATTGCAGATTTTGCTGAAGTTTTATACTGTAATCGTTTGATGAAATTGTGAATATATGATAATTGGTATAAAGTAGTTTGCTGATCTGGAAACTGAAAAGTCTGTCAAATGAGAAAGTAGAGCGTATTATAAATCTAGCTTTCTTCTGTCTTCGAAAGAGTGAAATATGTTGTTTTGAAAGTAAAATGAATCATATTTTGGTATTGGTGAAAGTTCTTGAAACAAAACTGATTTTACTGTTACAGTGTCCTCGTCATTCGCATAAAAAATGCGTGGCCTCAGTTTAGCATGAAAGGAATTGTGGTAGATATTCTTCAGGCACTAAGACTTCTAACACATGGTCTGGTTTTTGTTGCAGTTGTTTTGCTTTACTTAAGATTTTATATATCTGTCTTGAATGAAATATACATCCTGAATTTAATTTTCTGCCCATTCAGCTTATCAGTAGATCTCCAGGAGGTTGTGGATGCCCCATCTCTGGGGGCATTCAAGGCTGGGCTGGATGTGGCTCTGGGCAGCCTGGTCTAGTGGTTGGCAACCCTGCACATAGCAGGAGTGTTGAAAAAGACCACAATGATCATCTAGTTTCAATCAGGCCATTCTATGATTCATGAATGTCTTACTCTATTGTTTAGAGTGTGATAGTAGTGTGTTTGAATAGTGATTATTATTCTTTCAAGCCATACAGTTAACTGTAATACTATCCCTTCTTCCACAAGAGTCTTAAAAGTGAAGAAATGGGATTCTTCAGAACAGTGATTTGTGTGAGTGAATATTTTTAAATGAAACTTTAAAAAAAAAAAAAGTTTTTTTACTTTTTTAGTAGAAAGTAGAAAAATCCATAGTGCTTTCCTCTTTGAATTTCTGCCTTGCATTCAATGATTTTTTAAAATAGAAATTATACTACTACCTTTATTCCTGTTGCTACTTTCCTTCTTTACCATAATTCTCCTGCAGGCAGTTTGACAAGTGTATCAACACAAGAGAACTGTTCAGTGTTATGGCTGCTTTATAGCTTGTTTAGAGATGGAGATAGTTTGGTGCTGTGAGAAGCTGATGCCCTTAATTTTAAGGAGATGCAATTACTAAATGCATACTTGCTACAACTAGGTTATATGAGACTGTCCTTTCTAGTAGCTTAGTAGCCTGATGTCCCTTCCATTCCTAGCTCTGTGCTAATCCAGAACTCTGTTCTTGCTTCCAGGGGGGCTGATGTAGCTTGTCAAGCCATCAGTTCTAGATTTTCAACTAGATGGTTTTCTGCTTATTGATGAATTAAATTGGCTTACTCAAGAACTGAGCAAGTGCCAAAGTCAATATGCTGGAAGAGGAACCTGGCTGAGAAGGCTAGGCTAGATAGATGGGGAGGAGCAGGACTCCAGCTTTGTTTTGGCAGCAGCAAATTATTAATTCTTAGCCTACTGTATTGATTTTGTGCCCTCTATCTCCCAAGCAATTTTCTGCATCCTTATTTTCCAAAGCACTTAAACTGTAGTCCAGTAGTGAAGTGTCCAAGTGCCAAATAAATAAATAAATCTCTTATCAAGAAATTATGATTTTCTAAGAAAAATTATTTGGATTTTCTTTGTTTACTTTTGTCTAAGATTTAGTTTTTGTGATCTTCTGCTGTTAAGAGTACAACAGATTATGCTACTTAATGTATTGTACTCTCATCATATGCAATGCTGACAGTTTGTAAAAATTTTGACAATACAAGTTATGTTGCAAATATTGAGAGGGATATTTTAGTTTGTAATTACATGTTTTAAAAAATGACAGTAAGTCAGAAACCTTAACGACACCTTTGCTTCATACCCTCTTCCATGTCAGATACCGTTTTGTCCGTTTGCCTCTCAGATGCCATCTATTACATGGCAACAAAATGGAATATTGTTGGGAAGCTCCAGCTTCTTCTGCCATAACACCAATATCCACTTTTGACACCATGGACCAACATGATAAAATAAGAGGCATTACTTTTGGAGCAGCTCTTGTATTTTTCCTTTTGTGTTTTTCACTATCTCAGTGTTTTTATTATCTATGGCGTCTCAATGTTACACTTGTTCTTTTTGCTGGATTTCTATTCTTACTGTAAGAATACCTTAAACTACACGGGCAGCACCTTATCTTAAAATGTTGGAAGCATGGGGAATAAACAAGAAGTAGAGATCTGTGTGCAACTGCAGGGCCATAATCTCATGATCATAGATACATAGCAGGACAGATTGCATGACTGGAATGCCATTGTGGATGGCTATACAATTCTTAGGAAACACAGTCAGGAAGGTGACATGGTGGAGTTGCTCTTTATGTGAGAGGGCAACCAGAATGTACTGAGCTCTGCATAGAGGAGAATGATGAAGAAGTGGAGAGCTTATGAGTGAGAATTAAGGGGCAGACTAATATGGGTGATACTGTCATGGGTGTTTACTATGGGCTGACTCATCAGAGGAGGAAGTTGATGAGACCTTCTACAGATACCTGAAAGTAGCCTCATGATCACAGGCACTGGTTCTCATGGGAGACTTCAAATGCCCTGGTATTTTCTGAAAAGGCACGGCTGCCAGGCACACACAGTCCAGGAATTTCCTGTGGTGCATAGGAGAGAACCTTCTGATATAGGTGATGGAGGAACCAGTGACGAGAAGTGGCTGGGTCATCTTTTTATAGATAAGGAGAGACTGGTTAGGGGCAGCCTTGAATGCAGTGATTGTGAAATAGTGGATTTCAGAATCTTCTGTGGAAGAAACAAAGCAGTAAGTAAAATTGCAACTGTAGAGTCAAGGAGAATAAACCTTAACCTCTCCAAGAACCAGCTTGGAGGTATCCCATGGGTTTAAAACATTGGAGGGTAAGGGGGTCCAGAAGAATTGGTTGATATTCAAGCACCGCTTCTTCCAAACTCAAGACTGGTGCATCCCTATGAGTAAGAAATCCGGCAAAGCTGGCAAGAGAGCGGTCTGGATGAGTAAAGAGAAAAAAAAAAAATGAAAGAATGTCTGTGGGACACAAAAAATCAGTCTGGCCACTTGGGAGGTACATAAGGATGTTTTCAGGGCATGCAGTGAAGAAAGCTAAAGCCTACTTGGAATTTAATCTGTTCATGAAGGTCAAGGACAACAAGAAAGGCTTCTTTATGTTTATCAGTAGCAAAAGAAAGACTAGAGAAAATGTGGATCTGCTATGAATAACATGGGTGCCCTGGTAATGAAGGACACTGAGAAGGTAGAGTTACTGAATGACTTCTTTGCTTCAGTCTCTGCTGCTAAGACTGCCCCTCAGGAATTCCAGACCCTGGGGATGAGAAAGTCTGGTGAACGGAAGACTTCCTCTTGGTCAAGGAGGATTTTGTCAGAGATAGACTAGGCAAACTTGATTCACGCAAAGCTATGGCCCCCAATAGGGTGCACCCACAAGTCCTAATGGAGCTGGCAGAAGTGACTGCCATGTCACTTTTTATCATCTCTGAAAGATTAATGAGAATGGGAGAGGTGCCTGAGACCTAGAGGAAACCAGTGTCACTCCAGTCTTCAAAAAAGGCAAGGAGGAGTATCTGGAAAATTACAGGCCAGGTCTTTAGGAAAATGGCAGAGCAGCTTATTCAGGATGGAATAAGTGGAAAATAGATGATTATCAAGAGTAGCCAACATGGATTCACAAGGAGAAATAAAGAATAATTATATTTCTAATGAATAATTCACTTCAGATTTTCTATCTTGGAAAGGTAATTTTACAAATGTTGTTATATCTGAAAAAGTGAGAGGAAAAGACAAAAATATCAATACTACTGGAGAATAATGTTAAATATAGATAAAAGATAAAAGATTGTAAGTGTGACATTTTTCTAATTTATTTTTCACCATCACAATTTATCATTCTGATTTTCACTAATAGAAAACCTTCTTCTAGACGTAAATACTATGTTGACGTGTTATGGAGTATATATAAGAAGCTAAGAGCAGTATGGAGACTTGAAGAAAGTTTAAGGAAGTTAAGGGCCTGGGGATATGAAGCTGCAGCATCCTTGCCTATACTGTGCTACTTCATTCAATAGTGCCTAACATATAACATTGAGAATGATAGCCCAGCTTTTTGAATTTTGCAGATACCTAGGAATGAAAGTGTTACTGTCATACTTAAATGGTTATATTGTAGCACCTTGTTCATAAGTTTTCTTATTTTTAATTAAAAAAATTAATCCTAACATATAATTTAGACATGGGTTATTATGGAATCTATTATGATACTGACTTATTGAGTACTAAAGTAATCAGAAAAGATCACAGAAAAGATCAGAAGACATCAAGCAACGTTGTTTCATATGACAACTGATTGAAGGTTCCTGTAGACAAATTTAGGGTGGAAATGTACCCAAAGCTTTCTGGTCCTCTTCTAATTCAAAAACTTCAAGACTTACACAACAGTTTGCACTGATTCTGTGGCATTTGTTCTGGATGTGTCTGGAAATATGTTTTATGACTTAGAGATTACAGGAGAATTGTGTACTGTCCAACTCATTTCTAAATTAAGGTTTACACTTCAGCCTGTGTGGAATAGTGAGGTATTTGCCACACACTGTGGGCTACGGAGGCTCCACTTGCTCTTTCCTATCACCCTCTGGACACCACTAGTCTTCTCCCATATTTTCAATTCTCTAGGTTTTGAGTTAATTCAGCTAATATGAATGAGAAAAGAACAAGATATGCAGAGAATAATGCAGTTGATTTCAACCACAAAAAGGGAAAAGTGGGTTTAGGGTGATTACCATTGTTATTATTTTAAACTATATACTAGTTTTAGGAGAATAAACTACATTGGCAGATTTTACTGTCATGAGGGTTGGTAACTTGAGTTTTATAAAAAATGTCATTTTCCTTATAGCCACATGACTGCAGGAGCTTCTATAGAAGAAAAATACAGATATTTTGAACCAGTGATAAAATTATGAAAGTGATTACTTGAATCTTGTTGTTTTGAATGAAATATTTATAAAGTTAATTCAGTCATTTGATCTACTGTCATTTCCCTTTGATTAGTAGTGTGTGTTCTACCATAGGATAAGAAGCAGCACCCTTTAGGTGAAGAACAAGCAGGTGTCCAGGCATTCACAAAAGGGATTATGACTGAATGGACTGAATACAATAGTGTGGTCAAAATTTAGTTTAACAGTGTTTTTGATCTTATGGGTATATTTTGATCTAATGGGTATATTTTTCTGCATTTACCTTTATTATGCACTGATTCAGTAGTTGTTGAAGTCTCTCTAAAAATTCTGAAAAATTCTATTTTAAAACACAGGAAACTAACATTCATATTTACATAGGTAAAGCAAATAGAATTCTCAAAACATGAACTGAGAAACAAAGGCAACAAGTATTGTTGTTAAGGCTATGTATCTGAGAACTCAGGCTCTTGCTGTCATTTCAGTTCTTTGGAACTTAAAGTTCAAGGAAAGCTCTGAATTCCTAGGAAAATCCCATACGGTACTTAGATTTAGGAAAAACTTTTTGCACTGGTAGGAATCCAGATGGATCACTAGTGGATTTTAGTCCCCTTAGTGTAGCCATTAAATGATGACCAAATTAAAATCTTCCTGCTTGCAGTAGTTCAAAATATAATAACTGATACATTAAAAATAGAATTAAAGTTTGGTTTTGAATAGGCCTTTAAAGTTTATCTAGTCCAACTCTCCTGCAGTGGACAGGGACACCTACAGCTAAACCAGGTTGTTCAGAGTCCCATCCAATCTCACCTTTAACGTCTCCAGGGATGGGTTATCCACCACATATCTGGCAGCCTGCTCCACTGTTTCACTATGCTTAGCACAAAAAAAAACCAACAACCCTTTTTTTCTTACATCCAGTGAAGTCTTCCTTCTTTCAGTTTGAAATCATTTCCTCTTGTTCTATCACAACAGACTGTTCAAAAGAGTCTGTTCCCTTCTTTCTTATAGTTTCCCTTTAGATACTGAAAATTTGCTACCAGGTCTTCCCAGAGCTTCTCTTTCTTGGGCTGAACAGCACCAGCTCCTGCAGTCTGTCCTCGAAGGGGCGGCGTTCCATTCCTTGCATCATTTTCATGATCCTATGCTGGATGTATTCTAACAGATCCATGTCTCTCCTGTACTAAGGACCCTTCTTAAAAATAAGTGTGACTTTGCCTTATTGCCTGTTGCAAGGGACTTTACCTCACTGTTATGACTTTTTAAATATAATCGTGATTGGCTTGACAACTACTACAGCAAGTTGCCTCAGGACTCACGGATGCATCTCATCAGGACGCATAGGCTTACAGTTCAGGTTCCTCAAATGGTTGTGAGTCTGATCTTCACTTAAAATGAGAGGGACATTAATCACCCAGTCCCTATCTCTCCAGGGGTGTATGAAGAACAGTTGCAGTAAAACTTGCCAATTCTACTTTTGCCTGTCTGTATGCAATATCATGAAGTGGCTCCTACCCAGAATGTTCAAGATCCCTAAGTGTTTGTCTGGGCTGACAGCACATGTGACCAGAATCAATATGCAATATAATTTTATTAGCTGAAGCCACCCTGCAGATTTATGGTATTGCTCTTCTGTCCTTTGCATTGTGCCAGAAATTTACTTGTAAAATACTTTAGCATCTTTAATTCTAGAAGGCTTTATGAAAACATAAGATGACAATATTTGTGAGTTTAAGCAAAATGAATTTCTTTTATTCTTTATCATTAAATCTGTTATCTTCCTAATCCCATGCCACCACTGTTGTTCCAAATACATTTCAGGAACTCATGTAGACAATTGTTCTGATATACTATATGTTTTCAATTTATTTATTTATTTAGTTAGTTTATTTATTAGTTAGTAACATGGTTGAAGTCAGGACATAAGCCAGCTCATTTTTAATCTGTGTCTGGCAAGGATGTTTACAGTGACCCTGGACGTGTCAGTGATCTTCTCTGCCATGTTTTTATCCTCTCTGAGGCTGGTATAATAAGGCTTTCCTCAAAGGATGTGTAGGAGAGCTAATTAGGCAATTATAATGTCAAGTATTCAGCAGATAAATCTGCTTATATAGTGTATTTGAGGATAAGTAGCATTTTATACAGTGATTGTTCTTATGAATAAGCAATATACTAGGGAAGGTAGACAGGCTACTTAAATGCATCATGTTTGTAACTACTGTGCAAAACCAAAAGATTCAGATGGCAGGAAATAAAATGTAATGGGAGGGTTTTACACATAAGAGATTATTTCACAAGGTGGGAGTGCAGAGAAGAGATACTGTAACCTCTATTATGAAGTTACTTTTGTATTAACCCATGTCAGTGACTAAATGCAAAGCATATACATACTATGTGAAACATAAACATTGCTAAAGACTAGTTGCATGACTACAACTGCCAAGTACATTTTAAAGAACCTCTAAGGTGTTTAGTACAAGCTTCATTTGACTTGCAATTAAAGATCATCTCTATTAGTCAAGTGACATTTGTTAGTCCCTCGGATTATGATTTAAAATGGATTTCATTGTGCTCATTTAGCTTGGTAAATGGACACAACTGTGTGTAACTTTTAATTTCAATAAGCAAGTAAAACTCAGTCTGCTCATTTTTAAGTACAGTACATAATTGAGCAATGTTATGTTATCAAATTGGTAGCAGAGCATTCCTTTTCCACAACAGTTGTCTTTGTTCTTGTATAAAATTCTATTTTTTTCTTTTTCAAGGAAGACTTCCCAATGACTCACTTTTCCTTCTTGTTGAAGGAGCTGCATTATAAAAAAAAATCTGGATTTTTTTTTCATTGAATGTATCAAAGCCATACAGTGTGTCAGCAGTATGGAATCACATCACAGAAATTTGAATGGGCCCTACTTCAAGGATAAAACTAGCTTTTCAGCATCCTTGTCCAGATCAAAGTAGTTGGGTTTCATATTCACATGCTAAAAAGGAAGCAGCCACTAATTTGGCTTGCCTTTTTTTTTTTTTTTCTTAAATCATTTTTACACATGAAAGCATTCCCAGACTCAGAAGTTTTATTGTACACTTATGATTCTTAATATTTGGTAGAAAAGCATCAGCAATTTTAATATGACATTCACAGTGAGACAGTGATCTGGATTTTAGTATACGATCTTTTAATCTTGTCCCAATTGATTGTAGAGGAGGGTTGCAAGATGTCTGTGGTTGAGCCTGCCTTGATTATTTTATGCATTCATTGTAGTCAGTGATGACATTCCTGAACTATGCTTACTCAGTGTTTGTCTATTAGAGGGAATGTGCCAAGTGTATAGGCACAGTGGATGTGCTTCTAAAAGACTGTTTTATCTGTTTATCTGTTCATCAGATATTCAGAAACATGGTTTTTAAAACTGAAAACTGAGTAAGATAAAGGTTGTCATCAACTCTAAATGAATTTCTAAGCCTTCTTAGAAGAAACTAAATACTATCTTGAGACTCCTTTCTGAACTAGGAGGAGGGGGAAGTAGTTGTTTCCGGACTTTCAGAAGAAAAACATAAATGTCTTCCTGAGGTGTAATGTCAAACTTCAAATTGCTAAGATTGAATACGATGAACTTCATTCAAAGATCTCAGAAATCTTTTGTAAAAAAAAAAAAAACAAACAAACCTGTGCTTTGTTGAAATATTGATTTTTCTTAATAAACCTTGAGAGATGAAGAAGGTACAGAATTGTCAAGCAATAGAGTCAATATTATTTAAGACACTTTGAAATACTTTAAAAATAGCTAAAAAATGCAAAGTGTCCTAAAAGGTTGTAAAAAGGAATATTTGTTCAGGAAACATTTCTTAAAGAGAACAAAATAGATTGTCCTTGTCTTTGAAATTCACAGTAGAACAATTTGTCATCTGATAAGTAAGAAAATAGAACCATAGAAGTGTGTGTGTATATATGTATATATATATATATATTTCACATGGAAGAAATAGGGTAAACCTTTTTTAAAGGTTTTTAAGGCTTTTTTAATGAGCTTTTATGACTTTTTTTTTTCCAGTCAAAGAAAGTATCTGTTTTACATGTCTCTTGTATTAGTGAAGATCTTCAGAAGGGTAAATAAACCTATTCTTTCAGTATACATGACTTTAGGTCTGGAATTTAAGTTTGTACCTTACAGCAATAGTAAAAATCTGTTATTTCTTAAATGTCAATTCAGGATGGCTTCATTAGATAGTTTTTCAGCTAATATTTGAGGTAGACTGGCTTTTTTGGTTTGTAGCTGTATTATTCATTATAGCATGCTAACTTTTGCTTTTGATTGAACTGATTTTTGTTAGTGTGTAATAGTTTCTAACACAAGATGAAACAAGAAACTGATAATAGCAAATTGTGAAAAAGGTCTGGATGTATAATGATTAGCATTACTTAGTGGGTATGCCTGATCCAGCTTTGAAGTCAAACTTTACCACTCAAGGAGAAGGTTCCAGTAATGGGCATGAATAGAATGGAACAATATGAGAGAAGGGCCACCAGTTTCTCTTCCTGTAACATTAGAATTGCTCTCCATGTGTTTCACTGAATGTGTGATACTCTATTTTGTGTATCCCAATGTATCTGTCACAAGTGCTACTATTTTCACTGAAGCTAGTGTGGTTAATGCCTATGTTTACAGTTCTTTTTTGTGAATCACAGAAACACGAAGCTTGGAAAAGACCTACAAGATTATCCAGTCCAACCATCCACGTATCACCAATAGTTCTCAGTAAACCATGTTCCTCAACACAATCCAAATGTTCCTTGAACGCCTCCAGGGTTGTGACTCCACCACCTCCCTGGGCAGTCCATTCCAGTGCTTGACCACTCTTTCAGAAAAGTAGTGTTTCCTAACATCCAGCTGAATCTCCCCTGGTGCAGCTTGAAGCCATTCCCTATCACCCAAGATAGGACTAGATCTGCTACTCTCACTACACGAGAGAAGAGGCTGATCCCCCAGCTCACTACAACCTCCCTTCAGGTAGTTATAGAGAGCAATAAGGTCTCCCCTGAGCCTCCTCTTCTCCAGACTGAGGAATCCCAGCTCCTTAGCCACTCCTCATAAGGCCTGTGCTCCAGACCCCTCACCAGCTTTGTTGCCCTTCTTTGAACCTGCTCTAGGGCCTCAATGTCTTTCTTGCAGTTTTAATTGTATTTGGCAGGTATCTTTTCAAATTTGTTCCAAACTCTTGTAGGATTACTGATGCTCCTAAATTAGAATCTTATTTTGTCATCATCATGGATGCTGCTTTATCACGTTGTCATTTTGAACAAGTTGTCTTGGAACCCTTAGATCCTTTTCTGCAGTTTTTTTTTTTCTAGATGGGTGGTACCCAGCATGTTCTGATACCTGGGGTTATTCCTCCCTAAGTGCAGGATTTGCCCTCCTGCTTGTTGAACAGCTGAAGATTATTGTCAGTGCATACTTCTAGCCTTTCAATGTCCCTCTGGGTGACTGCATGAACTGCAAATGTATCAGTCACTCCTCCCAGTTTCTCATCATCTGCAAATTTACTGGGGGTGTACTTTATGCCAACATCTAGGTTGTTAACAAAGATGTTAAACAAGAATAGGGTACTCTGTTCACTACTGGCTTTCAGCTAGACCTTGTACTGACCACTACCTTCAAAGCCCAGCCAGTCAGCGAAGTTTTGATCCGCTCTACTGTCTCATTACCCAGTCCGTACTTCCACATTTAATCTATGAGGGTTTTATAGAAGATAGTTTCAAAGGCCTTAGTGAAGTTCAGGAAGGCAATATCCAGTGCTCTCTCCTCATCCATCAGTCTGGTTAATTCAGTATAACATCTTAGGGCTTTGTAATCTTTTTTCCTTCTATGGAAAAATGTTGATAAAAAACTGCTTTGTTTAAACTACTTATTCCTTGAATGTCACTGTTGCACATAAATACATGTGAAAAGCTTTCTGCCACCATTTGTCATTCAGCTAGGCATCAGGAAATGAACAGGAACCCTATTTCTAACTCTGTCAGTGGAAGAATTACAAGCATTACACTTGCTACTTATTTCAGAACAAAGCTATTTAACTTGACAATTACTTGCAGGAAGCTATACCCAGTATGTAGCTGATATATGTACAAAGCTTTCACCTACTGTTAAAAATGTAGTGTTAAAAATGGTGGGCTGAAACAATAGCCTTTGCAATCATTTGTCTAGTTATAATTGTGTTATAAATTTTGACTTCCTTTTGAAAAGGGACAGTTATTTTATAAAATGAACTGAAAGGTAACCTTGCTTTCAGGTTTTAGTAGCCAGTCCGTAATACTAATAAATAAATAAATATGAGACATTTTTACACCTGGATTTGTCAAAAAGAAATAACAGTATCCTGTTACTATCTTTAGTTGAGTATCTTTTCTTTATACAGTGTATTATGTTTCTTTATCTCAGGTCAGACTTTTTTCTTTAAGCCCGATATGAAGGATGACAGATTAGACAATTTTAGCCATAGCAGAATGTAATGCAACTTACTATAATGATCCTGTTTGTTCTCATACTCTATCAACATCCATGTAAGACAAATCTCAAAGTTAACGTGAAAGATAAACACTGAAATGGGATAGCTAGAAAATTAAGATCTTAAAATTCAAAGCTGAAAGAGAAGAAAATTAATCCACAGTCCCTTAAATGAATACTAAATAACACAGAAGTACTGATTTAAAACATACGTTTTAATCAGAAATTTAAATGAAGTTTGCCACTTTAGTACAAAATATTCCTATCCATATTATATCTTCATATCGCATATAAACTTTCATAATAGTAAAGCTAGTATGAAAAATTCTTCAGTATGTAGAATAATTCTACTTACAGTTAGTGTTTCTTGCTGTATAACTACATCCTCTAGCCAATGAAGTCATGATCTTGGTGAAGTTTTGAAAGATTACTGTAGTAGCTATTATTTTCAAATGTAAAAGAATATTTGGTAACCAAATCCTTTCTTGCATTTTTTTATCCATCCATCTCTTCCTTCACATATTATGAAGGTATGAAGAAAGTGACGTTCTGCAAATCTACCCAAGGGGGGAAAAAAGTTGATGTGTAGATGATTAAGCATGTACTTGCAGCAAATTGACTCCAACCCTAAATTGTGTCAAGCAGTTGGCATGGCTCCTGATTAGTAACTAATTACGTTAATACTAACAGACACGAATGGTAGAATGGTATCTTCCATAGAATGATGTATCAGATCCATTAACAATGAACTACTTTATACTGATTCCTGTGTTATGTTTAGCTGAATATCAATTCACTATCAGTTAATATACTGTATGAATACGATTTAGAAAAAATACCCTTTAAAACATAACAAAACTAAACTCAGGGAAGCAGGAAGTCTATCTGATTGGTTGACAATCCCAATATTAAAAAGATATACAGTAAAAAAAAGCACTCTCTAATGTAGCTTATATATATTAAATGAACAAAACAAACTAGTTTTGTTTTAGCAATGTACAAGCATATTGCTTGCAGTTTAAGCTGTTGCAAGTTTATTTCAGAACATCTAGTTTTAGAATTATTATACAGTTCCTCATGGTCTTTAACTTTATTTCTAAGACTGTTTTTCTATCTAATACCTTTTTCCCTGAAGACAGCAGCAGCTGCTGACAGCTGATAGACACCTGCTACTCCCACTTATTACTATGGAAAACACTTCTCAGGATTTGTCATGTTTATTGACCCTTTTTATTTCAAAAGGTCTATTTTAAACTCACTGAGTGAAAGAAATAACTAGAGGCCACAACTGTCCCTCGTTCATACTTCTGTAAACCCGAAGTAAGTTCACTCATTCAGAAGTTTAAGGGCTGAGCACTTAGGGGGGAAAAAGTTACTTTAAAGTAAGGCATTAAGTGATGCTGAAAACCATTTCAAAAATAACTGTGACAGTGCAGGAATGCCAGTAGTTTCCTAACTGTCTTTTTTTTGTTGTCAGTTCTATTCCAATTGTTCATTTCAGCACAATTCTGTGAAGGGGAAGGTCGTCTGATTTTTTTTTTTTTTCTCCATGCATTTATTTATATGGACAAAAAGGATTGTTAACTTGATTATGATTATGCTTTGGGACATTACTGCAATTGGTACTGTTATTTATTTGAATCAACATGCCAAGTTTTATATGGACAGAAGGGATAATCATTCACTTTGGTGTATTAATTTGGAACATCTGAATTTGTTAACATATATTTCATAAGACAACACTGGTGTGTCTCAAGTCATTTAATTGCAACTATTCTGAATGGAATTTGTCTTCAGATACCTGTTTCTAGGAGTTCTGTGCTCTTTGATACATACAGGAATGTTTAGGTCTGTGAAGGCATTTACGAGGGCCAAAGATATTCTGGCAAATGAAATAGCTGGCTGCTGCAGACCAAGGTGGAGGGTAGTCCAAATGTCAAGCTTCTTGTTCACATTCCTTCATCATCATTTGCCTCTTGTAAGGTAGTTATTAGAAAAGGAAATTAGAAAAGGAAATGTCTTCTGTGTAGCTCTGTGGCAAAGCAAATCTTGGATAGGTTACAGTAGCTGTCCTCCATGTTCCTGTGGGATAAGAAACATTGGAAGATACCTTGCCTGTTGAGAAGTATGAACATGGCATACCTTTTTTAGTGTGAAAGGACAAGGTAGCATTGTCAGCCTCTTTGTGGGTTACTGTGGACCTTCTTCATCTCTTACATAAGTGCAAGGTGCACTATGTTCTTTACTCTGGGAGAACCTCCAGGCCAAAACTAAAGCATACAAAATATCCAGACACATGAAGCATGATAATGTGCTTATAGGTAAACATCATTCTAAGCATGTAGATCTGAAAAGCAGTTTTTCCTCAAATAGAGGAAAAATTAATTGATTACAGCTATGATTTTACTCCTTTTGTTAGAAATAGGCTTTTAAATATAAGTTTTTAGAAATAAATATTCTCATATTAAATGCAAAGTATTTACTGCAATAATGTATAGGCTACAGGCTGATTATAAGAAGGAGTAATTGCGGATTTATTGAACTTGTGGTTGTTTAATTTTTAGAATTTTCCTTGGAGAATCATTTTTTTTTTGTTTTCCAACTTTTATCCAGTTGTTTTGAAAACAAAATTAGTGTGCTTACTGTCAAAGGTGACTTGAAGAATTTTTCTTAAAATGTATTCCTGAATACCAATTCCAGCAGTTTTGCTTTATTGAAAAGTGCTCTGAAATCCTTAGGGATGGAAGGTGACAGGTGTTACATGAATGCAAAGTGTTATCTGTGGCAGATCTAGGTCAAAATCTTAGTAAGGGCACTAAAATTCACCTTTCCTCAACATGTGATTTTTGCAAAGGGCAGCTTTGAAGTCTCCATCAATTGTTTTTAGCAACTGTCAGATGATAAACTGACTGCTATATTGCTGTTGATATTACTCCTCTGGAAATGTTTTCAGTTATGTGGTCTGAGAAACATTTGCTTTTACATTGATGTGACTACAGATACCTGTCTTATATGAAATGTATGGTAGGATATAGGAAAAGTAAGGAAAGAGAAAGATTGTTGAGTAGATGATTGTGTTGAAGATCTTAAATTAGACATGAATTTCACGGTTTCAGGGTTCCTGTTTGAGTAAAGGAGAATGTTTGCAAAGAAAACAAAATCTTGACAAGATCAACTTAAACCTTCTATGCATCTATCAAAAGAGATTGTGTAGGATGAACAGACCTCAGCTCAACTGTAATTTTTTGCATGGTGTATATATAGTTTCTTGATGCTTCTCATGTGTATACTTTCTCTCTGTTTATGAAATGAAAAAAAAAAGTGCACTGAGTATTTGTTTATATTTTGAGACTTAAAAGTGGTAAACTGACTAGCTTGCTGTTTTTTAAAGAATCTGTTATAAAAACGTTCAGAAAATTCATTTTTTCAACATCATTTAAAGATGTTTATATTACCTTCTCAAATTATACAGATGCTCAAAAAGGCAAAACTGTATGTGTAAATACACTCAAAAATATATTTTTCTGAATTTAACGTTGAGGTGAAATTAGTTTTGCAATCCATTTTATTCTTTGAGCAAATTCAGGTATTTATCCAAATGTCTTTCATTACCATGCATTTTCTTGAGTTTGTGCTGATTTTTACTCTAAGATGATTTCAAAAAGAACATTTATCATTTTGAAAGCTGTACTTAACTTCCATAGAATGTCTGCTTATAACATTTTGAAGTTATATCTAATTTTCCTAAATGGAAATTAAAATAACATTTTTTTTTCCTGAATGGGTGTAGCTTGAGATCTAAGTAGGATATCTGAATGTCTGTTGACATGATTTTCAAAGAGAATTCTGCATTATGTTGCTGTTCTTAAATCTTTTAACTCTGCAACAAGACATTAAATGACAGGATTTTTATTTTATTTTATTTTATTTTGAAGTAAAACACTGCTAATTTCAATATAGCTGTAAAACATAAGAGATTATCTTTTCCAAAAGTTCTTTGGTCATGATGGAGGAAAAAAGATTGCTCTCCTGGAAAGGTTTTCTTAACTTAACTTTCTTTGCTTGTTGCCTTTCTAAAGGCCTGGAAGAACAATTATTTTTCTCAGTGGAAGTCAGTTCTAATTTAATAAGAAGTGAGCTCTATATTAAATAGATGCAATCATACTTTGGTTTTCTCCTCACTGGGCCACAGTCAAAGAAGTGACAACTTCAAGCTTGTAAACTCTGATGCAAATCTCAGTGCAGTCAAGTCATCTAAGTTATTCAGGTTTCTAGAGAATGATCTGAGCACCATGACTACCTTGTTAATGGAATGCAAATTAATTTTAAATCAGCTTAAGTACCTGTATAAGAGTTATGTTTATACCTGTCTCTTCGTTTTCACCACAGATGCAGTGGATATATATATTTTGAAAGACACCTAATTGTTTTAGTTATATGTTGTGACTGTTAGCAACATTTCTAATCAGCCACCAACCACAGGTAATTTTCAAACACTTCCATTTATTTGTTATTCCTAAATATTTGTTAATCTGTGGCAATTATTGTATACAACACAGTGTTTGTTACCGATTGAATGAAAATGATCCTAGATATCTCTTTACACTGAAAATGAGCTGGGTTTAAATAGGTTTTGGAAGTGGAGGGGCTGCAGGGGTGGGTTCTGCTCACAGCGCTGCCCATGTGAGAGCAGAGCCAACTCCGGCTGCTCCAAAGGGACCGCCGCCGCCAGAGCTGAGCCGCGAGCGACGCCGGGTGCGCTCTGCGAGAGCAGATGGAAGGAAGGGACGGAGCGCTGCGCGACAGCGGCCGGGAGAGGGGAGCCGAGGTGGGAGAGAACGGCCGAGGTCGGCGCGGGAGGAGCTCCGGGCACACGGCAGCGGCTCCCTGCGGCACGGGAGAGGCCCACGGAGGAGCTGGCCGACCCCCCGCAGCACACGGGCACCGCGGGGAGCAAATCTCCCCGCGCAGCCACGGAGGAGCCCGCGGTGTACGCGGTCTGAAGGAGGAGCGGCCCGCAGTGGGGCGGAAGGGCAGGGAGTGTTGTAGCCTCTGAGAGGCCTACGCAGAATCTGTGCGGGTCGGATGGTGTCCCATGGAAGGGATCCCACACTGGAGTGAGGGCAGAGAGTGACCATGAAGGAGTGGCAGAGATGAAGTGTTTGCAAGCCCTGTTCTGCTTGGGGCGATGAGGTAGCAGAGTGTGAATGGAGGAATGTGTTAATAGTTTACTTTTAGCTCTCTGTTGCTTCTAGGCTGTTAGTAATGGGCAATAGATTATATCAGTCTCTCTGTGCTAAGTCTGTTTTGCAAGTGTGGTTGTTAATAAGCAATCTCCATGTACTTGAACCCTTTTCACTATATTTTCTGCCCTAATTCCTTTGCTCCTTTGAGGAGGGAGAGTGATGTGGTGGAGTTTGGCTGTCCGTCAGAGAGAAATCACCACAACTTTATAAATACTTTGCTTGTTCTTTGTTCACTTCTTGCTGATATAATGTCTGCTTCTTTGACTCTGCTCAGTCAGCTGACTTCATTCTTTCATGACTATCCTTTTTTCCTTAACCCTCACTTAAAAAGGAATGAATGTATTTCTCTTTATTTGCAATCCCTCACATCTCCCATGCAAAATTCATTGTGCCACTTCTCCAGATGTTTTCGAGTAGCTAATAGAATTGAGGAACCAGTAGAATTTGAGGATGAACTTCTTGTGACATAGTACTGAAGCAGGCTGCCCAAAGATGTTGTGGAGTCTATTTCTCTGCAAACACTCAAACTTTACCTAGATGCTTCCCTGTGTAACTTGTTGTAGGGAACCTGTGTTAGTAGGAGAAAGTTGGTCTAAATGGTCTCCAGAAGTCTCTTCCAACCCCTCTGATTCTGAGAATTCAAGTAATGGTAGTTTGTTCACAGTGATATTCAAAATTGTGAAAACATGTCCAACTGTACATACTTGGAGATTACTTCACATGGAAAATATCCATGTCCATAACCACAGTTCATTAAAGGCTCAAAGGCAATACACTTCCTAATTGAGGTATAGTAAACAACTGTCAGAATTTCCATCATTTCACTTTAGTAGAACTGATGAAATGCCTTATTTTGTTTCTACCTAATAGCAGAAAAAATGTACACTTTTTGAATAGAAGTACTCAAAATTATGTTGGTTATAAATGGAACCTAAAGATTTGGGTGTATCTCAGAAGTAGAGTGGAGTACTTTGAAATAAATAAAGGGCACCAAACCCACTCCACTCCAAGTATGTTAATTTTAAGCCAACGTACTTTGGATAGACTCAAAATTTACCTGCCACGGTCTCCTCTATGTGTACTAAGAGGGCTAAAATTTTTGCACATTCTTCTTGTAAACAATTATGATTCTATTATGTGCCACTTGATATAAAGATAGTCAGGTTCATATTCAAACCATGAAGCATAGAAGGAACCATGCTTATTTTATCTATATGGTGGCAGAAATATGATAATTAATCATCATCAAAATAAGTAGCTTTGAGTGTTTCTCCATGAGCAGTGAAAGTAAAACTGGAAATGAAATCTACCAGCACAGACTGCATACAATTCTGTGCCCAGCTATTAGTGTGATAGACCCTAAAATAAAAGACATAATTAGTGTTTGGACTGTGATAATGACAGAGACTCTGATGACTGAACTCTATCACGATTTTTTTATGTACTAGGTAATCATTTTGAAGTACTTATATGTACTAAGGGCACACAGTTGGTGTCTGAGTACTAATTAAAGATTGCACATATTGAAATGATTTTCTGATCTTGTTTATATTGTGATGAAACATATGCTAGATGACTTTAACATTTAGTATTTTAAAAATAATTATATCAACATAAAATTTGATGAGAATTTCTGGGGCATGAGTTTTAATGTTTCATCGTTTGTTAAATTATACACATGACTCTTTAAGTCCTTCATCATCACTGCTAGCTTTGTCTACTTATGTTCTCTCCTAATAAAAAAAGACAGAATCATTCCAAAGTAAATAATTCCTACACAAAATCAATTAAAACAATTACTGATATATTTTCCTTATCTTGTACTTGGACGAAATTATATAGTTTTCACTTTTTTTATGCATCGTGTCCATGCAGATATATTTTTATGATTTCTTCAATAGTAGAATCATATTTTGTATGTAATAGTCAAAGTAACTATTTTGAGTAATTTTTTACAGTTGTGTGGCTATCTGATATAAGTTAAACCCTTTCAATGTTTGTTTAAATGGACTTTTTCAGGACTGTAGTGTTTGTCTGCTATGTTAATTTTAAGAGTGTAGGGGGTTGACAAGAAGCTTATGTATCAGAAGCAATGAGGGGAAAACTGTTACATGAAAAGCTGAGCCTACTTTATTGCACTTACATCTACAATTAAGCATAGAGATATATAAAAATAATGAAAGGTAGAACCCTAATTATAACCTTTTTCTGTATGTTTTACTTGTCAGAACTTATGCTGAAACTAAACTTAGACGATTTTTTTTGTAGTCCATCAAGGCAGGAAAGAGAGGTACTCTTTCAGGACATTGAGAGAATCCTGCTATGAATGACCCTATAAAGAATCATGTACTTCATTGTTCATGAAGGAACATTGTGAGTTTAAACTCCTGGTATAATAAAAGTCTCTGAGAATAGTCATTTGGCCCTACACATTTATAACAAGGTCAAAAATATTTGCTGACAATCAGATGTTTTCTCCCCATTGGCTTCAACTGTATTTAGGTCCTTTTAGACTTTAAATGAAAAATTGCTGTGTAGCTTGAGTAAAGTTTTCAGAACCAGCTCTTAGAATGCGTAGATTGTTCCAAAAATAATGCCTCTTATTTATATCCATGGAAACAGCACAATAACACTATTTGACAAAGAAAATTCTCAGCTACGAAATACTGTTTTTCAACATAGCCACCACCACCATCACTGCATTTTCTCCAGTGATAAGCAAGAGCCTGCATGATATGCTCATAAAAATCTGACCAAGCAGAGGTGATCTACTGTTTTACAGCAAGTATGATAGCATTGTTGCCAGGAAAATGTGGCCTATGCACTCCAGCTTTCATCAGCCCAAACAGATGGAAATCAGAATGTGCCAAATCTGGACTATACAGTAGATGTGGTAGGACAGTTTCGCCAAGATTAGTGATGTGCTCTGCAGTCCTCAAACTGGAATGGGGTCTGGCATTATTGTCTTGCAAGTGAAAGGTTGTTATCTTCTCTGACCTGACCCTGGAAGTTTCAGCCTTCAGCTTAATCAGCACCATGGTGTAGTAGTCAGTGTTGGTTTGTCTGTGTTTCAAGAAATCCAGAAATATTGCTCATTTGCTATTCCAAAACAATTTTTTCTACTGAGGGTTGCATTTTGAACTTATTCTCTGATGGGGAATTCACATATTGCCACTCTGTGGAACTGCTGTTTTCCCTCTGGCTCATAGTGGTGACAACAGTCTGAGTTTTGTATGTGGATTTGCTTTCTAATTAGTAGAAATGACACTTTATTCTCAGTGAAAATTTTCATGGAGGTTGATTGTGCTTTGAGTGACCAAATCTCTTGACTCAATCATTTCACTTTATTTTTTCAGAAGTGCTTTTTGGAAGTTCTGGAAAAAAAAAAAAAAAAAGACATGAAACAGATAATGTGTTGATCAAATGTATAATATTTGTAAAATTACTACTAGTAAACATAGCATTTAGGTATCCTACTTTCAATTTCACCTAGATTTCACCCAGATATGATTTTCTCATGAAAAAAACTAACTTAGGTGCTTTTTTCTTATAAATATGGCCTAGTTTAAGATGCACTTAAAACTATGTAGTAAATGACATTTTAAATATTGTCTTATTGTTTGATTATATTTGTATTCATATATATCATGAAAATATTAATCAGAAGAATAATTTTATTGTGAATGGTTGTGGCTAAAGGCAGACCTGCTTGTTATAAAAGAGTACGGTAAGTTCCAGCCTTCTGTGATGTATGAAAGACCAAAGTCTACATTTCCTATGTGATATGAAGCTACTGGTTAAAATTACAAGTAGTAATGCATCTTCTTTGATGAGCGGTTTAAGGTATTCTTTGAGAATGGTTGCTCATCTCCTTTAGGCAGTTTTACTTGAATCCAACGGTGCGGAGGTATGAGGCAAGCTACAAAGCTCAGGAAGTACTCAGCTAGAGGTTAAGAAATCTTTATTCTTGAAGAACAAGTATCTCCAAAATTAGCAAACAAATTAAGATTTCTGGTAATCTATACCTTAGACTTGGGCAACTAAGGAACAATGCACTCTAGATTTTCCCTCTTTTTGAAGTAACATCTGATGGAAGATAAATTTTTAGTGGAGAAAACAATGTCATTTTCTTAGCTGATGTAAATTGATATGGCTTTGAGTTAACTCTTTACAGCTGGTAATAATAGCTGAAAGGCAGAAAATTAGGCTGCAACTGTACTAGAGCAATTGTTTTCTAGGGTATAGAATGTTTTTTTTTTTTTTTTTTTTTTCCCAGCTAATTTTACTTTATTGTAGTTTTCCACTGATTTGTTTTAATACGGTATTTTGATCTTAAGTCAGTTCTGAGGAGGAGAACCTTCTGTCTGAAGCCTTATTTCAACTACTGAGTTTTTTCACTTCCAGTTAGAAAAGTGTATGAGCTATCTAGCTGTCCTGTGCTACAAATACAAGTTGCTTCTGTTTTGCCATGAGGTAAACCTGAAAGCTCATAACATGTTGGGTCATTATCTCAAGAAATGTACTAACACTAAAATAAAACACTTTAAGACAACAGGTTTCCAACAGTTAATCATTTCTGTTTTGTGTAAGAGTCTTGGTTGAATGTGGAATGTTTTCAGAAATTTTTTTTCTGGCAGTTCAATAAATGTCTAGCTTTATTTAAATGAAAATAGTTTATATATTTCATTATTTGTGGTATTATTAGGTGAGATTTTCAGAACTACATCAATCACTGGGTGTGTATAGTGCAATGAACAATAATGCTGATGCCTACAGAAATTTGTAACCTGAGCTATCTTTCCTGGCTTAGCTAAGTGGAGATCATTATTTCAGGTACTTCTGAAGAATCTTATCTAATAGCAAGTATTCTGTTTTGCATAAAGATTAATTATTTTTGCCCTCTTTCCTAAAGGGACTCAGTGTCTCAGCCTGCAAATCTGCTATCTTTGAAGTTTTTCATATGTTGTAGGGACTTTGAAATAAATTGTCCAATGTTTTAGTAGCAGATGCAGTTAATGTGACTGATGCTACAGTAAATGACAACAGTCATTATACCAGATGCTAGTCTATGTGATTTTGGGGAGCAATATCTGTTAAGGGAAATATGAGGGAGAGGAGTCACTTGTATATGTAAATGCTGCTTTATTTGCAAACAGTCTTGTTATATTTACGATTATGCTAGGTACACAAACCTTATGTACCTCCAACATGAAGTAGACTGACAAGATGTTAAATTGTTCAATTTATAATTCATGTTGCTATTAAATATGATGGATGGGTTTTATGAAACAAGTTTCATGACCTTAGAAATACTTGCAGTACTTATTTTGCATTTCAGTAGGTTGCATTTTTACAAAGACTAAACAACTGGTTTTTTTTTGTTTTTTTTTTTTGTAGAATAGTTTTCTCTACACATTAAACTATTGATTCTTTTATCTTTGCACCCATTAAGTTGATTAAGTTTACTACTGAAAATAGCAACTAGGAAACCCTACAATTTACCGTACAGGGAGCATGAAAGTAGTGACTTTATTGACTTTTTTATTTTTCTCCTCTTTCCCCCCAGCCTAAATCTCTTATTTTCTATTTTATGTTATCTTGTCTGAACTAACAGATTTATAAACCGTCTCTTTGAATAGTAAAACCATTTGCCATTTGGTGGAATTGGCTGACATTTCATTTTTGCTGTGCAGATTGCAGATTATGTTGACATTATTTCACTGGGCTCTGTACTACATCATTAACATATTGCTCACGACTGAATCTGAAATGCTTTCACTCTTGTAGTGTAATAACCTGCATTTTCTCTGTAAAGAAAATGATGTAGATTTTGCTGAAAGAAAGCAGTTAATGTTGCATTACGGGAAAATAGAAATTATGCTGAAGATCAAAGTGCACCACAAATATCCGTGTTATAAGAGAAGAAGGAAAACCCCATAAACATTTTTACTGTTCGTATCTGCAACTCCTAATTAGACCTGAAATTCTGCAATATTAGGCTTGCCAGGTATGTAGTTTAAAAATAAAAGATCCAAGAAACATCTGCTTTTGACATTTCTTTCCAAGGCAAACTAATCCGTCTGCCCAGATGGACTGTGGAGTTTCTTCCTTGGAGTTCTTGAAAAGCAGCTGGATATGGGTCTGTGCACACCCACTTGAGCAGGATTTCAAATCAGATGGACCCAGAGGTCCCTTCCAACCTCAACTGTTCTGTTTCAAGCCTGAAAATAAGGCTTTAAACTTCAGTGAACAGTACAGCATTCAGGGGAAAGAACAGATCAAGAGCCTGGGAACTTTTGGAGATTGCATTGCCTCCCATAAGGCATTAAGGAAAGCACTGATTCATCCGAATACTAGCTCTTATTAGGTGAACATCTTCAACCTAAATTGGACAGCAGACTGAAGAAAGGGGAAATAGAGAGGAAAGGGGAGAGGATGAATTGTCTCTTGTCCAATGGATTCCCCCCTTCTAATGCCTAGAGCTTTATTCCCCCTAAGTAGCTTGATTTTCTTTTTTCTTTTTCTTTTTTTTTTTTTTTCTTAATCTTTCCTTTGTAGTATGCATTCCATAGTGCACTTTTTGAAGAAGTGTTGCTGCTATGTTTTCCCTTTTTCTAGTGGGGAATTTTCTCACTTCTGAAAAATACCATTTGTTTCCTGAATAACTATTTACAGATAAAACTGTTGTTGGGATTGAACCAAAACACTGAATATAAGCTTTCTGAATTTTGTTTCAGCCTTCTGACCAAGAAATAGCAGTTTTTCCTAATTGCACTGGTGTGGTTTTTTTTGTGTGTTTTTTTTTTTTTTTTTTTTAATTTGCTGCTGCTGCTGCATCTAAAGAACTTCAGCATCTGTAAAACATACTGGCAAGTCTGTGTTGATTTAATATTTTCAGAGTATACAAGTGAGGTCATGTCACTATATTTGACATCTGCAGGTGTGTGACTGTATGCGAACAGGCAAGGGCTGGTTGACCTTTTCATAATGGATACATCTTCCACTTGGCTGACAGACTTGCATTTTTTGTTGCTGCAGGTAAATGTAAGAATGTCTTTTCAGGAAAACTGGCTTTTAGGTGGTCAGTCTAGGGTGGAAATTTACAGCAACCCTATCCACTGTCTGTAGTGGTTTAGACATGCTGTTCAATCTGCTTGCTGCAGAAATACATTCCTGTTCCTTTGCACTGCTAAATCTAATGGAGGGAGCCTAGACTACATGAGTGAGTCTGCACTGTAAGAGTCTTCATCTGTAAGATGAAATTGACTATCCTGCTTGGCAACTTGCTGTTCCCCCCCCCCCCCCCCCAAGTATTTTTTTTCACTGCCTTTATTATATTGAGCTTAACTTCTGATATTTTGTCTCTGGATTACAGAGCTGACTTCGATGCATTCAACTTCAGTAAAAATAGTAAAATAGTAAAAAACAAAAACAAAACAACAACAAAAAAAACCTGAAAAATTATTTCATACGACATTTAGACTCAAAGTTTGAGGAGGTAGAGCTAAGTCTTTTGCACCTAAGGTAACTTATATTCAGTGCTGCACAATCAGTTACTTTGTGTGGAAAGGTTTTTGGAGCAAACACAATCTCATGGCATTTTTGAATCCTAATTTATTTAACCCATTCTGTAGTATCTGACTGAATCTACAGTTTCCCTGTGTACAAGGTTTGAGGAAAAAAACCCACAAACAACCACACAAAAGCAACAGTGCTGTGCTTTGTCTTTATGAAATTGGAGAGCAGACACCCTATCTTAAGTAGTGTTGATGTGGTGACACATCTTTAAGTGGGAAAGAAGATGCTCTGGCATTTCCTGCTTGCATTTCTTTTGTTCCTGTTTGTATTAGCAATAATCTTTTTTCGTCTCCTTTATTTATTATACATGGAATGTTTTGCATATGTTGGATTCCTGTTCTTTGTCTTTTTTTTTTTTTTAAACACTAGAACTAGTTTTACCACCTCTCAGAGCTGCACTTAAGTACTTGCATCTAACTACTTGTGTTTATACTTTTAGGAGTCCCTAGTGTTATCTTGTGCTTAAACCTCCAGGGTTTCTGCAACAACCTCTCCACGCTCATGCTCTTCCTTTGTTTTCTTAAAGCTTCCAGAAGCCTTTATTGCATACTGAAAACTAGTCACAAGGGCATTTGGAGAATCTCTGTTCTGAAATAGTGCACATTAACTGGCAACTTCCCCAAGCTATTGCTGACTCACACTAGGCTTGTTCACACAGCTCGCTGCATTTGATTTACAAACCATGATTACGTTTTTGCTGTGCTCATAAACCTGACTTTCATCAGTGTAGTGGCAGAAAGGAACAAAGAAACTTAATGTTCTGAGACTCAAGAATGCGAGTTTCCATTCCTTTTCTGGATAGATTTTTATGTAATGCAGAACAGAAGGAAGATGAAAAGGAAAGAGGAGAAAGGGAAGTGGGATATCTAACATAAATGTAGTTTTAAGCACCTGGTTGGTTAGTATGAAAGATTAAGTAACTATTCCTTATCCAATAATCACTCATAATCATTCATAATCATTACATGCTGCAGTTAACATTTACTAAAAGTGTCATGTTAAGCAGCAGTTGGGACTATGAATATCAGTTTTCACCGATGTTTATTGAATTTGACCTCTCCCAATATATGATCTTGAGGAGCTCATATTATATCAGATAGAACAGTCTGAAGCTCTCCTAGTATTTGAAGCAAAGCCATTCCTTTTTAAAGGGAGACTAGTTGCCCAGGCTTTTCTGGAAACGGGCCAGCGGTCAGATTTCCTTCCTTCTTCTCATCTGCATTAGTTGAAGAGCAGGTTAAGAAATCTGTGCTTTTTCTTTCTACTCTTAGGCCAATTTTATTCCACTGTGTTATAGGTGTCACAGTGAGGAGGACAGTACTCTATATATACTTCTAGCCTAGATCATGCCCCAAGATATTAAGTTCTCCTGCAAAGCAAGAAATGTGAACTTGCACCAAACCAGACTTAGAACTTGCATCCTGAGTAATTAGATCTTTGCCAAGAACAAGAATGATGTTTTGCTGGAGAGTTAAGTGTTTAAACAGATAAGCAAGTGTTTTAAGACTCTTAGTCTTAACATCATGGGGAATTTACTTGTCTAAATGTTGATGGGGTGCAATTTATTTTTCTCTCTTTGGGGTGTAGCTCATGTACTTCATAAGCAACACCGTTCATGGATAGGTGGGCTTTATTCTACCTCTTGCAAAATACCTTCTCTTTCCTGGGCCACCTATTCATGAGTTTCTTTGCAGATCTTAATAACAGATTTCAGTCATTTTATTCAGGAGATCCTAAAGACATAAAAAGTACCCAGGCGATACAATGAAATTTAAAGGACAATTAACTGATCTTGACTATGTGTAACTTTTGGGATAATTATCATTTCACTGGAGATTTTCAGCTGTGAAAATAAATAAAGTATTCCCATTTAGCATTTGTATTTTAAATGCTAATGAATATATATAGTTTCTATTATTCTGTACATGTTCATCTGATATTAGAAGAACTTAAAAAATGGAAGATAATCTATGAATTAGAAAAGAATCATAGACAGTATTCTATATGTTTTGATATGTATTACAAATGTATATTTGTCTAAAAAATGGGATTACCAACATAGCAATTTTTATTCAAATGTTTCAGAAGGGAAGTTCATTGAATGAATCCCTGTATAGTATAAGCTGTGTAGATTCAGCAGTAACCAAGCCGTACATTTAAAGCTGTAGATCTATTTTCATAATTCCCTACTACATTAATGAGATACAAAATGAAAGCATTCTTCTTGTAAAACCATTTTAAGTAGGATTTAAGCCCATAATATCTCAGGCTAAAATTTAAGGGAATTAAGGGGTTTAAGAAATTCTATAGAGGCTCTTAGAGGTATGTCTAGGAACCAGTGTTCATGAATTAGCAAGAACACTTAAATATCTGCCTAACTCAAAGTGTGTGAGTAATTTCTGAAAAAACATAGTTTAGCAAGAAACTTCAGTATAATTACAAAAATGCTTTAGTTTCAATAAAAGCTTGCTGAATTCAGAGCAAACTATTTGAATATTAATGGTCAGAACAGAGTTCAGTTTTTTTGTTTCCTTCAAATAAATCTTACATTTGACCTAATGTTAAACCTGTGTAAAACCAATTTGTGGATGTGTTGAACCCCACATGTATATAATATTGTGCTTAGTGTTTTGTATACTAAAAGACCTTTGTATTATATTATTTTTTCCCCCATGTTTAATGATCTCTGAGTAATGGAGATCATCTTATTTATGTTGGATACTTTTTTAACTGTAATGGTAAAGAGCATGTCTGCAACAGTACAGATGAGAGCAAGTTTGGATGACATCAAGATGAGTGATGTAATAATACAGTAGACAAGTTAGAAAAGTGGACTCGTTATCCTAATGAGGTTTAACAGGACCAAGTGCAACACCTTGCACTTGGGTCAATGCAATCTCAGCTACGTATACAGACTGGGAGAAATACGCATTGAGAGCAGCTCTGCAAACTTGGGGATCCTGATGGATAAAAAGCTAGGTGTGAGCCAATGGTGTGCTCTTGCAACCCAGAAAGCCAACGGTATCCTGTATGGCATCAGAAAAGTGGCCAGCAGGGCCAGGTAATTGTCCCTCTCTAATCTGCCCTTTTGAGTCATCCTCTAGTGTACTGTGTCCAAATCTGGAGCCCTCAGCACAAAAAGGATGAAGAACTGATCCAGAGAGGGGCCACAGAGATGTGCATCACTTTTATAAAAAAAGATTGATGTAGTTGGGTTTGTTTAGTTTGAAGAAGAGAAGGCTCTGGGGAGTCCTCATTGAGCCTTCTTGTACTTGAAGGGAGCTTGAACAGGAGGGGGATCAATGTTTTACATGGTCTTACAGTGTTAGGACAATGGGAAATGGCTTTATACTTAGAGGGAAGGCTTAGGCCAGATGTTAGGAAGAAATTATTTACTCAAAGGATGTTGAGGCATTGGCACAGTCTGCCCAGAGAAGCTGTGGGTGCCCCAACTCTGGAGACATTCAAGGCCAGGTAGTAGAACCCTGGGCAGCCTGAGCTGGGGTTGACAAACCTGTCCATGACAAGGGGGTGTTGGAACTAGATGATCTTTAATGTCTCTGCCAACCCAAGCTATTCTACAAAAACAGATGGTGGTTGTTAGCTGTATCTCTCATATTACTCTTGTTAATTTTAACCTATATGTGTCTGCTAATGCTTTTGCTTTGTGAAATCATCCCTCTACCTCACAATGTAACAAATTTGTAGCAGACAGAAGTTCTATCTCAGCCCACTCTGAGAAAATTTTATAACATTGTAAGTTATTTATCGGTTAGGATATTCTTAAAGAGGAGGCGAAAACACAAAAGGTGTTTTGGCTCTCCTTATGTTCTGAAAAGTAGGCATAAGACAAATATAATTAAAAATAATAATAAAAGCTTGCTGCACCATCTTTTTTTTTTTTTTTTCTTTTTTCTTTCTTCTTTTTCAATTGGTTTTGCTAGTTTTCTTCATTTCTATATTATTTGTTGTCAGCTATATATTGCTTAAGTTCTGGTATATACCTATACTGCAAAGAGCAGAAACTCTAATGCAGAGGAAATGCCTAAAAGCCAATCTCCAACTCTTATAAATAAGGCTTATCATTGAATAAGTCTTATTGAATAGCTTTCTTTCTCAATACACATTTGAGTCTGAGACTGTTGGATAAATTGTATAGGAAAATGATCTATATAAATATTTCCAGATCAATAAAAAGTAAAACTACATGTTTGGCTAACATAACAGGAGGATTGTTTCCACACATACTTTTACAAGCAGCAAATTCATTTGCTGAACCGTGTTTTCTGTTTAGATGTGTAAATATTTGTCCTTTGCACATACATTGCAGTCACATGTGATAAACCTGTTCAGTTTCCTGAGACTTCAGTGCTGGGAATTGTAAAAACAATTTAATTAGAGGAGAATACTAAAGATAGAAATGCTTAATAATACTTAATTAGTAATAAACCAATATTGTTGGTGATCACAATAGCATGAGTTCCAGTGGGATACTTTGTAACATTTACATTTTTCATGTCCTTTAGAAGAGGAATCTGTAAGTTGTCAGGGATAAAAATAGGTTTGTCCTTCTTGTTCTTGGAAAAGGGATCACCTGGTGTCATCATTTTAAAAAATAATAAGGAAAAATAAAGCAGACAATAGAGATAATGGCTGGCATTTGGTGTTCTCTGGTGAACAGCCAATCTGGTTGTTTTTCAGGACACAGATATCTGAAATTTTTATGCATTATATCAGCTATCAAGTCTTCTACAATTGTTGTTAGCATTTACAATTTTTTTTTTCCTGTATCCACTTCAGTCAAAATTTATCAAGAGGGGTTTGATGCCACTTATGTTTTTTGAAGCATTGAGCCTCATACTAATCAGAACAGTTGGTTTTGCTGCAGTGACCAAAAAAAAGCAAAAAAAAAAAAAAAAAAAAAAAAAGCAAAAAGAAACCAACCATGTTTCTATTCATACAGACAAATGAAATGCTAGAATGGGTTAGAATGGCGGAGGTGTTGATAGCACTGTAAATGCACCTTTTCATGTTTTTTTTGGAAAACAATTACCAAGTGTGTACGAGCAGGATAAGAAACAGAAATCACTTGATGGATACCAGCGTGTTTATTTTTATGCTTCTGTATTAGTCTAATACATAAGTTTTGTAGGTTTTTTTTTGTTTTTACTGAAATTTCTCAAAAAGGCTGATTGAACTGTCTTTATAGTTATATAGTTAAATGGTAGTTTTGATAGTTTTCATATCTAGCTGAAGTATATTAGTTTTGAAAAGCTTCAGAAAGGGATGATCAAAGATCCTGAATGGCTTCCATGTAAGAAATAATTCAGTAGGATACTTCTCTTAACCTGCAAAAAAAGAGCCAAATGAATGGGTTTAAATAGAGGACTGTAAAATAATGACTAGTGTGGTGAAGGTGAATATAAAGGTTAGTATAGAATAGCTGTACACCCTTTCCTCCAATACAAGAGTGAAAAGACATCAAATGACTCGAACAGACTACAAGTTCAGCAGAATTTCCTGCCTCAGAACATTGTGGATACTAGAAGTTCACAGTGTATTTAGTGGGTTTTTATTCCATAGATTCCACGGTTCAGCAGACTGAACCTCTGGAAGCCAAGGACTTTCTAGAATATAAGAGAATCTCAACGTGCATTCTCTTGCATGGTTTCATTGTGGGTGATCCTGATTGGCCATTTGTGGGGACAAGATATTGGGTGGCACAGATCTTTAATCTGAAACATGACAGTTTTTTCTTTGATCATGAACTGAATCCCTTGCTGAGTGATGTCTTTGTCACTACTCTGTCATCTTATGTTCAACAGCAGTTAAAGGAGTTTGTAGGACATTATAACAGTGTCCATAAAGAGAGAGATTATTTTTTCCTAGAACCTGTAATGTCCAACTGAATGACACTGATCCTTTGTATTTTAGGATTATCCCAGCTGCAATGAAAGCATTAGTGGAGAGAGATGCTGTATTACTAGATTGCTTAAAGGATGCTTAAAATATTATTTAACTGCATAATTTGTTTAAATTTTAGGAGCCAGGTAATAACCATTCATGTTTGTTAATAAGGTGTGTATTTAAGAGCAACATTTTGAGATAGAAAGAGCTTTTAACTGTTCAGAAATACAGCCTTCAGATGTATTCAGCCTTCTCCCACCTGGGGAGACAGAAGGCACTGAAAAACTTTGCAGCATCACAAGCCCTTGTAGCCCTTTGTGGGAGGACTTGGCAGGTATAACACACTAAAAAGGAGGGCAATCAGAAAGTTAGTCATGGGAGTTGTGGATCTTGTTACAAAAGCTTTTGTAATTTAGCTGCTCCCACCTGCTGTTCTATACTGTACAGTAGAACTGAAGGAAAAGTCTGCTCTGTTGTTGTAAAGACCAGATGTATGCTTTACACTGATGGTTACTTTCCCTGAGGAAGAATTGAATTTAATCGGGAAAGTAAATAAAACCTTTAGGAAGTGAAGCTTCCATGAGAAGCTGTTTATGAGAAAGAGAAAAAAAAGATCAATACTTCTTTGCAGCCATATGTTTTATATGAAGAAGAAAGCTCTTCCATCAACTTTTTCTCTTGAACTCAAATCAAATCGGACTGTTTGCTCTCCTTCATTTGTGAAATTGTAGTAGGACTTGTGATTAGACTACATTTAATTACTATTTACTCTTTAAAAAAAAAAAAAGCGTACTCACTGGAATTCCTAACTTAAGTTTGTATTGGGCTGACTCAGTATCAATTTGGTTTTCTCAAGTGTACAAAAAATATTTCATATTAGGTGACTCCTTCACTTGTTCTTTAACTGTTATTGAGGCTCTAGCAATGATAATATTTCAAAGTGTAATTGTAACATCAGTGGACAAATTGCTTTTTGTGTGACAGTGTATAACTTCTAACTGCTGCTGTTGAAACACTTCTGAGGATACTGTGCTGCCTATAATTACACTGACTACCGAGTCTAGAATATTTTATAATGAGAAATTAAATGATGCTGTATACCAAGAACTCTGTTATGGTATGTTTAGGGAAATATGCTTAAGTATCATTTATTAAAATATCTTGTCAGGCACATTCCTTAGGATGCCATTTTTAGTATATAACTGCTGCTAATGTGTAATCGATAAAAATTACGCTAAAGATGCATTATTAATAAAGTGACACTGGGCCAAAGCAGTAAGAGACCATTACAACTGTCTTGCATAAACAGCTTGTTTTGCACTATAAATTCTTCCTCATGAAACCACATACTCATTCCCAGATGCTATGCATCTGAATTTAAAGAAATTATTAACAACATCTGTTGTGTAAAAAATCTTTGGAAGATAAAGGAAATTATGTACAACTGGGGGAGTCTCTTGTTTGGTTATGAAGTTGGAACATGCTTTTTTTATGATATGTAACCATTTTTTTGTAAATGCGTTAACCAATTCATCCTCCTAGTGGAGGAATATATGCTGCACTTTTTGTGATGAACTGGTAGCATAATGAAAAAAAAAATCATGTATTTCTTTGTAAATTTCCCCTTGGTCCAAATAAGCTTCACAGTATGAATATCGCAATATCTCTATTTAGAAGAAATGCTTTGGCACTGTAGTGGAACTTAAGAGATGTTTATTCAAGCAGATATTATAGATACTGAAAATAAATCTAGAATAAAGCATAGTAAGAAAAACACTAGAAAAGTTGAGAAAGCCGGGAAGCTGTAGTATGTATGCTATTTATCAATTTAATAGAAAATATGTCATTTTAATCACCTCTTTGAGCAGCTAAGGGACGAAATATCAGTGGTTCAGTACACAATAAGATTATTCCAAAACTTCCTAGAGCATCTATTGTCTTGTATAATCTCTTTTGACATTTATAGTTTATCTAACCACTGGTTTGGTAAAATATCCTCCACACCATTTCCACCACAGTAATTTCTAACATGCTATTAATATACGTAGCTCTGTCTGTGAAACAAAGAGGTGAGTGTGATTGTGGATTGTTGTTGTGTTGTTCTGTGTTTTTTTTTTTTTTTTTTAATAATCACTAGAAATGCAATTAGGTTATTTTATTTTATGAAGTCTCATTTTATGTTTGAACATCTGGTTGATGGAGCGTTTGCATATAGTGTTTTTGCTACTCATTCTCCTTTATAAATTTTGATTTCAGTCTAAGGTTTGGTTGGGAGCTATTTTGTGAACCTTGTTATGTAGTCACAGCAGAATGCCCAGACTTGTCCATTTCTTACTCTCTAAAAAGTGTTTTAATTAAAAGCTTTTAGCAAAAGTCAATATGAAATTGCATTATAGGATTTTTCTTTTATGAAATAATAAAAAATATATCTCATTGTTAAAAAAATAAGCAAAAACCCAAGAACCTGCAAGTTAATAACTATCCCACCACAGAATGTCAGTGAGAGCAGGAGGTGCTGACTCTTTTGCTTCTGAGACCTGAACTATTACTTTACTAGTATCTAAAACTGGCATTTGTCGTCTTTTCTGGTAAAAATAATCAAATGTGAGGTGAAGGGATGAATTTATCTTTTAGGCTGCAGTTTGTTATTACAGTATTTTATTCTTCCCTCTAGTAACTTCAGTGCTTGAAGGGTGTTTGAAGAGCATGAAGATTAATGATATATTAGAGATATGAAAATTTCAAAAATTCACTCAGAATACCAACATGTACTTATGCTGTTGTAGACATTATTGACTTGGATTTTTATTGCAAGAAGTAAGGCTTTTGAAGATGTTTATTTCATCTCTTTTGAACTGTTTTATTTTTTTCTCTCTTCATCTCTGTTTTAGTCTGGATTGGGCTGAGAAACATTGCTTGCCAAGCTATTAGTTTTCATTTCTGTCTCATGATGATTTATTCCTAAATTACATGGTATTGTGAATGGCATTGCTTAGTAAGCCCAAGTGACGTATGTGCTATGGATGGTCTTGCCTAGGCAAGATAGGCAGGCTGCCAAACATGTGCAGGGCTACAAGTGTAGATGTTTATTCCCAGTCATCCTCTGAGGCAGATTGACTCCACATCTACAGGACTGCTTATAACTATCACCTCTGTCCCTAGAAAATGTGTTGCTGAAGTCTATAAGCACAGTGTTAGGAGCTAGAAAGCTTTGGAGGAGTACAAAATAGAGTAGATGATTTGGGGTGACAGTTCTGGGAAAAACAGGTAATGAAAGGATGGAGCTAAGTAGTTGCCAACAGAGGCAACAACTAGTAGAGATTAATTTGGCGTGTGATAACTGTCTTTTAGATGTAAGTGGGCTGCAAGCATCTGAATTTAACTGACACGAGAAATAAAGGACTAGAATTTGAAAGTGTGCTTATTTGAGGAGTAGAAGAATGAAGTTGTGTGTGTGAGGAAAATCCCTTCTGTTTGGGACTCTGATCTCAGATATCTGGCCTCTCTATCCATTGTATTGCTTTTATGAATGGCTTTGTTGTTGTTTTCTAAAAAAAACAAACCACAAAAACCCCCCAAACAAACAGACAAAAAATACAAAACAAAGAGAACCACAAATTCTAATTGTAGCTTCTAGTAGAAAACTTGAAGGCGTATTTTCATGCTTTTGATAGAAAGAATGTGCTTTGAGTGTTTTTGAGTATACCAAATTGTGTTTACAGATCTTCTTGACTTTCCCAGCTGTGCATTATTCTGATGTTTCTCTGGGTTGATTTTTCTCTTCCCTGTCCTCTGTTCTTCCCTTAGGCATTTAGTTTTTCACACTGTTTCAGGTGCATTCTTCTTAGTGCTGTTATCCCTGTGGGCTTTGCTATAATGCTTTGGCTCTGGCATATTGTATTGTATATTTGTGAAGCATCATAACTCGGTTTTAGCATAAATGCTTTTTTTTTTTTCCAATTGTTCTTTTAAGTATTTAAATAATGTATCTTTGATAATATTTTGACTTCCTTTCACCCCACTGTGCGTATTTTTTTTTGTTGTTTGTTAGTTGACTGGTTGATTTCATGTTAGTCCTATGCTCTCTGTAGTAGTTGCAGCACTTTCCAGTTCAGGTGCTGTGTTAATGTAATTAATGTGGTTTTTATGTTTTTTTTTTTTTTTTTTTTTAACCTTCTCTCATGTAATTAAGAGAGTTGATCCTAACAATGATTCTCAGGACAGGCATTACATTTGCCTTTTACTGCCCTTTGTTAATGGCCCTTCTGCTGTTAAGAGTGCTTATGTCCCAGCCAAATTGAATTAATTTTTAATTGCATATTTGTGAAATGCTTTGTCAAATGCATCTTCTAGTAATGCAGGTGTAGTTGGCATTAACTCATTCTGCTCTGAGTTTGTATCTGCAACATTTTCTAATAACTCCTATCTCCATCTTGATGTTTTGAGCAAACAAAAGATCTTTCTGTTTTAACTAAAATCATATGTTTGGCTGAGCAGAAATTGATTTCTGGCCTGTGACTATGCAGACCTTATATTCACCTATAAACACAGTTAAAGTGGTAAAGCTATAGAAGTTGAATCAAAATTTTCCTGGTTCTGGCTCTGTTTTCTTCTAAATTTCTATCAAACAACTGGTTGTCATTTAAAATTTCAGAACTGTGCAATAATTAGTCAGCAGTGTTCAAGGAAACTACACTTTCAGAATGATTGAGCAAATATTTTCCACGCTTTAAGACCAAATGAATAGTTCTTAGATAAAACAATTTTTTAGATACAGTTTAAAAGATATTGATGGGTAGTGGTGACCTACAGAAGAAATGAATGTAGATGTGTTGGGAACTGAGGATAAATAAGCTGCTAAAAGAAAGCAAAAGGAATTAATAAGTTGAAAATGGAGGAGAAAAGGTCACTAATTATATTTATAGATACTTTTTGCAAGATAAATCCAGCCCTTGATTTATTTCCATTATTTCAGGCTAGTAGGAACTTTAATTTCTCAATGAACTGTATTTATTAGAACAACTTTTTTTGTGTATTAAATTATTACTGTTGAGAAAATATTTAAATAGTATAATAGAATCATAGAGTGGTTTGGGCTGGAAGGAACCTTTAAGATCGTCTAGTTCCAGCTCCCCTGCTATAGGCAGAGACACCTTGCTCTAGACCAGGGTGTTCAAAGCCTCATCCAGCCTGGCATCAAATGCTTCTAGGGAGCAGGCATCTACAGCCTTGCTGGACAACCTGTTCCAGTGTCTTGCTACCCTCACAGCAAACAATTTTTTCCTCATATCTACTCTAAACATACCCTCTTCCTGTTTAAAACCATTTCCCCTTGCCCTGTTGCTACACACCCTTATAAAAAGTCTCTCTCCAGCTTTCCTGCAGGCCCTCTTCAAGTGTTGGAAGGCTGCTGTAACGTCTCCTCAGAGCCTTCTCCAGGCTGGAAAGACACATCTCCCTCAGCCTGTCCTCACAGAGGAGATGCTCTAGTCCTCTGATCATCTTTGTGGCCCTCCTCTTGACCCACTCCAACAAGTCCATGTCCTTCTAGTGCTGGGGGCACCAGAACTGGATGCAGTACTCCACGTGGAGTCTCACAAGAGCAGAGTAGAGGGGTAGAATCACCTCCCTCAACCTGCAGGTCACTCTCCTCTTGGTGCACCCCAGGATATGGCTGCCTTCTGGGCTGCAAGCATGCATTACTGGTTTATGTTGAGTCTTTTATCACTCCCAAATCCTTTTCCTCAGGGCCACTTCCAAGCCATGCCCAATCTGTATCTGTGTTTGAGATTGCCCTGACCCACGCTACAAGGGATGTACAGCATATTCTCACCTATGAATCAATTGAACGTGGAAGTTCTAAATGATATTCATTTGTGTTATATGCAACTATCATCTTGATAAAGGGTAATAAAACAGCGTTGCAATGAACCTCCCTGTAGCTAAATGGTACAAATAATGCACGTCCAAACAAAGTCCTTCTAAGGTTCTTCTAAAGGTCGCCAGGATGGTAGAGGGATGAGTCACAGCTTGTGGTTGTTTGTCCACCCACAGTGGGCTGGGGGAAGGAATGAGAGAGCAATAGCAAGAAAAAATGTCTCATAGGTCAAGAGCCATAAAAATGATTAAGGCAGTGGAGCATCTCCCTTACGAGGAATGGCTGGGGGAACTGAGTCTCTTTAGTTTGGAGGAGACTGAGGGGTGACCTCATTAATGTTTATAAATATGTAAAGAATGAGTGTCATGAGGATGGAGCCAGGCTCTTCTCAGTGACATCCAATGATAAGACACAGGGTGATGGGGGCAAGCTGGAACGTAGGAGGTTTCACATAAATATGAGAAAAAACTTCTTTATGGTGAGGGTGACAGAACACTGGAACAGGCTGCCCAGAGAGGTTGTGGGGTCTCCTCTTCTGGAGACATTCAAAACATGCCTGGACGTTTTCCTGTGTGACCCGAACTAGGTGTTCTTGCTCCGGCAGAGGGACTGGACGACAGGACTAGATGATCTTTTGAGGTCCTTTCCAATCCCTGATTTTCTGTGATTCTCTGAAGTTAAAGACAGTTCAGTACAAGGTGGGGAAAAAAAATAATCAAGAAAAAAAAGAAAAAAAAAAAACAACCCAAATGATGCAAACAAATTAGCTGACTAATGTTTTTTCAGTCTCTGAATAATGGCTACTTAGGAAAAGCTTCCCTCAGTTTTATTGCTGAACATAATTTTAGGTGCCGTGGTATTATATCCTTTGGGTCAGTTTGGTAAGCTATCCCAGCTGTGCCCCTCTCAACCTTTTGCCATCCCTCAGCCTGCTCACTGGGGCAGTGAAATGAAAAATAGAGACAGCCTGGATTCTGTGCAAGCGCTGTTCAGCAGTAGCCAAATCTTTAAATGAGACTGAATCTCATTTTATTTTATATTTTATATTTGAATCTCAAAGTATTTTATATTTGAAGGATTCTTTAAGTCTATCAACAGTGATTATCCACATTAGCATCTGTAAGGGACAGTGTGAAAGTCATTTGCATCACATCCTTTCCAATTAGAATTGCTTGTCATTTGCTAAAGTCATACAAGTGACAATGAACAAGTAACTTCTAGCCTGGAGTACAAGATCTCAGAGCTGAACTATTCAGAATGAATTATTCAGAAAAATTGAGTTCAACTATGTTTATAATTGTTTAAATTATTTGTTGCTTCTGAAGTACCCATAAATTTCAAACAATGAAGTTTAGTTACTTCTGAAGATCTAGAAATGGGTTGCAGAAATGAGAATTGGATTTGGTCTCTCCTAAGCTTGTGTGACCAACTGACAAATCTGTATTTTTTTGTTTGTTTCAGATTAGTAGTTTAGTTACACATTTCTGCATGATTTTTGCAGTATGCTGCCTGCACATCTGCTCTCTAGCATGAGTGATAGTGCTTTCCCATGTTTAGACTTAAATTATTGCACTTCATTAGCCTGTTTTGGAAAAACAGAGAGACCTGAGAAGAGCAGAGATATTGAACAGTGTCTAATGAAAAGTTACATCATAGAACTGACGGAAGACAGGATCTGACTTAAGTTGTACAAATTCTGGAAATAGGTTTTTATTCTAAGGTGTAAAAATTCAGAAAGATGACGGCTAATCCTTAAAATTCCCCTCTTATTAATGAGAAATCTGAACTTGTATTGTTTTCTTTAAGTTGTAGAAGAAAGCAGCATCAAATTAAAAAACAAAACAAAAACAACTAGTAGGCTTGGGGGGGATCTTAATCAGAGATTAAATTCCTTTTTGAAAGGTGGATACATAATTATCCACTTTGGTCTAAATATTTTAGTAACAAACTAGCACAGGCAAAAGATGTATGTAATTTCATTTTAGTATTTAGGTGAAAGAAAATATTTTTAAAGAAATAAAAAAAAAAATCTTAAATTTTTTCTTAAAAGACAGGTTTGGGAGGTTGGTATGTATGGATTTCCATGAATGAAAACTGCATGTGAATGCATATCCAAGGTACCAAATAAATTTAGGAAACAGCTAAATATTCATGTAAATAAAACTGGAGTTTAACCTCCCCCATATATGTGTTTAATTCATGTATCCATAACGCCACCTTTCTGAAAACAGAATAAATTAATCTTTCTTAATTTTCCAGTGAATTTGTTGCCAGATTTAAAAGACAAAATGTCACACTTCATTGTTCCCATGGCATGAGTAGTATTTCAACTAACTTGTCACTGTGTATCCTAAAAGACCTTTCTACAGGTCTGACTTATTAAAGATTTGAATTTAAGTATGAAGGCATGCATGCTTATGATGTTTGTATACATCAGTGTGGAGGATTAGAAAACCTGTTTTTCTCTCCAGTGCTTCTGCTTATGTCAGTTCTAAAGAAATCCCTGCACTTTCTGAACATAATAAGCTGTAATTTGTGAGCGTATTTATGGGAAAATCACTACATGAAATAACATTTTTGTTTATTGGGGGAACACAATAAAAGTGCAGTTTCAAAGCACAGTTAACATTAAGTAATTAAACCACAATAAACCAAACATGAAAGTGTATTAGGTTGTATAAAAAAAAAAAATTGTCTTTGTTAAAAAGCAATTTGATAAAAAAGACACATAGTAAAGAATAAGAAATAAACATGCTGTACTGTTAGTATGAAATTAATTATGCATATGTAACTGCATTGTTTCAGAAAATTATCACAGTAGGATTTCATAGTATGCTAACTGCTTGTGTTCATTTTTCACATCCTCTTGCATCTTCTCTGCAAACATGCAGAGAACAAGTAGAAAAGAGGCTTTAAGGATGAGGTTTAATTCATATTATCTGAACTCCCTCAATAACAAGCAGGAAGACAAAGGACATTTGCCAAGAACTGTTCAGTCTACCTATCTTTGAATAAATCTCTTCACATGCCTTTCTTTTTGATTATAGTAGAAACTGTTAGAATAGCTTTGGCAGTTTTCTAGAAGGATGAATTTTGCACAAATTCTGTATTACCTGTGCAATTTTTTTTTTTTTTTTTTTTGGCAGTAGGTGCAAGTTGGTGTACCTGAAACTAGTAAATAACACTTTGCATGCAGTTGTGTGTATCATCATCATCAGAACTGCTGAAATAACATTTTAATTTTTCTTAGTGAACAACAGCTGATAATTTTCACCTACAGGAAATCAGTCATGTATTTAAGAGTGTGGATTTTTTATATTTAACAAGGAACAGTAGGGAAATCTCCTGACCTCCTTCAGAATAAAATTCATCTCATCTTAAGGCTGTTTCCAATAACTGATTTGAAATAGACATTTACTTTATTAAAAAAATACAAATAATAATTAAAAAAATCAAACTGACAAAACCTTAAGAGTAGGTGAAATTGAGTTCATCTCAGGGAGTAGTGTTCAACTACCACAGTGTAGGTGCTATTGAGACATACTTCTTCCAGACATATTTACAGAGGTGGTGACACGTCCAGTGAGTTATTTGCTGTATTTGCCAGATGGATAGAGTAGGTTGCACTCTGAGATACTATGCTCTCTGGCAAAGCAATAGGTGGCTACTTTCAGACCACTGAATGTCACTGATCTCCCCAAAATTAACTCTCTACAGCTTAAGTTTAAAGCAGTAATTACAAATAAACTTAAAATTCTGGAGTGATGATTTATCAAAACAAAAGTACAGTAATAAAAACAGTACAACACAACTAACCCCTTGGCTCAGAATTTTTAGGGAGAACACTGGGACTTCATGTGAGCTAGACACGAATCTTTAAAGCTAAGCGTACATTTTTGAAAGATAAAAACATGTCATATGTTGCAGTATCTACAGAAAATGTAAGCTATTCCTTGACACAGAAAGTGTGGATACAATGATATCTTACTATCTGAGGGTAGTGCAGTTTCTGAGTGATGACTACCAGAAGACCAACAGATGAGATTTGTGTTTAAAAAGCTAGCATCTTTTGATCTTAAAAGCTGCCCCAAGCTTACACCATAAAATTGTTTTAAAAATGAGGCTCTAGTCTGTTATCTGCCTAAACTGAAATCTAATAGTGTAACCTAGATAATTGGTTGCTTTTTTAAAACGTAAAAATAAGATTATCCCATATTAAAATAAAAGGTAATTAAAATCAGAACAAAACTTACATTAATATAATGTTTTAATTTAAAGTGCATAAGACCATTAATGAAATTGCTCTTTTTTGATACAGAAATTGTTTTAGGGGTCTAGAAGAGGATAAAAATGTAGCTGTTTTGACACTTTCATGGAATTAAATTTAACTGCAACCTTTCATTTCTATTATGTTTCAGTAAAGGAAAAAATTATTAGGACTTTTATCTGTCAGCTTGAGAAATCATGGTTTTTAGATAAACTACTAACTTTGATGAGCGAATTTGTCATTGCACCACAAAAATGAAATGGAGAATTAAGAGTTTCAAAGACATTCTCTCTCAGCCTACAAAATGCCTATTAGACAAACCTATATTACATAATGTTTTCTAGTTCAGATTGCATTTTTGCCTCAGAAGCAAAATTCCCTGCCTCCAGAAGGTGAAGCTTTAGTTTTTTATGTTGCAACAACACCAGCCTAAATTACAAGGTTTGTACATTATGTTTATTTTTCTTTGACCTATTTTGTCTTGTAATGTTAGATTTTGAGCCATGTTAGGAAGTGGTGATCTTTGCCGATGATGATGCACTGAAAGATCTTTCTTGTCATGCCTTTGCAAAAATTGAAATACAGTAGTGGAAAATTTGCAATAAATACATATAATTGGCATCAAATAAGGCCCTCTATCTTTTTAAGTAAACAAGGATACTTTCTTTACAGTCCATAGGATGTACTTTCTATATTTTACAATTCACTATAATTTCTTCTAGATATTTTCTAACACTTTTTTTCCTTCTGTTTTCTTAGTGATATTTCAACTATCTGAAAAGAAATAGTTAATATCATGGTGACTTTACTTAATACGACACAGTGTCAGTGCATTATCACCTTCTTTCTTGTGGAAAATATAATTGTGTAATTATTAAGAGAAAGAAACTGAAGTCATATGTAGTGCAAAGAAGAGCATGAAGCGTTCAGTGCATCTGTGCTTCAGATCAAGTACAACATTTTCCATCCAATCTCTCTGATAATATTTCCAAAGGCTGTGAATAAACACCTCTGTTTTTATCAGTGGAGAAGTGAATCAGTATCCCTGAGATGTATATTATTGAAACAGACCCTCTTGTGCCTCATTAAGCATTTTTGCTTGTTTACTTTGAGATTCTGCTATAATCTGTTCTCTGCATGAAGTGGTCATAAATTATCAGTTTCTGAGCCTCTTGACTTTCTTTTTACTGATGTTTATGATACTAACTGAATGGCTTTAGAAATATGAATCTGTAGCAAAAAACTATATATCTTTAGAGTAATGTTTAGAAGAAAATAGCGTGGAAAAATTTTCAGGAAGCTTTTTTCTATAATTATATTTCTTATTATTTATGGAATTGATATTGTACATTTATTCCAGGAGCAGTGTTTCAGTTTCTGCTTATACGCCATACTGATATACATAATTTATCTTGGATTATTTTAGAGAAGTAGTATGTTTCAGTGTGCTTCAATATTGGTAGAACTTATGGAATAAGTGGGCTGAAGAAATCTGAGCAAGATATTTTTAAACTTTATACATACATTTGCTCAGTCTAGGAGCAGATGCATTCTAATAGCTTTTGAAAGATAAGCTTTTTTGGTTTTATTTAACTTTTTCTCTTATTCACAGTAGCACTCAACAATCTTGCTATTCCATTACTTTCTTATTACTTGGAATTTTCAACAGCAGCAGCTATTACTTGTGTACTTTTTTGTTCATAGTTTGCTTGTTGCTGTACTCACCTTTTTAAAAATTTCCTTCATGTAGTTGAAGATTACAAAAACAAATCATTGAGAAACTGTGGAAACACTAGCAGTATATAATCCAAACATCTGGTACATTAGAGACAGCAATAGTAAAGATTTTCCAAATAATATTCACAGTAGTCTTCAGAAAATATCTTCTAAACATTTAAATCATAATTCTGTACCAGTGCATACCATATTTTAAACAGAGTAGTGATATTTGTGACAAAAATGATTTTAGTGAGATTGCTAAGATGAAAACATAATGACTTATTTTCTAAGAAACACTCTAATTAAGCATTCTTGGAAACAGAAGTATTGAAGTGAATCATTGTTACATTTAAAAGTCAAAAGTGTTTATTTGTCACATTTAAAACTTTTTCATAAGTGTGATTCTGAAGATTGATTTTAAATACTTTCATGGTTTTTATGTTTTCTTGCTATTTCACTGCATTTCTGCAGCAGTGATTTGAAACTGTCAAAAACCATTTTGAAAGGAGGTTAACTATTTCAAGCAGTATTGAGGAAGGGTTATCTTTTATTAACGTTAAAGACTAACAGAAACAATAAACTGTTGCAATTAAGGTATTATAACATGGCATAAAAATTCCATGCAACCAATGAAAACTTGAAAATAATTTAATAAAATATAATTACTGAGAAAGAAAAAGCAACTTACAGTGCCATGTCCAAAAAAAGAAAATTATTTCATTACTCCTATATACAGCCCTTAGAAAACAAAGCCACACTGTTCCAGTCCCTGCTATACAAGCAGATACACCACTTGTTCCCTTTATTTTTTCAGGAAGCACTTAGAGAACTTTATCTTTTTCATTTAAAAATATTTTTTCCTTGATTCCTTGGAGATCATGACCTATTCAAGCAAAAATACTACAATTCTCCTTTTTTTTTTCTGAAATGTTTGCAGGAATAAAAGTACTTCACTAAATGTAAGCAATATGGGTACTTCATTCAGACAGCTGTAGCATCTTTCTCCACAGTAATATTTTAAATGCTATTTCATTAACCTAATGATCAACAGTATATATTTAATGGTTCTTAATAATCAATTAAGAGAGCGAGTCTCCTGATCATGGTGAAAAGTATAGTTTTTATCCATAGAATAATATTTGGAATACTGTTATATGCATGTGTATATTAACAGTGTATGTCTTTCATCTTTTCCTTTTTTTTTTTTTTCAAGTTAAGTAATATATTGTTTCAAGTTACTGAGGCATTCTATCTGAAAACCTTGAGAAAAGGAAAAAAAGTAGAAAAATGCAGTTTTTGAACTTTCTTAAATCACTTAAATATGTACAAACTCCTGAACATTTAATATTAAACATTAAAAAAGAAAAACAAAGTGGAATTCAAACACTAAATGTTCCATATTTTGAAAATTATGCTAACCTTTTATTAATTAACTTCAGTTAAAATTGCAATGCATATTAGAGAATTCAAATTTGCTGGATTTTGTAGTGCTCATTTTAGTGTTTCTAGATTTTGGGAAATGCAGGCAATTGGGTAACTGGGAATTGACTCTTAAGTTACTGCTACATGCCGCATACTCGATGCTGAAGGTGTATTCAAAATTATTTGATCAGAAAGTGCCAACAGAAAACAATCTGACTATATTATAGTATTTCAGTGAGTGCACTACTACTGTGAAATGAAATTTAGGATTAAATAGGGAAGCAAATTTGAAGCTGGTGACCTGAAACCTGAATCTGGCTTTCACTTTTATTTAAGCGTTTTCTACGTGACAGTCATTGGATAAAAATCAAATCTTCAAACTGTGGACTGAGCATCACTGGTAGCAGCAGAGTAACCATGTGATAACTTACTCATACTTTCTGGATTCTGTAGACTGAAAATTTTGGTACACAGGGTAACTTTTCTTCAATAAAAGATGAATATTGTGGTATATGTATATTGTCTGATGGTTGGGGCATTGCTCTGAACAGCGAAAGACATTGACTTAGAATTCAGTAAAAAATGGAACCTTTGTTTTTTGTTATACTTTAACCTCTTGTTTATTTGAGAAATGTTAATCACTAAACCATCACTAGTGGAATGGAGGTGCCATTGTGTGCAGTGCATTTACATGCAAGTTAGACTTAAATTTCCACAAATTGAGCCTCTTGATTTCAGAACATTTGTTTCACCTTTAGATGCCAAAGGATCATAGGACAAGCTTCATATATCAGCATATTTCTTTACATGCTTGGTTTCCTATAATTTCTGGAAGACTTTACAGTTTTCAAAGGAACTGTCATGGGGTTTCTGGTAACTGTTGGTACTGTTGACTCTGAGAATTACTTTGAAGAAATTAGGTGCGCATCTTCTCTAAGTGCTTGAAAAATTATGATTCTAAGATCAGACTCTGTCCCTCCTTCATTCCTGGACTGTTCGTAGTCTGAATTCTCAAATGTAATACAGGACAAAAATCAGTGTTTAAAACAATGGATGAATAACAGTTTGACAGATACTAAAAAAAAACACAACCTACCAGAGTGTTTTATTGTTATTGTTTATCTATGGTCTACATGTGGAGTTTGGGAAGCTGGTTTTGCCAATGCTTTGATATGTTTTATGGCTTTCTAGAATAAAATGAAATGATCTGTGGTATTCACATCTTATGATTTATATCACGAAGTAGGAAAGAGTGGAGATTGGAACTATTCTTTGCATAGCCTATAAACACATGTACAGCTTCTACATTAGTCTGTATTGACATATTTCTGTAAAATCAAAACATTTTACATTGCATATTGGTCTTCCTTAATGAAATTTTTGAAAAATGTTTTCTGCATGAAAATTGAAAAGGTTTTTATCTGTGTTTTGTCTGTTTTTTTTTTTTTTTTTTTTTTTTAAAGGAATAGTGGAATTAAGCAGAAGTATGTTGTTTAATACAGTTCAAAACATTTTATTAGCTAAAGTATTGGAAAGATCATTTTATCAAAATGAGTCCATTTTCACTGTCACATTCCTTTTAGTGTTTTGTTTCTTTTTGCTACTTCTAAATATTATGTGACTATTACAATTCCATTCAGATTATCAATTGTATTGTGTAATAAATAGTTCAGTGTGTCAGAAGAAGCTAATGCATATACTTAAAGTGGGAAGAAAGCTTATGGACAGTGTATTCTAACACTGTAGATAAATGCATTTAGTTTTTTCTTTGCATGGTGTCTGTAGTCATGCTCAATTTATATTCTGACTGAAATGAGTAATATTTATAAATAGAAAAGGTATCAGAAGCAGTGTTTTATGTATGTATGCTATATATCCAGTCTGGTGATATTAATTTAAAAATACAGTTTTGTTGATAACTTTCAAAGCATATTTGGTAACTGTACTGATGAAAGGCAAGATTCTGGTGTGTTGTTTTTCACATCTGACTTAATGCTGGAATTCATGAATTTGTTTTTAAAATATAATTGTAAAGATACTTATAGTCATTTTAATGTCTTCGTATTTCCTATTAAAAATCTTTAAGCAACTTTGGTTCAATAGAGATCCAGGCTTATTGTTTCCTCCTACTATCTCTTATCTCCTCATGTTTAAGAATTACAATAGAAACTTTTTTGTTGTGGTATAATTTAACATTAAATGAACAATATAAATCCAACATTGACTGAATATTTATCTCCTCAAATATTTTACAATCTAAATATATAGTTCTATTTGTCTTAAATCCAGATAATTCAAATCTTTTTAGGAGAAATTTATCTTAGAGCTGCCAGTACCATACAACTATATTTTAATATCTTTTGACCAAGTTATCTTTTGTTGTATAACTAAAAAATCTATATATTTGTACAACAAGGTTTGCTGGATTCTATGATTTTTCCTTCAAATATTGATTCCATCCTTAATGAAGATTATGTCTCATTTCAGAACACTTTACTGATTTTTTTTTTTTAATACTTGTGCCTTCACATTAAGATGTTCATTGTGTTTGTATTGGATGAGAATATGTTTTTCAGATAAATTTCTAGTCCATGAAATCAGTGTATATGACAATAAGCCTCAGAGATTCTCGGTCTTACTTCCTTCTTCCATGGAATCTGAAACAGAATTATAATTACGGCCTTGATTACAGCAGCCTTCATTGCAGCACACTTGATTCCAGTGAAAATTCCTTCAGTCAGAGACCTTGATCAATTACTTCAGCAACTGCCATGCCCCCAGCTTTCAGTATCATCCACATCATGTCAGTGATATGTCACTGGATCCGTCAGAGTTTGTCGATGAGGCCTCACTAGGAGAGGATGTGATTCTTTGATCTATTGCTCATAAATGTAAATGTACTGATTGGTGACATCAGGATTGGAGGCTGCCTGGGCTTAGTGACCATGGTATGGCTGAGTTCATGTTCTAGAGGTATATGAGACAGCTGAAGCATAAAATTAAGAAGCTAAACTTTAGGAAAGCTGACTTCCAGCTCTTCAGTGAGTTCAGTCCAGAAATCATCCTGGGAAACTGCCCCTGTGGTCAAAAGCATGGAGCAGAGTTGGCAGATCTTTAAGGAAGCTTTCTTCAGGGTGCAAGAGCTCTCCATCCTCAGGTGTAGCAAGTCAGGAAAGAAAGGAAAGAGTTTGGCATGGCTGAACTGGGACCTCATGGTCAAACTGAAGAGCAAGAAGAAAATGCAGTGGAAAATGGCAGTGGAAACAGGGACAGGTACTGTGGGAAGAGTATAGGGAAGCTGTTAGGCTGTGTAGGGATGGGGTCGGGAAGGCCAAGGCTCAACTTGAACTGAATGTGGCTCGGGATGCCACAAAGAACAAGAAAACCTTCTACAAGTACCTCAACCAGAAGAGCAAAGTCCAGGAGGGCATATCCTCTCTAGTAAGCAACAGAGGCAGGCTGGTGGCAACAAACAAGGAGAAGGAGGCTGAGGTATTTAAACACTTTTTTGCCTCAGTCTTCCCTGATAACTGCTCACCATGATGTGGCTGATATTACTTTTAATAATGTGTCAATGAAGAGTTCATCTGTTAGTAGGAGTGTGTGAATTTGTGTTCTTGTAGCAATGAAATAAATATAATGTAAAAGATATAGCTGTTAAAACAGATATTTATCAAGATGTTTTTACATTAAAAAAAAGAAACTTCTTATATCCTCACACAAGTTAAAACATAAATTATAATAAATGCTGTTTCCATAACTTCATTAATGTCAGTGATGTTGTACTAGAATAGTTCAGGTTTAAATTATTCTCTCCTGATTTCATATATGAAAATTATCCTAGTAAATTCCTGATGCCAAACCAGTAAAACTTTACAACTCTGTACATAGTTGATATACTTTCAATGATATGAATTCAGAAAATTAGATTGTCAACAAGCTTCTTTTCAATTAATTTGTCAGAGTATGACCTGGGGTAGAGTGGTCTTCTATTGTATATTTAAATGTTTAATTTTTCAGAAGGAACAGACTGTAAAATAGCCTGTAGCCTCAGTAATTAAGCAGCATTCATTTCTATTGAAACAAACTTGGGAGTGTGGTACTGTGATATATTCTTTTATTCTGTATCAGCCATATTTGCTTTTTTTTTTTTTTATAGTTTTACTGTATACGTTTTTTAGTTTTTTTGTAATCTTTGCTAAAAAGTGTCCACATTGACATATTTTTGTGCATCTGGCCTTTTCCTTTTGAGCAAAATGATTTGAAAGTCAGAAAACCAGTTTGATTTGTAAACAGAAAATGTCAGTCATTGTTTGTTTGTTTTTACTTTGTATAGCTTTTTAAAAAACAATTTTAGATTTTTTTCCCTGAAAGATGATTACACTTATATTACTTATACTAATTTTGGCACTACGTAGTTTGTCCTTTTTGATGTTACTATAATTTTTTTTCAAAAATTTTAACTATTTTTGAAGAAACTGTTACTGCTTCGGTTTACACTGAAGACTGGATTTTCCTTATTGGTTCTTTTAAAAATAATGAACATATAAATGTGTTTTTATTTTTTATTTTTATTAGTGATGATAACTGCAATGAAGAACTATAATGAATTTCAGATTCATTAAAAGTAGTTTAAGTATATCAGGATTCAGGAGACCTTAATTATCCTGGAAATCACTGCAAAATATACAGTATTTAAATATTGTTACACAGTGTTTTTTGCACATCTGGCTTCTACTGGCCTATCTGAAACTGTTCTCATGACTGCGATTCATCAGTTGTTGGTCACCACCAGAGTCTTGTAAACTTTTGCAAAGTGGTAATCATGACAGTGAAATCTATACAATCTATAGAATGTTCATCTATACAGTCATCACCTACTGTGCACAGTCAGTAAAACTTTATGAGCTAGAGGTTGAGCTGTAGTTATGTGTTGCTGTATTCCCTACACTTTTTGTCATAGGTCAGAGATCTTATATTATTAACACTATAAATGAAGACATAAGATATGGTGCTAAACTACTAAATTCTAAACTACTTCTTTAAAATTTTCTCTCTGTTGTGAGGTCACAAAAAAAATCATGTTACCTCTAGGATATTCTGTTGTCTGTACATGACAACCTGTGTTTCTGCCTATTATGGGTCTGCATGTGATTATTATTATGACTAACCCCAACACCTACTTTTTTTTTCAAGCTGATAGGCAGAGATAGGCATTGGCTTGGCTGACTGTCCACATGTCAATGGCAAGATTTATGACTCTCCTGTCTGCTTATCTGAGAACATGCAATGCATTCCTCAGTTTGATTACTAATAAGGTTATCCTGAATACAAGGTCCATTGGAAAGGGAGGAAAAAGCTTTCTTGGGAGGGGACAGCATGACTCAGTACACTATAACTGATTTGAGAAACAAGTTCTCTTCTACAAGAAAGTATAACTGAAGTACAAAAAGTGCAAAGACAATCCTTTATATTCATTTGCTTTTTTTTTTTTTTTTTTAAATCTAGTGTTATTTCTGATTTATTTTCCAGTGTTAAGCCAGTAGATGTATTTTATATACAATATATACCTGTTTTATTGAGAGTTGGGATAGTTGGACTTGATCTTTAAGGTTCTTTCCATCTTAAATGATTCTATGATTCCAGTGTAAAAATTACAGAGAGAAGAAAGGTACATTGTATTGCATATTTCTCTTTGTAAATCCTTTGTTGCTTAGGATATCATACATTTTACTGTGTGATATTACTTATTCAAATGCTTTCCACATGTCTCTAGGAAAATCTATAAAATCTGTCTTAATTCTGATTATATTTATGATAACATTTGTAATATTTCTTGTGTCTTAATATCTATGTTTAGCACACATTCACTATTTTTTAACTTTCTGCAACATTTTTTTTAAATTTTAACATAGGATCTTCCTATATATCATAGGTTGATTTATAATATTTAGGCACTATAAGCCTTAAACAGCACAATATCTCGTCTATGAGATTGCACTCTCCTGAATAGTTTAATAAATTCAAAAAACAGGAGATTGCCTCTCATGTTAATGTTACATTATTGTTTAAACAAATATGGTTAATTTTTCAGTTTTAAAATGTACTAAGTCCATATTTGCCTTTTCTTTTTAGCTTCAAATTACTGTTAATATTGGCTACCTATTATATATATTGTTATATATCAAAGAATGATTCACTTGATTAAACATATCTGGATTATTGTCAAATGTTTGCCTCTCCTATAAATGCTAGTTTTAAAATAGTTATTTAACAAGTCTCATTTCAGTGGTTAATACTTGTCAAGCATCTGTCCCTGGGGCACTCACCAGGAATTTAAGGGCTCACGTGCTGGGAGAGAAAAAAAAAAAAAAAGAAATTAATACCTGTTCTCCATATTCTGTTGAGAAACAGGCTGGAAGAATCAAAAGGTTTGCAAATCTGGAAGGCCATTTTGTGTTTAATAATACATGAGAGGGAAGGAGTTAATAACTTAATACACATTATTTCTGCTTTAGAAATGATTTGTCTAGTTGGATGCTCAACAAGACCTTTTCCAAATTTAGGTTGTTTGAAAAGTTTGGTTTTAGTTTCTATGCACTTTGATACTGAGAGTTCCTTTCTGAGAAACCAGGGTAAGATTTTTTTAGATAATACAAAGCCAGGTAGCAAAGTTACTTTCAAAATGAATGCATACGCATTAGGAGAAAATGAATGAAAAACATTTCTTGCAGTGATGTAATACCTGTCTTGTCCTAGTTACTATTATTCACAGATACTGTAAACATAAAAACAGAAAGGGAGGTGGTGATGGTCAGTGATGCTGACCGTATTTTTTTTTTTTTTTTGGCATTCTATGCCTTGGGAAGAACATACTTTCAGATTACTTTTATTGACACCATTTTCTTGGTCTTTCCAGAACAAAGAATAAATTGTTATTGCAACGTATATGTTAATTTATATTTCATGGGCAGTGATATCTTATTACAAGATGAGAAGGACTGACGTACAATCTTGTTTGGTTCATACAAGATTAAGACAGTTCTAGAAATTGCCTGTCTTTTTAGGTGTGTCCTACTCTGACAGTCCATCTGGGGATGCTTTCAACATGTGATTGAGCTTTATGCAGATGGCAGTTGAATCCTCTATTTGTTGAAATTAAGATTAGCATGTACATTGAGCTCAGTGCAGATGAGTACAATTTGAACCTCTGCTCAACATGTGTATTTGTTCAGGTAGTGATAGTCATTTAGTCATGCTAAAATGTGTATAAATCTTTTTGACACAATCTGAGGTGTCCTGCTAATATTCTTCTTTGTGAATTGCATTTCCAATGAACTTCCTATTTCACGATACTATATAATGCATAGACCAGTAGAAACAAGACTCCAGAAATCTTGCATTCCATGTACCTATGTTCTAGAAGTTGTGAGTGCAGTTTTTCAGGTTTAAGTGTGTAAAATAATAATTGCATGTTCTTCATTCCTACACTTTTTTACTGCAAACTAATGTGATTATTTTTATATTGTCATAGTGTTTTTATTTGTGCTAGAAAAGAGAGTATCTTTAAAATAAAAACAACAAAAGCCATACAAAATACCCAAACAACAACAACAACAAAAGAAACACTCAACATATTTTCTTTAAGGTAAGTTTGATTAATATATAGAGCTGTTGGGTTATAGTTTGGCCCAAATATCACTGAAATCATGGGATATTTTACACTAATTGCACTATGTCAGATTTATTAGGTTAAGAATATTATATATCCTATATATAGGCTGCAGGAATTTTTTTCCAAAATGATAATAAAATTGTTCTTTTATGCCATTTTGGCTTACTAGTATTTTTTGTTTTTTCTTTCTTTCTTTTTTCTTTCTCTTCCTCACTACCAGGAGGTATTTTTGAGTGTGTGGAATCTGGTCCAATGGGAGCAGAAGAATTAGCCTTCAGATTTGCTGTGAACACAATCAACAGAAACAGAACTCTTCTGCCAAACACTACATTAACATATGACACCCAAAAGATAAATCTCTATGACAGTTTTGAAGCATCCAAAAAAGGTAACCTTTTGTGTATTTAATTTCTTTAATTAGCAACTAAAACTCACGTGCTTTACCTACCTGAAAAAAGTCTGTCTATAAAGATATGCAGTGTCGTTGTACAAGGCTGTAGCTGACATTAGAGATGTGTTTTAAATATTGTCCCTTGAAAGCTGTTAATGGTAACTGCTCAAAAATTACATTGTGTCAACTATATTCCCACTACCTTGCCCAAAAACTATTTCTAGTTTTCTAAACATTTGAAATCTGAATTTTTTTTTCTTGAGTTTTGTGATTAGGGTGTTTTTGAGATTAGATCTTCTGATGTCAGAGAACACTTCCCCTCTTTTTTTCCTGGAAAATGCCAACTGCTCCCATCTTGCAATGATCTCGGAAAAGGCTAAGAGTTCGGTGGTGTAGTCAAGTCTGTATGCCATCAGACATGTTTCCAACGTTACTGGAGGAAAGCCTACAAAATCCTCTCATTCATTAAGGCTGTTCAAAATCTGAATGTGATTTTTTTATGGCTTCATGGCTAAAATCTCATTCTCAGATATTTACCAAGGTTCCAATTCAATTTTAGGTATTCTATCACTTTAAGTGCATCTTCACAAATATCTTTAGCATATGCATGACTGACATATTTTATCTGGCATGTGTTGTGAAAGAGAGCAAGTAGTTGTAGTGAGCAAAGCATAAAAATAAGCTTGAAAATTAAGTCTTTGCTTAAGAATATTGTGACCAGATAAATGTAAAAGCATCAGTTCAGATGATTTTCTTCAAGATTATAAAATATTATGAACACTTTTTCCTAAATTTTCAGATCTTTGATTCTCACAAAAAATTAAAGTTATGAGCTATTGCTTTACATTCTGGTTTACAACACTGTGATGCCACATGGGAGTTATACTGCATCACTGCCTTATTGTAGGAAGTTGAAAACTCAGTAAGTCCTATATGTCCTTTTTTGATTGAAAACCCAAAACTTTGTGACAGAACTTAGATTAAATTTTGCATGGTATTACACATTATTTGATGGTAGATTTTTTTATAAATTGAAAAGCAAATTTCATATGAATGTTTATACAATTGATTCATATGAATCCTTAAGAAGAAAAGATAAACCTGTATTTATTATGAGAGATTTGGACCTTAAATCTTCAGAGAGATCTGGTCCTCAACATGTCACTCCAACTGAAAAACCTACACAAGAAGAGATTTTTTTTGCTAAGTAAAATGGAAACTTCTGATGCTACATTAGAAATGCTAGCTAGGGAAAAGCTGCTATGTCAGTATGGATGTATACAAAGTACATCTTTATAATGGAATACAATATTGATTAAAAATCAATTTAGAAATGATAAATATTTTTGTTTTTTCTTTTCAACATGTCTTAGCAAGTTTATCTTGCTAATCTGTTTATTTCTCAAATTAACCATTTTAGTATAAAGCTATTGATGCTAGGTATGAGAATAGACAGTATATCTGTATGGAAATAAGCATTTTAATTGTTCTGAGATGCTTTGATACATGAAAAATATTATAGACTAAATATTTATGCCTAGCAAAATGACTTATTTGCAGCAGAGAGTGAGAAAGGAAGTATGCTATTTCTTTAATGAAGGTTTTTTGAATAGTTATTATGATGAGATAAAGAATGTTCTGAGAGGCTACTCTTTCCATCTCAGCCAATAGTAAATGAATCCTTAATTCTGGCCGCATCTTTCTCTGTTTTTCCTCATCTTCCATCTTTAACTACTTCCTGATTCTAATGCATTCTGCCTTGTAAAATTTAATTGAATAGTTTGTCCTCATTCCTCATGGAAGTAATAAAAAGTGAAGAAATCCAGTCTGAATTTTTAATTTTTTAACTATCTTCTGAGTTGACAGCTCTACTTCTAGACCTTACTTAGGAGTTGCTTGGAGATTGCAAGCTAGCCTTATTATTGCTAATTCTTGATAGACTGGATATATTTATTGTTCCTGTTTGCATCTTGCATGAGAATGCAAATTTTTTTTTTTTTAACTAGTCAGGCTGTATCAAAATCTGTGTAATTTTTCAGTACTCACAGCTTTTTGCTTCAGAAATTCACAGTACAGCCAACCATATTGATGCTGAGGGGTACTTCAGTCCAGAATCAAAGGCTAAAGGTTAGCCTAAAAAGGGTTCATTTTATTATGATGACTCCAAAGCAAAGTTTTAACAGTGAGATTGAAACATTTAACTCATTCTGTGGTTCATGATTATGTCCATTAGCGACCAGGGAGGTGCTGCATCAAAAAATAGCCTGTTTAGACCTCTTACTAACAAATACTTTTTAAGTTGAATACAGATTAAATATGAATGGGATTTTAAAGTTATTGTATGAAAGAGCAAACTGAAGGCAAGATGATATTTCCAAGATACTGTTTTAGTGAAGAGTAATGTAAGTGCAAACAAAACATCCTTCAGTGCACTGCAAAAATTGGTATGCATCTGATAGAGTTGTATTAAATCACATGTGAAAGCATTGCATTATTCAAATCACAGAAACAGAAAAAAAAAAAAAAAAAAAAGCCCATTGAAAAGCCATCTGGTAGCTATTGCTGTTGTTAGTGATCCCATTTACTGACATTTGCATAAAGCTTGTTGATTACTCTTAGGAAGGGCAATATTAGCATAAATGTTTTTTTATCAGGCTAGTCATTTAGGCCTTAATCCGATGCTTAGTAATGCAGTGGAGATCTTGTGTGTATACGAGAAGTTCATTTAAACCACTGATGTTCTGCAAGAATAAAAAGGTGTGCCAGCACGATTTCTGGAATACTTGTAGTATTTTTAATCATGCTGAAAAGGACAGACATGGCACAATTTAAAAAATTAATTTCAACTTATTGAGGAAAAATAATGCAGTAAAATGTGTTTCTACTGCTTGTTTCCGCAGTTGCGAGGGACAACAACGGTGGTGTAAAAATACTAAGTAATCCAATCTCATAGGATATATTCATATTGGATTATGGAGATACTTTCTCTTACTTCTCTCTACCAAATAAGATGTTTCCTTAGAAAGACAAAATGTGTTGAGTTTCAGAACCACGTGCTCATAAAAGTTATGTCTATAGCAGTGATCTAAACAGGAGCAGGGCATGGACTGAGAAACTAGTCTCCAATATTGCTTAATTTTTCTGGCTGCTTTCTGCAACGTACCAACTGATCTTCTGCAAGATAATGCTGGAGCATACTGTAGGAAATAAAATAGACAAGATACTACTGAAGCATGGAATAGATGGGGCCATTCTATATTGAAAAGAGGAACTCTAAGCTACTTTCACATGGCAATATCATGTCAGTGACTCTCAGGGACAGTTTTATTTACTAATGTAGCTGTAGCAAAACAGTGTATTTCCAGAATTTAAAAATGAACCCAGATTTTTTTTCATTAGCATATAGAGATTTAATTATTATTATTTTTTTGGGGGGAAAACATTTGCTGTTAAATTTTTCAAGTCAGCTTCTATATTTTCCAGGCATAGAATTGTCAATTTAAATGAAATTTGTCATTTGCTTTATACTTAAATGGAATCCACTTGACATGCACATTTTCTGAGTAACTAGGATCTCAGTAGGAATAGTGTTGATGGATTGAGGAAGAAGTTAATGTTTAAACCGCCTCGATTAGAATACTGTCCCATATGGCCCTTTTCCAAATGTAATATGCAAATGAACATTAATCTCTTCTCTTGTCAGTGTTTTTCAAATTATACACAATTGCTGGCCTTTGTGACTTCCACTGACATAGAAGTGTTTATTAAATGTAGCTAAGCACTGTTTAGAAGTTAAGTGTTGCTATTCATCAGCTCACAGTGAAAGCTTAGAAATGTATTCAGAAGTTGGAAATCTGTGTGTTATAGAAGAAAGGAGCTTTCTCAGCAGTAAAGTTATATTTCATGGAGAACCTTTTATTTAATATGAATTGTGCAATACCTTCTGGCACACTGCCTTCTTTCCTCTCATCATTGACAGACTTCTGTCTTCTCTTCAGCCTGCGATCAGCTATCTCTTGGGGTAGCTGCCATCTTTGGACCATCCCATAGCTCCTCAGCTAATGCTGTACAATCAATCTGCAATGCTTTGGGTGTTCCACATATCCAGACCCGCTGGAAACATCAGGTGTCGGACAACAAGGACTCCTTCTATGTCAGCCTCTATCCAGACTTCTCTTCACTCAGTCGTGCCATCCTTGACCTTGTGCAGTTCTTCAAGTGGAAAACAGTTACTGTTGTTTATGATGACAGCACTGGTAAGACTAAATCATGCAACTATGTGCAGATGTGATTCTATGAATATATATTCACGCATACAAGAAGAAGGATGAGGGGTGTCAATACTGTTACAGCTTTATTTTAAGAAAGCTTAATTACAATAAATTCCATTGGCAAGGTAGAGTGTAACAAATAATGCAGATTTGTTAGCATAAGTATTCTCATAATTATCCTTCAGTTGCTGAATTTTGTGTGTTTGAGATTGCAACTGTCAATAAATCAGTCATGCTCTAACTGCATTTTCCTCAGTATCTTCACGGTTGCTAACAGTATGTCTTCTAATTTTATTTAAAACTCAGTTTCTGAAGAAAAAAATGATAACTTGAAAGATGTATTGGACTGACTGGTCAAATAGGACAGCTACATTTTAGTGCTGCTCTTGGCATATTAGCCAATATTAGAAAATAGTTCCCATACTGTTTGGAATTTCAGTAACTGCATTTTCAGAGAGTCACAGAAGGAGCCCTGCTTTTGGCTCCTAAGAGTTGAAAGCAGAGGAAATGTGGAGGCTTGTTTTGCAGATGATTCACATCATTTAAAAATGAACTCCTGAATTTCCATCAGAAATACCCCAATTTGATACCATTCCTTTAACTTCACTCTAAAACTTCTGTTTTGCCCTGGCTTTGGTATTTGGTTTGAAATTTCAAAAAACTTGTCTGATTTGAGGCTTCTCTGCTGGAGGTTAGAACTATCAGCTGGTAAGAGGAAAATCTGTCTGTAATGGCGGATGCAGGGAAGTCATTTAGCCAGATGAGAGATTTAATATTATGGAAATGTTAACAATTTCTTCCATGGTTTTTGAACTGACACTGACAAACCCTTCTCATAGTTCTGTGAAAAAGAAGGTAGTTGATGATGATGATGATTCAACAGCTAGTAAATGGTGAGGAGGAAACAGAGATGGAAAACAAGAACACAGTGAAATTGTTTTCCAATTCTCCAGTGAATTTAATTTCAGTGAAATTCAGATGCTGTCTTTCTAGAAGTTTGGCTGATGCTACCAAAGACATAATCAAACTTCTGGTTTCAAGTTTAGCATTACGGGCTTACAGGAAAAAATAATCTACTTCATTTTTAATTTTTAATTTTATTTTTTTAACTCTTGCTTTGAAATAGGACTGGAGGTAAAAAGGAATATTCAAATCTTAATCAAGTGAATACTGGAAAAGTAATCTGTGGTTTAGTTAAATGGTTATAAATTTTTATTTACATAAATTTGAAATATTTTCAATTTAAATCATTCAAAGACTAATTTTGAAGGAGACCTGAATCCGATGTTCAGGATCCTATAATGTAGAAAACAGGATAACTTGGCACAGGAAAGAATGGAGGTCGTGTCCTTTTGAAACTGGGAACAGAGATGCTTCTGAAGCAATATAATCAGTAACATTAGAGAGAGTAAAGGTCAGGTTGAATACATAATAAAGAGGAACAGTCAAGACTACAAATATGGTGAAGTAATAACTAGTAAGAATGTTACTTCTCGGTAAGGTTTCAGTAAGAAAAGATTCAGTTTGTTACAACAAGGATAGGGTAATAAAAACAAAAATCCTCGGAGAATGGGCAAAGGTGTTAATATTATGATAAGACGTACTGGCCTGGTACTATCTTAGGGTACGGTGAAAGTTGGTTAGCTGAGTCTGTTCTTTCAGGGAAAAATAGTTTGTCTCCTTTTCCTGTGAATCTCTGTTTAAATATTACTGCACTAACTTTTTTGGCTTCAAATAGTATCTATGTTCTGCTTCCTTCTATGTCTTGCTTTTTCCCTTCATCTTAACTCTCATGAGACATTTTTCATTTAGTCCATCTGTTGTACAAACTAAAAATTGGAATCAGGCTCTTGAACTTTTTTTTTTTTTTTTTTTTTCCTCGTCTGAAGACAAGTATTGCTTCCTGTGATCATTCTAAACCGCAAAGTATGTTCCTTTTAACTAGAATTTTCCATAAAGGATCTGGCAGGAATTAACCAGAGATCAGTTAGGGTTTTTTTTTGTTTGTTTGTTTTTTGTTTTCCCTTAGAGTAATTTATAGTTAATTAAATACCACTGAACTGTCCCTGGATACTAATTAAGTCCTTTCAGTTTACAGGTTTGCTACAGTCAATTGTCTTTAGAAGAGAAAAGGGGGAAAATGACAGTATGTGCATCTGCTGCATGACCTAATAGTTTTAATTGATCTAAAACAGCAAAGTATCTTCTTCAAAATATCAAAATTTCAAATGCATGTTGCAATCTGTTCTAAGAAAAATAGGGTAGATAAATTCTAAATAATTCTGTACATCCCGAAGTATTCCAAAGCAAAGTATACACAAATGGTTAGATGCTGGGACCTTTAAATTATACTGGCACTTGTACTGGCAACTAATGCTTTTTGCAGATCAAGTTGATGTAAACAGAGTTTTGAGATTTTTTCTTAATTAACATTTGTTTTGGTCTTGAGTGAATGAGTATAAACACCAAAAATCTGTTGCATCTATGAACAGAAGCCAAGCTAAAAGCCTGAAAAATGGCTTCAGAAATGAAAATGTTTTATGATGGTCTTCAATGTTGAATGCAGTACTTTAAATCAAATGAAGGAAAAAGAAGCCATTTTTGTTGATAATTTTTAGAATAATGTATTAGTAGCGCTGATTTGTAAATAAAATTATTTCCTCCTTGGGACCAGCATAAAAATTCACATTATCTTATTTCTATATTTCCCACATCTTATTTCCTGATGTGCTATATCTTGCAGATGTTGTTTCCATACTATCAATTTCCAATTATTGCAAATTTATAATGAAATTGAATATCTTGCAGAAAATGGTGATGGAAAGTGGGTGACATTGCTAAAAAAGTAAGGAAAGAAGTTTCGAATGGGTTCAAAGTAAATCTTAGATCAGGAAGAAAATTTTTTTTCTAAGTATTATATGCTTAAGAAACTTCAAAGATAAAAAGCAAGGTTACATAGAGAGGTGGCCTGAAAAAGGTTGCTCATATCGTTGTTTTTATGTAAATGAGTTGAGTAACCCCTAATTTATGTGAAAAGCTGTTCTTCTTTGTAAACACGTGTGCCTGTTCTTAGCAGAATGAGAAAGAAGAAAGAAAATGAGAATGCTGGACTGAAGACTGACATCTAATACTATGACAGTGCATTTTACCTAAATTTAGGAAACAAGACTTTAATCTTGGTGATATATAATAATAAACCTACAAAATGACATTGCAGGCATGCAGTAGAATGTATTTCAGGGTTGTAAATTTTACATACAAGGGTAAAGTTTGTACAAGAACAGATAATATGCAGAAATAGGGAGCACTGTCCACAGTGATCCATGTTAGGATAGGAGACATTTGCAGAGTCCAGCAGCGTAATTTCATTGGATCAAAATCCAAATAAATGACTGAAATATGAAAATTAAGTGGAGGATTTTTTTTCTTACTTCCTTACCTTAGAATCATGTAACAAAAGGCAAAGGTTTCATCTCAAAAAATATTTGTCATTACATGTCATTACTGCATTACATGCAGTTCTTAATATATTCTTAGAAAGGCTGCAAATTCTTAGAATGTATGCTGAGATATTTAACATTTAAAATACTGAATGCATGTGTGGGAGATTCTTCTGATATTTCTGATGGTGAAGAAATGCTTGGGAATGGAAAACGATATTTTGTTTTTGTGGAATTAATTTCTCATTAATAAATGAGAAAATATATTGAATTAAAGAAAGTGAATGTCATTAAAACTGGAATTTCTGCTGATTAAATTAATTGGAGTCTAAAGCAAAGAAAATTCATTGACAGCTTCTTAAATAATATTGAAACTGAATAAAACAAACCAAAAGTTGACAAATGTCCTGAGTTTTCAAATCACTCAAGTGAGAGACTTATTAAACACTTTAAAAAGATGTAATTTTAGGTGTCTTAGTTATTTCAGTTTGAGAAGTCATGAATGATAGGTGGTGAAGTTCTATAGTCTGGAAAAGTTAGAAAAACTTAGACTTATTCCATGTTAGGCATTTATCCAAGCTTTGAAGTGCATTTGTCCTGGTTCCTTAGGTTCACCCTTCTGTTCCTAGTAATTACTTGGAACCTACTTAAAATTGGGTAGGATACGGTGAGATTTCTTTATTTGATAGGCCTGACCCATGGAATTCCATCCAGTGCTGCAGTGCTTACATTAATACACTTTAAAGGTATCAAGCTGATGAGTAATTTTCTATTTAACTTTATAAATATTAAATAACATAAAATTTCCTCCTTTGACTTACGTTTTAGGTAAGGAAATTGTAGTAGATTGGTTAAATACAGGTTTCAGAAAGTCACACTGTTTTAAGTTGCTTACTTCTATGCATATTAGAGAAATGGTATCCTCATGCATCCCTGCCACATGGATGCAAAGAAGAACAATAAAGATCTAAATGTTGTAGATTGGTTATGGTTTTACAGCAAAACTGAAAGGACATATTTACAAGGTACGCATTCTACTTTGAACATAAAAATTACACATGCAGGCATTAAGCTCACAAGTTGCAATACTTGAGAGAACAAAACTTGTGTTAATTTTTCTTAATAGTTTTGTGTCAAGAAAGATGAGAATTTATCAGATTAGAAGCTTATGAATATATTATGTGATAGAAAAGACTAAAAGGGATCAGGTTTAGTCCAGTAAATAGAAGGTCTTGCAAAGGAAAGACCATACAATAATAATCCTATACTGTTTTTCATGGCATAGTTATAGAGACATTGAAATTTTTATAAGAAATGATTTATCTAGAAACATTCAGGTTAGAATAAAATATTTCCTTGTAAAGCTGTGGAATCTTCATCTCCAGAGTTGCTTTTTTTTTTTTTTTTTTTTTTTTTTGTAAGTGGCTATGTTCTCTTACTTCCTTTGCTAGACAGAATAAAACAAAAATGACAAGTAACCATGAGCTCTTAAGTCACTGTCATGACTAGTTCCAACACTACTTCTTCCTCTGACTTGTGTAAAGCTGATGCTGACTAATGCCTCTATTGAATGAATGTTTAGAGATACTGTATTGCTATTAACTTACTGCATTGATATTTTTTCCTCAAATTGGATTAATTGTGTCAGTAACACAAAAATGGTATCTATGTGGACTTTTATGTATTTATACTCTTTTGTGCAATTTTAGATTGCATTTGTTCTAGCTCATTGAAGCAGATGCAGAATTCACCTGGCTCTATTTGACAGTCTGGGCAGGTATCCTCTCTGGAAATAGACTTGTATATAAAACTTATCAAAGATTCAGAGTGGGATGGGATAGCTTGTCACAGCATGTTAAAAGTAAATATTTCTGTGCATTTCAATTTGTGCATTATCAATCAATAACCAGTTAGTTGATGTTTTTAATGGAGTGAATTGAATGAATATCTAAATGAGGGAAACAAAGGAGTCTTCAGGCATCTTATGCATATCAGCTGGAGTTGCATGCAGTTTTGTTCCACATCTGCTCTGTCACTGAATCAGAGAGGGAATGCATTTGCATAAAGACATACCCAATTTTACAGAAACTTCTCTTAGAGCATAAGGTCTTTTCAGTCCTTAAATAAAAAAATCAGATTTGGTAGGGCTGTAAAATTGCAATATTTTTTATCTGATTTTGGAGCGTGATGAGAGATTTTCTAGACTGTTTACATATTGCATAGTATCTTTTCAATACAGAGTGTTTCATGTGCTGTGCACAGTAATTTCATGTGAACATTTAATTAGTAATTCTGTGTTAAACCCGACTGTGGTATTTGGATGTAGTTGATTGTTTTAGTGTATTCTTTTTCTAAGAAATTTCTTATTATTATTTGATAAAGTTCAAAAATATTTTTCATGATGCTACATGAAAATATCAGATGTAAGGAGGATTTTCTGAAGTTAGTATTTCACTTTCAAAGTATTTTGGACTTTCTACATTTTTGAAGTTAAGAACTACTTAATCTAGTTTTCTGAAAAGAAAGAATCTTTTTGATAAATGGACCTGCATTGTTCTTTGAGGACAATTCTTTGGAGATTTAAATTAATTATTTGAAAAGAAAATTAAATGTCATCAAGTTAAACATAATGCATGAGTTCAGCTTGTCTTTCAGGAAAACATGTACCAGAGGCTCCTTGTTCTTTTGCCAAGAATTGAATTTGAACTTACTGGAACAAGATAAATTACTTGCCTCAATATAAAAGAAAACTAATATTAAGCACTTTAAAGAATTTTTCTTTAAGCCTAAGGAACAGAAGGAGGCTGTATTTCCAGAAATCATTGGACTGTCAATGAATTTACTCTAAATATTTGTGGATTTGAATAAACATAAGTATTTAAATTTTATAGAGAGCTGGCTGGGGTATGTATGATCAGAATTATTGTTTCCTTCCTTCTTGAATACTGGTACATTTTACTCACTATTTTCAAATGGAAAAAAATGTGAAAGGCAGAACAATTTAACTAAAAATGAAAACAGGAAAATGGAGACGTAATCTCATGTTTTGCATGTGACTTAATTTTAAAAAAAAAAAAATCTGATTTCCCCAAATTTGACCTATCACTCCTACATCAATATTAACACATTTTGTCTCTGGTTGGTGGAACACTGTGAAATGCACCTATAATATCAAGCCCTTGCTCAATTGCTCATAATCAGTCTCAGATCTGATAACCCTGCCTTTGTACATTTTAATTTTGTTACCAGATTGTTTTTCTCTCTTGCAGTCTTATCAACTAAATTATTATCTGCTTTAGTCTCCAAGAATAAATGTACTTACCTAGTGTAATGTCCAGCTTGGAGTGTTCACGTATGCCTTTTCTTCTGCCAAGCCTCTCCTGATTTACAGTAGATATTATTTCTTTTTAAGTTTTGCTGGAAATGGCTAAATGTATTCTCCTGCTTCTTTTTTTACATTGATTCTGACAGCTTTGACAAAAGACTTTTGTCCTTTGACTGCAGTAGATCTCTTTATGCTTTTTATCCTCATTAAACCGCACTACTCATAGATGTCAGCCACTTGAGAAGTCATACTTCCCAGTATTACAAGAATTCTTTTGAATTGCCCTGGATTGTTAATTGTCATTGCTGTCATCTATTGCTAAATCTTTCAGACCATGTTCATGTGACAACCACAAAACTGAATTACAGTGATATTTTAAATCAGTCTTATAATAAATAATAGAACCACATGCATAAGGAAATGTCACATGTTGCTGGACAGTAAAAAAAAAAAAATAAATGACAAATCTAATCTAAAAGTCTGTCAATGGTTAACAGGCTGGTTTGGAATACTAATAACCAAAAATCATAAAACTATAATGAAGTCTTAACATAGTCATTATTTTCTTCAATTATATTATTGCTTTTGCTTATATTAAAGTGCTCTAAGTGTGGAGGTGAGTGAAGGATTTTTTTTCCTTAAATCGCTGTATGCTGCAGATGATAAGTACTCTGAGAATATGAAAAATAAGATTTTCTTCATCTTCTTTGGGTGAGCAAGACAATTCTGTGATCTTAAGGTCTATTCTGAACTTGAACATTTGCATTGATCCCTCCAGTGAAAGTGTGTGGGAGGTGTTATAGGCCTTTTTCACTGTGGTGCTCTAACATCTATGTGAAAAGATTTTTTGTTTTTTTTTCTCCTTCTCTCTTTTTTTTTCTTTCTTGGAAACAGTTTGAACTGGGATCAGCTGTTTGAAACTAACTATAAAACATATGTACAAACATACATGCTCTGAAGTGTTTAGCTTATTTTATTTAAGGAAAAGGATAAAGAAGATTATTTTATTGTACTTCTTGATGAAAGAGCAGTAAAGTAAAACGGATGCTAAGAGACAAAAAATTAAGTAATATACAGAGAGTATTCTGTGGATGGATAGTCCAGATGGATATCTGACTACTGGAGTCAGATCCTTGGTCGTCTTTTTCAGTGATTTTTAAATCTAAGGCAACTGAATTACCTAGCTAAACTGAAAATTATTCTCCAGCTGCTGACATAGTTTCATCTAAAAGAAAAGTTTTGAAAAATGTTTTTTCTTGAAAGCAAGCTAACTTTAAAACTACAACAACAACAAAAACCAATTTGAATTATTCGTAAACTGATGGTCTGGAAACATTTTACCTTCTTTATGTGTGTTTGTTACACTGAAAGACCATGTATGTGGATGGTGAAGCTTGGAATGCAACATATAGGAAAATACATCAACATAGTTTAGGGTCACTTAGACAAGAGTTACACAAGACTTATACAAGAATTCTTGAGGAGAAAATTCAAGGTGGTAGATCACAAAGTATGCTTTGGTAGAAAGGTATATACATACAGGTAGTTTGATGATAAAATAACCCCTATACATCTAAACTCTTTTGCCAGAGAGAAATTTTGTCATTCAAGAAAACCTCCAGAGTTCATTCTGTCAAATACTAATATGACAATGATTTATTTGTGCATCCTTGTTTACCCCAATAAATCTAATTTCTGAGTTTTCAGCTCAAGTTTTTCTAAATAGGAGACCTATATTTCTTGACAAAGGATTTGTTAAATAGAATTTACTTTGGCCAAAATGCTACTGAAGTCACTTACCATATACTTTTTTTCTTTTTACTGAAATAGTACTGGTAATGTAGTACATCTTCCTGGTAAGAATAAAAGTTAATAAAAAGTGTGTGTGTATGTGTGTATATAAGTATATATATATATATACACACACACACACACACACACACACACACACATATAACATTATGATTATTCTCTAAAGCTTTAAATGCAAGTTAGAAAAATCTTGCTAAAATATTCAACCCTAAATCTGGTAGCAAAGAGCCATAGTGATTATGTTTTCACTAAGATAAACTTGTTCTTTCTTAAATCTCATTCTCCATTAAGAACACTTTTCACAATTTTGATATTGTCTTTAAGTATGTTTAAGTATAATGGATGACAATTTTAAGCATGTTTTATGCTGCCAGAATTGAGTAAAGTTATCTTAATGTAGTAAATAGGCTAAATATGTATAAATGAATAATTTTGATTAAACTCTTCCTTTCAGTTATATTTTCTTTATGATTTTCTTAATGGTGTTTCCATATTATGTTCTTGTATCGAAAGAACATAGAATACTATTCATATAGTCCTGCTAGCAGATGCAGTTTCTCAAGGATATATATTTTTTTAATCTTTTCACTAGAGGTGTTTTTTATGTAGAGGATGAGGAAGATTAGTTATATCTTGTTAGTTTATTGGTAATTATTGAGGATGTTCAGTATCTGTGGACTATTTTACAGCAATGAACTGTTCTGCTATCACTAAACAATAAACTGACATTCTCCTCCCTTTCACCCACACTCCTATCAAAGTCCAATATATAATTATATTTTCCTGAGACCTAAGCAGAAAAACTGAGCAGAGGAACATCAGGAGAGAAGAAGGGCACAGAGTAGTGTGAGAGGAAACAACTTGCTGAAAATAGAGAAAATATTCTGGTAGTTCAACAAAGTGGTATATTATTAATTTGATTTTTTTTTTTTTTTTTTTTTTTTGTGATTCTGAAGATATAAGTAGCCTTTGAAAGAGCATTACTGTTCCTTTGTACAGAAAAAGGTTCATGTGTTCAGCCTATTGCAAAGTGCATTTGCTTGCATTCTTCCTGTACAGCACAAAGGCAGCATTAATGGAAATGATAAATAGTTTGATGAGCAGGCCAGGTGGCATAGCAATGGCTTGCAAGACTGCTGAGCTGGAGACACAGGTTTTAAAACAAACTTGGGGCTCTTGCTTCCTGGACTGGTTGAAGTTGAACATGTCGAGGAGGTAATGTGATTGATCTCTTTGGAAGAAGATGCCAGCTGGAGAGCTCACAAACTACTCCTTCAGGATTCTTCTTAAAGATGAATTGATGGCAGCTTCTGAAAAGAGTTACTCACACCGCATTCTTTCCAGCCATTCAGAGGTAAGACTCTATCACAGTGGCTGCTAAAAGAAGGAATTGAGAGTTTAAAGGGACAGGAAAAAGGTGTCCCTCATGAAAGAAACTGCAGGAAGTACATTCCAAAAATGCACCAATTATTTCTATACTGTTAAAAAATAGATTTTTTTTTAGGATACTGTTGACAAACATTGTTTTGCATTTTTTTAATTTATTTTAGAAGTCAGTATTTTACCTGAGGACTGTATTTTATTTTATATTACAAATTACTTACACTGAAGGTAATCAGGCTAAAATCTTTGCTTTTGTGTACTTCTCAAAATAGTGGTGAAGTTATTGATTTTTTCCTTTGCTTCACTGTTTTTGTAGTTCTCATTTCAGTTTTTCTATTCATCAGAGGCTCTGATATTTCTTTTCCTGATTAGCTTCAGATGAGCTACATACTTTTGAAACTGACTGTTGGTTTTCCTCTGGTTTTTCAGAGTTTGTCAGCTCGTTACTTTGATCCTAAATAACCAGATTGACCATTTTATCTAATGTCAAATGATTAAAATGAAATTTACTTGGGGATTAACAGTTACATATATATCAATTTATAAAATTTATAGTTACTCTCTACAAACTCTATGCTTATTTGATCTGAAGCTACCTTGTGTAAAGAGACTAAACGAGTGAGAACTCTTCTTTGGTTACTGAAAAATGCTACTTCTACTGGGGAAAATCCTAAAAAGTATGTCTTATAGCTGTTGAAAATAGAGCTGGAAGCAGTGGCAGAATTTATTTTTATCATATGTGGATAGTCTGTTCACTTCTGAACCACATGTTGTTTTTGTCCTCTGGATGTATGTGTGCTTCTGTTCATGTTTTTTCTTTGTTTCTTTATATGTTTTTGGTTTTTGTTAATGCTAGTTTAGCATTGTTAGGGATTTTAGGGTGCAGGGGGGGAGAGGTGATAAGCAACAGTAAGGAGTGAGGAAGCCATTACTGTCCACAGCTTGACCTGGGTACTGTATTTCGAGTTGTTCATTTATGTTACATCTTTTCAGTGCATAAATTTTTCTTTGGCAAAAAATAATTACCCACAGCTTAATATCAAACTGAGAAAAAAGGGGAAAAAAATAAATTTTAGAATAGTTGGAAAGCACTGCAGGCAAAACAATCTAGCATCAGGGGTTTTACCTAATTACTTTTAAATACAAACTTATAATCAAGGATTTCGCTACGGAGATAAAGGACACAATTACATTAACTACCTTACTTTCCCTTCCCTGAGGGGATAAAGGCTGGAAGAAAACTTTTCACCACTGCTTACACAGAGTGCATCAACATTTACCCTATGAGATACCTGGACTGCAGCAGGTTGAGGGTTGATACGTGTAATAGTTTCTAATTGCTTTGTGCTTAATGATGACTTTTGTCACTCTGGGCCACAGTCCTTCATGGGAGATCCTGTCCAAACATGGGGTGCCTGTGGGCTGCAGTCTCTCTTCCCCCTCAACTGGACTGCTTTGAGGTGCAGAGCTGCCTCTTCCCAAGAGCACATCTCCAGCCCCAAATGGTAGCCTCTTTCTTTCCATAGTACACTCGAGCTCTTTGGCATCCAGTGGGATTTTGCATTGTTTTTGGTGGCTGCATACTGGCTAGAAAGGTCTGTGTTCACTACCAACAGGTGGGTCATGGTGTAACCCCAGGCCCTGCTGCAGTATCTGTAACTTGTGCTTCACACGGACAATAATCTCCAACATATTTCAACTCCAGTGCCTTCTCCCATGTGTAATAGAAAGAACAAGGTAAGGAGGGTTGCATGTTTTTGTATTTCTTATTAATTCTGCCACTTTTACTGAGAGAGCTCAGGGTGTTTTTTTTCTAGGAAGAGCTAGACTTCCTGCACTTTATTTATGTACTAGATGCAGTTTGGAAAGACATTCAGCCTTTGATTTATATTTGCGCGACTTTGCTTTTGAAGCGTGATCCAGGCCTGCAAAATGTTTACCCATTCTCAATTCCCAGCAGTGCCTGAGTGAGGACGTGCTTTTTGTCAGCACTTCACTCAGTGGAACTCTTGCCTAATAAAAGCACTAGATGCAGGTATGCTAGTCACAATGCAGATTTTGTTCTGTGAGGCCTTCCTCTGTAGTATGAAGCCATGGGGCAGCTGTAGCGGTAGCAGTGCCAACCATGACATAGTGTCACCATCACTGCCCCTGTCTTGCCATGCACTGTGCAGTGCATGCACTGTGCAGCATGCAGGGGGCATGTGCAGTGGTCACCCTGCCTCACCTGGGGTTGTGCTTTCTGACAGCCTTCCCAAGGGAGCCTGGCAAAGTAGAGCTGCTGAATTCATGCCAGTTTGGAATTGCTTTTTAAAGTATGGATGAGGATGAAGAAATATTGCTTGTTAGCAGATGGCCCACTGGGTGGCTGAGTGGACTACCAAAGTTAATAGTCTGAAACATATTTTGTGCCCCACATAATTCATCTGAACTTAATGAATGCTACCAGTGGCTGGAACACATTAAATGTTAACTAGAATTAAATATTGTGATATACATAGAAATTGTGAGCAAGAGTACTGTGTCTCAAATTTCCTCTTCTTTAAAACATATTTTGAGAAATTTGTTCATTACAGTTTGTGTGTCCTAGCAGTTATGAAGCCATAAATACTTATTCATTTGCTTTCAGGCATTCCTGTACTGCTCCAGCAATGAGACCTAGACAGTGCACTACAGAGGTGTGCATTTGCAGGCTTTCTGCCCCCCTTTCCTCATGTTCAGGTTCCTCTGATAGTTTCTGCAAGACAGTAAGGAACAGGTTGCTTTAGAATTCCCTGAATTTGCTTACTAAAATTTCAGAGAATATGGACTTGTAACAGAGAAAAGCAGCCACCTTCTTTTCCTTCATTCCTTCCATTTTAACATTTTTTTTACAACATTAACTGTCCTTACTGTCTTCATCTTCAGTGAACACTGTAACAACTTCAAATGTTAAGCACTTTGCTCTTCTAAGTATACAGTGTTTTAAAAGAACAGCTGCAGTCAAGAACAATCAGATTTCCTTCTAAACTTTGGTATATGAAAAATGCTGAATTTGAAATTTTTGAGAAAAACACTTTACCCTTGAGATACTGATTCCTGACATGTGAAACTGACTGTCATCTCTTTCCTACATGAAATAAATCTGTTTTTACAAGCTTCACGATGTCTTGTCTGATCTCCAATACTCAGCATGGCTTCCAGTTGTTAAGATCTACTGCAAGGAATCAACGTTTATAGCATATGTTCGGTGCAGCGCAGGACTTTTTCCACTAAATATTGCTTGCATGTTCAAACCCGGCTCATTCCCGAAGTCCCTTTTGCTATCTGAATGTCTCAGAATTATAAGACATTTGTATTCACCCCTTCCCATCTTCATCCCTTCACCTGCCTTTTCTTTTTTTTTTTTTACTTTTTCTCTTTCAGCATGATGTAAGTAGTTCAAGTAGATCTATGTCTCTAGTTTATAGACTCGACAGCTTGTATATCAGATGCTTATATGGCAGCACATTTTGCAACCTTATTTAGAAGGATGGTTTTCTGTCTGTCTTCTTGGTCATATTTAACTACTGAGTATCAAATGCCAGGTTTTTTTTTTTTCTTTCCAACAGAGTGTGTCATACTATCTGTCCCAGATTTGTCGGAGTTCTTAAGTGGAATTGCATAGAAATCAAAGCAAGTGAGAAACTGGCAGGACTTTACCTTTGAGAAAATCACAGCTTTGAAATGCTACCCTTCTGTCAGTCTGAAATCATCTTAATGTTTTCATTTCAAGAGCACACATTCTAGTTGCTTTATGTTTTTAGCCTTAAAGAACTGGACAGGCTTAGAGGCAACCTTATTTTTTTTTCTGTCACAGTATCATCTATTATTTTTGATAGTCATAAATGGCAGTAGTGTATGCTAGATTGTTTTATGTCAAAGCTTTACTTTAGTACTAGATCATCTGAATATGATAATCTGTAGTAGATGCATGATGTTTTCAGTTAAAAAACAACAACAACAAAGCAAAAATAAAAAAACACAACAACTCATCAAGATGGAATTATAAAATTGCTCAGGTTGGAACAGACATTCAAGATCATCGAGTCCAACTGCAACATAACCATACTATCCTGACTCTAACAACCCACTGCTAAGTCATGTCCCTGAGCACCACTTCCAAACAGTGTTTAAACACATTCATGGTGACTCAACCTCCTCACTGGGGAGCCTATTCCAGTGCTTAACAACCCTTTCTATAAGGAAATTTTTCCTGATATCTAACCTAAACCTCCCCTGGTGCAACTTGAGGCTGTTTCCCTTTGTCTCACGTGTCACCAGTGTGAAGAGAATCATAGAATCAAGAATCATGGAATCACCAAGATTGGAAAAGTCCTACAAGACCATCCAGTCCAACTATAGGATAGCTCATGTTTATTTAGTTGAGGCATTTAGAAATCAAGAATCAAATCCATTTAAGTTTCAATTAAGTACATTGATTCATTTTCTCTAAATACCAGTATAGCATTTGAGGTAAGTGTGGCAAGGTTTATTCAAATTATAGTTTCTAAAATTACTGTTTTCACAATCATGTAGACTCATATCTGCCATTTCAATGGAGGTCATCTATATTCTAGCTATTCTTTTTGTCTTAGCAAGGATGAATGAGATCTATTCATGAGACCAGTTCTAGTCATATCTGTTCTGCCTTCAGCATCTCTGCTGAAGATTGTCAACAAGTGTTGTGATCTTTCTGTGGTTCTTTAAAGTTGACTTCTTTCAAGGCAGAACAGGAAAAAATATGAAGTAAGCAAAGCAAGACAAACCTAAAATTAGACACACCAGTTATAGTGTAATGTGAGTCAAAATTATTATTGTTAAAAAGTTTCCAATTTCCTGTTTCAAGTAAGCTATTAAAAATAATCTGGAACACGTGGAATTATTTTTTATCCCCTCTTGAGCTAGCATATTTTGCTCTGACCTTAAATTTTGGCATTCTCTTAAGCAGAAAAATGCTATCATGTTTCACGTTGTGTTTTTGTAAGAAGATAATCAGCACATACTGAATTTCTGGGTTTATTTTTTCACAATGCTTGTTGTTAATGAAGATCCTATAGAAATGTTTCATAGAAGTTAGAAATTTCATATGTTATTTAGCTATAGGTAACAATTACCTCAGTTTGAATGTGTATGTGTGTTCTAGGAGTGTTACCAAAAATTTGTGATGAAATGTTGTATCCATGACATAGACCTGACAAAACATTTCTTAAATTAACTGCATAGCAAGCTTGACCTACCCAGCTAACCAAGAGCTAAGTTAATGATCTGTTGCCTTGAGAGTTGCTCTTTCTATCTTCTTCATAAATCCCTCAAGCAAGATGTATTTGTGTGGACTGTTTAAAACTTTGAAATGATTCAGAAATACCTCCATCCATTTCCATGCTGCTTTTGGGCCTGAAAGATCTACTGAATTCCTATGCCAGATTTACAACCTGCAGTCTTAATTTGGGAAGATTTCATATAATAAGCTATAATTCCATTTCCAGCTAATTCCAGCAGTATTAAGAAAATAACGTTGATCCTTTGCAGGGTCAAAAAAAGCAGAAATGATGAAATAAGTGTCTGATTTTGTTTTTCAGATGTTTTATCTATTTGTCTAATTTGGTTGGAAATTATTGGAGCTAAGGATGTTTTGTAGTCTAAAAGCATTGTGACAAAAGCATCATTGAAATATTATGTTGTTAAAGGCTCTCAGTGTTGTCATTTAACAAAAAAAAAAAATATATGTATTTTGGAAAAAGGATACGCACCAAAACAAAAATAAACTCTCTGTATTGCAGAGCTTATCAAGACTTCTTGCTGAAACTGTAGTGTGCTTTCGTGCTTTATTACATATTTTTTATGAAATCAAGGCAGCTTTGACATGCAGTTTTAACCAGGAAGAATATTTAGGAATAATTCAAAATGAAGTATATATATTAGACAATGTGGCTCTGATGATAATTAAATGATAAGTAGTAATTTCCTTTAGATTTTTTGACGCAGTAAAGTGAGCTATCTCAAATTTTAGAGGCTCTTTATTTAGGCCCTGATCCTGCTGGAAATACTAAGCAGAGGTTCTATTTTTTTTTTGACAGTTCAGTGAATACACCAAACTGTATGTGGTCTGGAAACATTACGAACAGTAACTCTTTTACTGCCACTAAGTAAAGTACCCTCCAATGCAAGAAGGTAGTTAGCACATCTTTTTTGTTAGTGCTGAAATAAACTGCTGCTTTATGAAAGACCTGTCTTTATCCTGGTGTTTGAAAACAGTTGAACAACCTAATATTCAGTATTGGTCACAGACCAATCAATGATCTGTATACCGCACCATATGCTGTCTTGCTGATGTGAACAATAAGATTTTGGGGAAAATATTACTGCATCTACTTTCATAGTGAAAGTTTAGTAATCCAAAATGGAATTGTTAAGGATTGAAGAGGACTGCAAAGGCATCAGTCATTCTCTTCACAGCTTTTGTGTTTTGCTACCTGTATAAACAAAAGAAAAATTGAGTACTGTTGTGGATTACATGATGATGTTCTTTAATGTTGAAGTGCTCTACAACTTTGTGTCAAAACTGAATAGATTAGTTAAGAGATTATCTAGTCTGACTATAAGAAATTAGTCTAAGATGTCACTTTAACTGAATTAAAATAATTATTCTTTGAGAAGCAGTATTATAGTTCCATGAAGGCAAATTTGTCTTAAGATACCAACTGAAAATACTTATTGTCTGCTAATATTAAGGAAAGACTTGTGATAGGAAAGCACATGGAGTACAGATATTTTTTTTTTTAAAGACATTTCTGTGTATCAGCTGCAGCATGCTGAAAAGGAGAGAAATTCAGGCAATTTTGAATGTTCGTGTTAAGTTGTCCTGCTAGTGACTCAGGTTCCTGTTTTGATTATTTTCTTTTCTTTGACTCCTTTATTTTCTTTAAGGCCTTATTAGATTACAAGAGCTCATCAAGGCCCCATCACGATACAACCTGAGATTAAAAATCCGTCAGTTACCAGCTGACACAAAAGATGCAAAGCCACTGTTAAAGGAGATGAAAAGAGGAAAAGAATTCCACGTCATCTTTGACTGCAGCCATGAAATGGCAGCAGGCATCTTGAAACAGGTAATCCTCATTTTGCTTTAGATGAACTAATCTTCTTCATTCCTAATAAATGAAAGTAATATCCACTCTTAATGGCTTTTAACAACAGTTAAATTGTATGTTAGTTTTACTGAGGCCTAACTGAAAATCAGCCAAGGATTTCAGAGATAATTTTATTGGCACCTATAATGATAGCTGCTTCCTTTTTTTTTTTTTTTTTTTTTTTTCTTAAGAAACAGCTTGATTTGTCTGTGTGGGGGGAGGAAAGGTATTTCATCAGTGCACTTCACTGGGAAAGGGTGTGCCTTGGTCCTTGGTATTTTAGAGAATTATATATACACATATATAAAGCTCTTAAATTGTGTACTTTTAACCAGGTAGTAATATTTGAATAGTATGCTATTAAACTAGCACATTAGTGTAATCCTCTGGAAGGACAGAACTAATTGATATTTTTAGAGCCATATTCTCCTCCTTTACTAATAAGACTGTGAAGGGACCTGAATACGTTCAGACAGATGCTTTCATAGTGTTTGCTCTGTTGTGTACAAGTAAGATGAGTAGGCAAGAGATAGCAGAATCCCAAATACGGTGTTTTTATTGCTGAAGCATATTCCAGTGCTGTCACCGAAGAGAAGATGGCAATATATGAAAGACTGTAAAAAAAGGAGCTTGTAAAAAGCTGACAGTAATCCTGAAGTGTGCAATAAATGCATGCCTTTGTGTATCTTCTTTAATGTAGTGAGCTAGCCCCAAAGACTTGGAATTCCTTAAAGACCATTTTTTCTTGAAGTTTTTAAATTGAGCTATGACTTGCAATTAGGTTAGGAAACATACCTGAAACAAAACAGTGTTCTACATTTCTAATGCACAGCTTTTAGTGACTGTAATTCACATTCATATTATGTATGCTAACATATTGTATCGTTTAGTTCAAAAACAGTAAATGCAATCTTTAAGATTTGAAAAAAGATCTCTTGTTAATGGTACCTCAGGGTGTGGCTGTGGGTACAATTAAAAGAGCTGGTAAACACACCTATGATCATTTTGCTTTATTTTGTGTTGATTAAGATTCTTTCATTAATTCTTAGTCATTTTAATATCTGTTGACAGTTCTGGTCTTCACTTAATGTAAGGCAGCATAATTAGTCCAACTGTTTAGCCCAAATTATTAAATGTATATTTAATTCCTCTAACATCTTAAAAATGCAGATGGAAAATATGTATATGTATAGCAGTATAAAGCTGCAGTACTACAAATAACTCAGTGCACATTGTGTATACTGTACCACATATTTTTTACGTGAAAGGGAACTTTTATTTCAATGTATACAATATTGTGGGGAAAAAAAGTATGAACTGAGAGAAACGGGAAGAAAATGAAAATCATTCTATATTTAATCATGTTCCAAGATCTGAGAATGAGCATGCAACTTCTTTGAATCAATTTCTGACCTGTTTTATCAGGCTACTCTACCTATCCTGAGGAATATAAAAAGAGGTTACAGGAACAACTCTTCAATTTTTTTGCAATTTCTGTAATCTTTTAGTTTTCCATCCAGCTTCATTATTGCAATGTTTTAGAAGTGTCTAAAATTGGTAGTTCTGCTGAACATGACTTCTACTTTCAAATTTGAAAAAAAAATATATGCTAATTTTCTATTTGATTATATCATTCCAAAAGCACTGCTTGATAAATATAATAAGAAATGTAGGCATTTATTTAGATAAAGATTAGTTTGGACATTTGAATTAACCACATTTATCTAATAATTGAGGGGTGAACCTGGGGAGACATGACAAGGGATTTTTTCTTGGGATGATGATTGTAAGGATTAAGAATGAAGCTGGGAGTAAAAGGTGGGAATAAAATCAGTTTGGTGATAAAGAAAAAAGAGTACCTTGCGAGATCAGTGAAATGACAATTACTGTTTTCTGGCCAATAATACATTATGAAAAAAGAAATAAAAAACTCACCATTGATGTGACATGATTCTATCAAGGCAAATCTCAATGGTTACTACATAACCAGGCAACCAGGGAAAACAGACAGTATTTAAAATTTTATGGTAGAGATATTTAAAATATTCTTATGGAGATATTGCTTGGAGAGTGAAATCCCTGAGTGTAAACAGGTGTTTATATGACCTCATTAGAGAAAAAACAAAAATACTAACAGTGTTTGGTGTTGTAAGGTTTCTACTGGAGTTGGGATATTTCTCATAAGATAATGGTTTTCCTGTGTTTAACAGAATTTAAATTGCTGTTGGTAGACTGTACTACAGTTCTAAATACAGGCAAAGACATCCTTTGAAAAAGTGTTGTTACAATTTTTGCCAGTCTTGTCAAAGCTAAAAGCTCTGTTCTGCCACTGCTATTTCACATTTATTTTAGCTTTTCACTTTTGTTTGAGAAAGAACATACAGACTAGTCATTTATTCCTTTCTCAGACAATGTCACAAGTAAAGAAGTTCACACAGCCTTCAAATATCTCTTTTGTATACAAATTCCACTATTATTACAATTGTATAATTATTGCCTTCAGCGTATTTAAGAAGGTTTAACTGGTAGAAAATTGGCAAAGAATTATCTTCATAATTCCTGGAAAGGAGGAAAATATTCTGTATTTGTGTAGCTTTTTTTTTTTTTTTTTTTTTTTAAAGTGCTAAGGTGAGGTAAAAAAAAAAAAAATTACTGTCAAATACTAAAATGTTTACATAAATAGTACTAGACTGTAGAAGCTTTTGTGGAGAGTGAGAAGATATTGTGTATCCATAATGCTCTTCAGGTGTAGGAGCACATGATGCAGTGGTGAGATATTTCTAGCTTATTGCTTTAAAATAAATATTTACAGATTTTCTTTTTTACACAGTTAAGAAAAAAGAATGAACATTTTAAAATTCACAGTTTGAGAAACTATTTGATATTACATAGATAGCAAGACAGATGAAGATGTTGAGACACTATGTATCTGGCTAGTAAAAATTTACATAGAGAGTATTTTCTTTCATGGTTTGAAAAAATGTGTACACCTGAAGTACGTGCTTGGGTCCTTGTTCTAAATGCATGCCACTAATCAAAATAGAAAAAAATTCCTGTTAGGTTATTCTTTTTAAGGAGATGAGAGGGCTCAATAATGAATGAAAATATTGTCAATTGAGTTTTTGTGTAGCAAGTTAATGCAGCCATTAGTATGTAAAACTATAAGCCTCTTTCCAATTTACAGCTCTAAACAGTCTAATAATACTCTTTTATCAGATGATCTGGTTCATAAACTTCTTTAATAGTCAGTAATCTGCTCTAACTGCTAAGAAATGACTTGCTGGACCTAATTTTAGTACAATTCCAATCCAGTCGTCTTCTGCACCTTTTCATTTGCAATGTAAGTGTGTTAAAAGTTATTATGTTAACTTCAGAAACATTCACCTTTTGTTTATTTTTTTAAGGCTTTAGCTATGGGGATGATGACAGAATACTATCACTATATCTTTACCACACTGGTAAGTGGCTTATAACAACATATGGATAACATCTAGCAAAGTTGTTACTTTCCTTAATTACATTATCTGACAAATCAAGAAAAAAAGTCTGTAGAATGAAGTGTGAGTACATTATTTTTTCTCTGTTGAATTTTCTTTCTTTCAGTTAAAACTCATCGAGATGATTTAATTATTGTTCAATGGTGTGCCCTGGAAAGTGGCATTTCTGAGTAAATGGCTGACTCTTTAGTACTACAGTTTTAAACTTTTAAATAGAGTTAAGTAGATGATAGAGTTGTGTGTATTTCTCTGTTTTCCTTTTACAGTTCATTAATGATCTTACAACACAAGCCATTTCAAACATGAGGAAGAAGTGACTTGGTAAAACTGTACTTGAAATGACCTACGTTTAAAATTTCATTCATGTTTAAGTCCTAAGTAAAATGAATCCTTTGTGGTAGGATGGACAGTTCATCTCAGAATCACAAAATGAGTTTATCAGAAGTATTAATATGTAAATAGCTTTTTGAATAGAAAACAAAGTAAATTCTGAAGTTTATTAGAACTGTTAAGGCACTGCACAAATATTTCTCATTATCGAATGGCAAGTCGTGATATTATGGACTTGGGATGGTATGCAGTTGAATTTCCTTCATTAGTCTCAGATTTTCAGTCTATATTAAATTTCAATTTGATATTTTGATGAAAATTGCATCTTTGAGTTGTATGCTGTCCCTTAGCATTTTATTATTATTCTTAAAGTCATTTTTAAAAAATCAGATTTTCTGTCATTCCTGTTTCCTTATTATAATGTTTGCTTTTTTAGGAGCGATAAGGACTATATTCGTTTGGTGCTATCAGACAATAATTTAATGTGCACAGACAGATTATAGGTTCTGATTTTGCAGTGTAGCTTTGGAGCTTGCATCAGAAATTACATATTTTGATATATTAATTGCTTCTTACCTGACATGCTGAAAGTCCTGCCAAATAAATTTTCCAGCCACAGTGTTTATAGCAGTCTACTGTGTACTCTCCCATGATTGATTCAGGGTCTAATGCACTAGCTGATTAATGCACCAACCTGTGTGTATTTGTAATATATGAATATAATATTGTTTTGTATATTCATTATATCCAGTGTAAACATGAGTGTGCTTGGGGTAAACCATTGCATCTGAGTTTTTTTTTCAAAACAAAAATTGAGAGAATGATGAAACATAGTTTTGGTCAGTCTTTCATTTGAAAAAAAAATGTTTTATTTCTTTAAAAAGAGGGAATGACTTAGGTTATTTATAAATACAAAACATTTGACCCCTGTATATCTCAAGTGTCATATGTGGAAAATGGTATCATAATTACTGCTTCTAATTGAAAATACTGCCTGGCATCTGGGGTTGATTTTTAGAGAAATTAGTGCTAATATTAGAATATTTCATATTCTAACATATTTCTTAACATATATAATACTGAATTATGTTCTAGTTTTCCATAGTACAATATTATGTCTTCTTCAGTTCTAGTCAGTAAATAAATGTATTCATGGAAATATTACAAATAAACTACAATTTCATGGAAATTTGAACTATATTAAACTGTAAGCAAAGTGCAAATTAAAAAGAAAATTAAAGACAAAGTTTAGATAGTTTCTATCTTCAGTGAAACTAGAAATATGTCGCTTGGCATTAATGTCTCATTATGTCACTTTAAAAATTTATTTAAAAGGAAACAGAAAAGCCAAGAAATAAACCAAATGAAAATTCACTTAATATGCTTAGATAAACCAAATGAGTCACACATTTTGTTCATCAAATATTGAAATTTAATCAATTGGCAAATGTTGTAGAGAGAAATTCCTAATCAAGAATAGGTCTGTGTTTGCAAGCATGATTGGTAGATACGAAGAATGCTTTTGGTTAAATTTAAGCTGTGATCAAAAGCTGGAAAAGGTGCAGGCCATGTGCAGTCTCCCTTTTCCCTCCTCTCATTTAAATGTCTAAAGATAGACAACTTTCATAACAAGGGAAAATGTAGTAAGTTCTGTTTATCATGTAACAGTCTGCTTCTGGTAAGCTAAAAATAATTTTAAAAAAGTGCTTACTGATTAGTAATAATATTTATGTCTACTGGAGCTTTTCTAACTACTATTAGAGTAGGAATACTTAGGCTGCTCAGAAAGTAGTGCCTCCTATTTGTTTATGTGGAAACTACAACAGATACAAAGGATACACCAGCATGTGTGAATTCACAGATACAAAGCACTGTTTTTCAACATATTCACCACCAATTTCTATGCATTTTTGCTAGTGATGAACAAGAATTGTCTGAATGCTGCACTCATGAAAACCTGTATGACCATCCATGATGTGACTTGTCTTTCACACCATTGCCTCCACTGCTAAAATATATCTCCCATCATGTCACTGTACTAACACCCACTGTTTGCTATCCATAAACATTCAGCAAGTATCGGTGTATGTCAGTGGATGCCTTTTTTTCAACATGGAGAATTTCAGTTAATCCTTTTGCCTTCTCATGTGCATTTCCATGCCAGACACTATTTTGTTAGACTTTCTCTGTGATTTCACCTGTTACACTCCAAAAAAATTTAATAGCATGTTGGTGTGAAAGTTCAGCTTCTATTGCTATACCACCAAAATCTGCCTCTGACATTGTGGGCCAAAAAAAAAAAAATAAAATAAGAATCATTAATCATAATTGAAATTGTTCTTCTTCTGTGAACTGGACTGCTGGTTGGCTGAGTCATTTGAAATGTGCAGTCCTCCAAATAAACAGAACATATTTTCTTGTATATACAGCAACTGTAGTATTGCATCTCAGTCTCAAAGTTAAAAAAGCAGTGTATCAAATTATTTATGTTTATTTTTTTCAGGACCTGTTTGCCTTAGATGTGGAACCATATCGGTATAGTGGAGTTAATATGACAGGATTCAGAATTTTAAACACAGAAAACAGCCAAGTGTCATCTATCATTGAAAAGTGGTCTATGGAGCGATTGCAAGCACCTCCTAAACCTGATTCGGGTTTGCTGGATGGATTTATGACGGTATGAATATCAGTGTTTAGTTATTCTTTTTGTATATATGCTTGTGAATATGTACATCATCACATTTTTTAATTTCTCTGACTAAATTTTTTTGAGGCATGGGGCCAAATATTATTGTGATTATTATTTAGGCAACAAATGGTTATTTTATTTTATTATTCCACAGGCTGAAAACGTATTATTGGTGAAAATAATTACATATTATTGGTATAGCATCATGTCAAATCCCAGTCAAAATGAAGCTAAATCACATTGTCTCTTTCTTTAGATTTTCTCTTATTCATTTAGGTAGCTCTTTAATAATGCTTTTTATTTCATTTCTGCATGATTCTTTTTTAAAACATAATTTATGAAAATTACAAAGAATTTTGTATTTCTGGTTCCTATGCACTGACTTAAATAATATGTTTTTATATTTTTATGTTTTCTTTCATTGCTGTTGTTCTCTAGTCTCTGTTCAGTTCCCAAAAATGAAAATCACTTTCATTCAGATAAACTTTCACTGCTGAGTTTTCAGTAACTCTCTACCTTTATTTATTTGTTGGAACTAAATCTAATATGGTCCTAAAAGGAATGGATTTATTTGAAACGTATCCTACATTAGAACTACTTTAATTTTCAAATTAATTGGAATAACTCGTTTTGTGATTTGTAACATCTTTGCTGACAGAATTCTACTGCTTTTTAGAATTTTAGAAAACATTTAATATTCCATTTGAAAAAAAAACAAACCATTCTGTTTCTTAAAGATCGATATGTTAGTTATATAGTAACTGTATAGATTGTGTTATGTAAGCCATGTAACAGAAGTAATCTTGTATAGATAAGATTTAAAGATGTTATAGATATTAAATACTAAATGAAAATATGTATTTTTATAAGTTAATTTTCTATTTGTCTTGTTTTTAGAAAATTATCCTGTTTAAAGAATTTTTCATCTATTTTTCTTTATATGTAGTATTTAATATAAAAACTGGAAATATTTTAAGATTAATCTATGTAAGAGTTTAATTATGCTGCACTTTTAAAGTGTTATATTATGGAATCTGTTAAGATTAATTGTTCATTTCTCTAAGTAATTCCAAATAAGCAAGTTTGTCCCCCCAAATTTTTGAAATGATTTGAAGGCAGTTTTGTGCTTTCTTGTTTGCATTAATACTTTAATTCCTTGATTTTTATCTTTTTCAAAGTAAAAATTGTAGGAATTCATCTTACTCATTGAAGTTGCATATTTTAGGCATTGATCAAAGATTTAATTGTCCTCAAACATTGTAATGGTTACCAAGATCAATAGCAGCAGTTACTATCAAAATACTAGGCTGTGATCAATAAAATCACAGAGTGATAAAAACTGGAATAGTTCCAGGAGCCATTCTCATGGTTTTGTTTTTTGTGGTGCTGTAAAGAAAGTGACATTCTTAAAAAGATTGTGTTGTGACACAGAAGTTTATTATTGCTAGCATGTTACTGCATGAGACTGTACATTAGAGCAATACTTTCTCTCAGGATAGAAGAAGATGAAGAAATGCATAAAAAACACATGGGATTCTTTTCTTGACCCTTAAGAGCCCTCTTTGTACTTCTGAATGATTTCTGTAGTCACCACAAGAACCAAGCATTCATACTAATTGTGACAAATATTTTATGGAGATTGTTTATGGAGGTGAAGCATCAAAATGTAATTTGATCACATTTAGTTTTTTAGTTGGTTACATTAGTTTTAGATACTTGAGATATGCAAATAGAATTTAAAGCATTTTTAAAGGCAAAGAATTTTGACGAGTTTTAAGGGCTTAAAAAGATGTTATGATCTAGCTCTTAGAAGCAGAAAAGGCATAAACAAATGAATTTTAAAAGGAATAGTTTGGGAAGGCATAAAATAAATGTATGTCATGATCTCTTTGCACAATGTTCTTTCTGTACTCAGTGGAATAAACTCATTTTATTGACTGTCAATAGCTGTTAGGCTAGACAAATTCAACTTTCATTTCACTGTAGTTAATGTGTATTTTAATTCAGAAATACACCGAGGAATTAAAGATTCTGCACAGGTATTGATTGCTGCTAAGGAATACTCTATTAAAGTCATACAGGCTGACCTGGAAAAGTTGTTTTATTTTCATTGGTTGCTAATGGTGGCAGTTTATCCAGAAAAACAGTATCAAAATTTTGCTTAATAGGAATGGCTTTAGTTTGAGAAGAAAAAAAAAAGAAAAAAAGAAAAAAAAGAAAAAAAAAAAGGCCTTTAACACCTGGATGTGTTTTAACACCTGAAAGTAGAGAATTTGCCAAATAAAAAACTAAGGTATATATTTCTCAGAGCAGAAACCTCAAGCAAATGTGATTGGTTTCAAGTGGTATTAAAACCAGGTACTTTTGGATCACAGTATTTATATGATCAGTTGGTATTTGAGTTATGTTCTTCTTCCTCCAAGATTTGCACCATATGCAGATCAGCTTAGACATCATGCCAGAGTTAGAACTGTCAATTTAACTCTGACATTTAATTAAATTTAATATTTTATTTTTAATAATTCATAGATTTCCCACTCTTAAAGTTTACTGGCTTAAAGCTATTTTCTATAGGCATATTTAACTCTATCATTAGTGTACCAACATCATATCATCATATTTTGCTTGTATAATTATTCATAGTAATAGAAAAATAGAAAAAATTATCAGTAATGAACAGTGAATATTTTTGTGAAGTCATGTTATGATATGTACTGTTTTAACGTGAAGATATACTGTAGAACAGAGGAACAAAAAACTTTACTTTGGTATACCTGACTTACTATTGTGTCTGTCCAAGCTGAACATACTTAGAAGGAAAAACAAACACAATAAAACAATATAAGTGTGTTCCTACACCTATATATGATAGTCATCATTCAAGCCAAGCATACTATGAATAGAGGATATAAATTCAGAATTCTACTGTGCCGCTATTAATCTCCCACAATGTTTGATGCCTCAAATCAGAACTTAGCATTCATAATTAAGATGACCTAACAAGTTCTGCTGCTTAATTAACATGACATTTTCATTACTAATTGCTATTGTAGTCATCTGATTTAGCTATCTTCTTTCATCTTAGGTAGGAATGAGTGTCCTTTATTCTAATTTGATTATTAATTCTATGTTTTAATGTTCACTTTAGTAGCTGTATATGGCAGGTGCAGGGAAGAACTGTCATACTTGAACATACTATAGCTAATATCAACATTGGGTTTCCTCAGACAAATAATATTTTGGGTCTGATACATCTTGTAGGCTGCTGTGCAGAATGGAGTACTGCGCTCCACTATTATTTCTCTTGTGTGGTTATATGTTTGTTTTTTTGTATTTTTTTAAATAATAATTATTCCTTCTTACCTTTCTGGTCATAATGTGTTTTTCAAGCTTAGTTCCTCTCCAGCATGGAATGTATTTCTCAGCATATGAAAGACAATTTTAGTAGAAATTGAGAGTGCTGGTAAAAACGGAGTGCAAAAATATAGAGCATTTTTGCATACCAAGGATGGACTCACAGTATATTTCTGTGTATGAAATTTTAATCTAATTTAAAAAACAACCTCATGATTTGAAATTTTTTAGAGCTGATGTGTAGCCTTCCAAGGAAGGCTTTTATTTTGAAAAGAAAATCAAGAAAATTTTCTTGATCAAAAGAATAGGCAGGGCATTCCCTCCAAAGAACTGTCTAGGATATTCACTGTAAACTAATACTTGAGCATGATGCAATAAAGATGCTGAAATGATAATTGCTTTGGAATTTTAAGTGATTTTTAAATGATTTTAAATGATTAAGATAATGCAGTAGAAAAAAACGTAGACAATAAAATAAGAGATTAATAGAATGAGAGAAGACTTTGCAGTCATGGCACTTGTAGCTTAGGAGTCGTCAGAAAATAGAATTTAAAAAAGTAGTCCAGTTTTGTGCATAATGAAACCAAGGACTACTGAAGTTTTAAATGAAAATGGGATGTGGAAGTAGCTCCCACATCAGACAGTTGGACAGTAATAATACTGAGAGTACCCTTCTGCTATTGAAGGACAAGTATGTATTTGCCAGGTTCAGTGTCCTACTGAAAAAAGCATTTTATACAACTGACTTGCAGCTGTGTGTCTCTGATTCATTTTGATTGAAGTTAGGTGAGAAGAGCAATCTAAGAAGGAGCACGAGTAAAATAATACTGTGGAAGTTAAGGAAAAGATTTTAACCAGGAGGTGCTAAAACTGAGCTGTTAATCAATAAATCAGGGAGATGCAAAAATGGAAATGTACTCTATTAGTAATACTAGTATTTCATATATCTAGTTTCTTTTTTTTTAATCTAATTTTGTCCTCTAACTCTCCCATTTTTTTGTTTTGTTTTGTTTTCCTACAAAATTATTTGGTTACCTTTCTCCCAGATAAAGCAAAATTTTATGATGCATGCAGTATTTTCCTTTAGCATGTTTCTGAAGTTAAATGGTCAAATGACTTTCTTCATTTGGCCTAATTCCTCCTTCACATCAGGATATTTCATAACTGTACAAAGTCATTTAAAAAGAAACATTACACTAGATATGAATTCTACACTCTGAAGAAGAAAGTTCTATTAAACTTTTGTTTTCTTTTTCTTTATAGTTACTTGGAGGTGAAAAATAGATTCACTGCATGTGCAACATTTTACTTGTTGAATTAGTGTTTTAATGAAGTTTAGGTGTTTACCTACACATATTAACAGATTATGCAGCTGCTTTTCTTCCTGCTAATTCCCTGGAGTGTGTTTCGATTTCTTTAGAATAATAAATGATTTCATGTTTGTTTGTGTATGTGATTTAATATGGTAATCTCCTTAATTTAAGGATGAAGTTGTTTTTTATGGGATATGAAGAGGACTTTCAATTTGGTGAATAACTTGTTACAAATTAATCATTTAATTTTTTTAACAGCAGGAGGATATTTGTGAAACTGCAATTTTTAATCTGTACATAACAAGTGAGAGGAAGTTAAATCTGAGGTAGCTAGAAGGCACTGTTACTGGACAGAAGGATTTCATGAGGAAAAAGGAGCAGTTAGGATTTATGAGGGTGAAAAAATCCATAAAAATAAAGAGAAATAAATGTTCATTTCAGAAAATGAGCCTCAGATTGTGATTTAGAGCTTCAAAGATGAGAGTTTGTTTCATAGACAACTTTATCCCCTTAGCAAAAAACTATTTTCTGGATTTGCTCAGATGTTCAGTAAAACAGTGTGGCAGCAACTGTATACTTCAAAGAAAATACTAAACAACTGCTGATTGCTGCATTACAAGCTGAGAATCTCCCCTAGGCACATTTAAGTTCATGAGTTTAGGGATCGTGCAAGATTTTATGCTCTGTTTTAGAAATGATATGTCAGATATTTTGAAAATTAATCTCATTATTAAATATTTGACTCCTGCCTGTAGTTTTTGTTATTATTTTAGAGACAAGATCTTTCAGAAGCTTGCATTCCTGTCCTTGAAGCGAAGATATGTCCTAGTGTTGTGTATCATTTCGCAGAAATAAATCGCAGCTCCTATCCTGTGGAAGACAAAATTCTACGATGTGTTTGAGGATATGTGCAGATATTTGTAAATATAGTAATACTTATATAAAACTTGCATGTTAGAACTATCCCACTACATCTTCACAAAGTACTAGAGAGAAACATGAAAATGTCAAATCTTGGGCAACCTGAGAAAACTCATACATAGTCTGTAAGACTAGCAAAAGAATAGGTTATTTTTTGAAATAGAAATTTAAGTGCCTTTACTCATGAAATATTCAAGTATCTGCACTGTATGAAATTTAAAGTCTAAGGACAGCAACCCAATATACCATAATCACCTGTGTCCAAGAAGACAGTTTTCATAAGTGAAGAATTTTGAAATTCAGTTTTGTCATTCATTTATGTATTGTATTTATTGTAAATTTTCAGGAAAGGTGAACAAAATGTAGTATTAGTTTTATTCTATTTCTTTGCTGTTATCAGTAAAAAATGCTCTTGTTCAAAGCAGCAAAAGCAATGAATGCTAGTAATCAACAGACATTTCTGTGAATGAACCACTTAGCAACCACCGTGTTTACAGTTGTAGGACATTCAGTGGTGACAGTGGAGTATGAGTTAAGGAATAATGCAAATCATTTAATTTCTGGAGTGAAAAGAACCAGAAATTTAGACCTTACTGTGTGCTTATCAGCTTCACAGCGGCACTGCCTGTTAGTTATCACTGATATGTACTCAACAGTGAAAATTAAGCATATGTTCAGGGTAAACTCCAGAACCTATGGAAATCAGAGTACCTGTCTAATTTGACTAGTCTTTGGTTTGTTTTTGCTACAGGCATCCCTATCTTAGCGATTAAATATAGTAATGTACAAGGTCTGCTCTGAAAATAATGCCTCCTATTTTATTATGTTGGCCCGTGAGGTCAGAGCAGGATATTGGAGGTGTGGCAGTAGAGATTTAACCTTCCTGCCAATATTCTGTTACGTTTTATTGGCATGTGACAGATAGCAGCAGAGGGGCAGTCTAACAGTGACACATCTAACATGAAAGTGTGTGTGTACAAAAGGGTTTAACTGAAAAATTGCACCTGTTGACATTCACTGATGCTTGCTGAATGTTTATGGAGATCAGATGTGCATGTGAGCATAGTGAGGTGGTGGAGTGGTGCATTTTAGCAGTGACAACAATGTGAAAGACAGGAAAAATTCTGGATGGCCATGTAGATTTTTATGAGTGCGACATGCAGGCTCTCGTTCATCACTGGCAAAAATGGCTAATAATGGTGACTGCTGAAAATCATTGAGACTGAAAATCATACGTAAATATGCCTCAGGATATTCAGGTGGTTAATTTGATCATAGTTTGGTAAGCTCTGTGCTCATTATTTTGTTACATCATGAAAAACGGGCATGTGTTATATTTTCTGTTACACTTAATGTTTACTAATTATTAGACCATTTGACACAGATGATATAAATAAGCAAGCTTGTGGGCATAAATTCTCTCTGCTGAAAATGCTGGAAGGCTATGTGCCTGAATGTTTTCAATTTCTACACGTATATATAGATTTCTCTAGTAAAAGCTATTGCTGCTTCTTATTTTTTTCCTCATTTCATTGAGCTGCAACAAACTGTTTCTTATTTTAGATGGGCTCATGTGCCAAGGGGTAGCACTCTTTCCTATCAAGAACACCATGGACTCAATTTAAGTGCCTTTTCAAATACCACAGAATATTGTTCCTGGCCTCCACCTGTCCTTCCAGAAGAGCACAGGTCTCTTTTAAATCTGTAGTCATGTCTACCTACCTTCTGTGGATGTGTCAAATACCTTTGAGTATTTCAGATGGTGCTATATGCCTGCATTTAGGCAGCTTAATCAAACTTCTAGCTAGGGTTGTATCAGTAACTATATTTTTGTCTTAAACTGTACAGTGGGACTATAGTAGTCACAAGCTCACGTACATTAAGCAGTCTGTTGGAAAATTCAGTCATCAGCCTGAAACTGGATGTGGATGTGGAAACTGCATGTGGATACCTTCAGGTCAGGCTGGAGACAAAATTATGTGCTTTTGTTACTGTGTATTTTCTTTGTAAACCTAAGGCCATTGCAGTCCTAAGCTACATTCAACATAAGAAATAGGTACCAAAATACTGTGCTAGATACAATGAAGAGAATCAACTATCATGTTGTAAAGTAAATATTTCAGGTATCACCTTTTTTACACTTTCCATACTCCCACTTCCAAAGTTCTGAAAATCTATCTAGTATATGTAAACAGCAGAGATAGGATATTCTATTTAAAATAATAAGAGGGTGTGTGATGTCCTGGAAATAAACACTTTAAAAAAAAAAAAAAAGAAAGTCTAAATTTTAAAGCAACAGAATCATTTATTCAAGCCTGGCTGTGAAATGCTGTTGGAAAAGTTTTATTTTGTAAAGAATATTCTATGCATGTAATTTCTCTCAACATTTAAAATGAAAAAATCTTGTTGTTTTTCTTCTGCTATTTGTAGCAATGGATGTACTGTGTATTCTTTTTCTCTGTTGAGCTATATGTTGAGACTTGAGTTCAACAAAATGTTAAACGCTCTTGCTGAAAAATCAATATGAAGCTTCTCAGTAGTCCTGTTGTAGTCAACTGGATGATGGCATTTGATGTGAAGTAGGTAGGGTCTTCAGAAGTCGCTTATATGAAAGGTACAGTTTTTATGCACATTACTTTGTTACACTCCTTCACATTTTTATTCTGGCATAAGGCTGAGAATCTCAAGTTGTTTCTGAGTATGGAGGACAATCACTTTCCAGTTTTTTTGTTATAAATGACAGTTCAAAAAATACCATTTTGCAAATAGTCTACACCTGATGATAGGATTGTTGTCACTGTTGCTTCTGTAAAAGATGAACTGCTACTCATTCTCAAAAAGTTTTATTTCACATATGGATTTTCTACTGACTGTTTATACTTGAAATTATTGATTTTGCAGAGTGCGGGTGTTATGTATGTGTGTATATATATATATATATATACACACATACATACATTTATATATTTATATATATATATATATATATATGAAGCTTCATAAACAGTTCTTAAATTACACCTGAAGATTAATGGTCAATAATAAATGATGTTTGTCTTAGATTATTTTGGATTTCTTAGTCTTTTATTTACCTAAAATACAAAGAAGTTATTCTGATATAAATTTCATAAGTCAAATTAGATTGTTGATTCGTACTAAATAAAATAACTCTATCCGAAGGAATGTTATTGTCTACAATACTGTTGAAAAGAAACTTTTATTTGTTTATTCATCTTTAAACAGAAAAAAAAACCCTTTTGTGATAATGTTCCTTGTTTTTGTCCTAGTTTACTGAGCATTCTGCACATTGTTAATCATCTTTCATGTTAATATGGGTGCCAGAAGTAGGAGATTTTATGTAGGCCATATCACATTGTGTATATCTAGAGTTGGAACCAGGGGTCATAAAGTTAACAGCTGGAGGACCACCAGCTTGTATCACTAAATTTTTTGACTAATTCAGAAAGTGTTATTCGCAAAACTTCCTGGACTCCATAGGGAAAGCCGGCCTTTTGATTAGTGGTAGGTTTGATACAAATTTTTTCGTTGGTAGTGTAATAGTGCTTTGTATTCCCCAGAAATATGTTGGCTTTTACTGTTTGTTATGTGTAGATTGCAGAGAGTAGATGAGCTCCTGACGTAGATGTTGAGGCTCAGGAAATTAATTGAGTGATATATTTGTGTATTTATAAATTCTAAAGTCTACTGTAGATGCCTGTAAAAACAACACACATAAAATTACATAGAAACCAAAGTAGTAGCTATTCTTCAAAGAGGAAAGTATTGTAATGTATTTAAATTTGAGGATTGTTTTCATGTTCTTTTTCATTGATAGAACATATTTTAAAGAGGATGTATCTTCAATCTTCAAAATGGTTTGTATTCTGTGAATAATTCTACTCTGTTTCTGTCCCTGAAAATGTTTTTTCATTTTAAGGTCTCCTTTTATTTTGGTGAAAAAGAAATCCAGGAGAATATCGAGTACGTAGGTATATATACTATAGGATGGATATATTTATTTTTGACTTCTTTTCAAAGACAGAAATGTGAACATATCACTTCATGCATCAAATATCCTCAGCCTAAAGTTTATTCCATGATCACAGATTGAAAGAAAAGTGAGATCTATATTCACTGAAAGAGAGGCTTCTTTCTTGTACAGCATGATTTATTGGAATGGCTGGCACTGTTAGGTCTTAAGAACTTTGGACAAAAGAATGGTTAGGAAATGCTTAGATGTGCCACAACTTTTCAGTTCACAAGGTATACTAATCTTTCCACATTTGCCTATACGTTGATTAAAGTTAGTTAAAGATGATCTATGAGGAGCAACAGTATTAGCAAATTTGAGGTAAACAGTTAAACATGAAGATCTTGAAAGAAGATTCCTTTATATGGGAAGTAAGTAATATAGTCCAACTCCTGCAATGAACAGGGACAACTATAACTCCATCAAGTTACTCAAAGCTGTGTACATAATGACCTTGAATGTCCCCAGGGACAGGGCATCCACCACATCTCTGGGCAACCTGTTTCAATGCTTCACTATTCTTATTGTAAAAACAAAACAACAAAATAGCCTTATGTCGAACCTAAGTTTACCCTAAGTTTGAATCCATTTCCCCTTGTCCTATCACACCACGCTAAAGAGTCTGTTCCCTTCTCTCTTGTGGCGCCCTTTTAGATACTGAAAGGATGCTAGCAGATCTCTTCAGAGCCTTCTCTTCTCTGGGCTGAACAGCCTCATCTCTCCCAATCTGACCTCACAGTGGAGGTGTCCCATCCCTTGAATCACTTCTGTGGCTCTATTTTGGACATTGTCCAACATGTCCATGTCTTTCTTGTAGTGAGGACTCTACATCTGTATGCTGTACTGTAGATGAAGTCTCACAGTAGGGGGGCAGGATCCCCTCCCTCAACCTACTGACCATGGTTCTTTTTATGCAGGCCAGTATACGGTTAACTTTCTGGGCTGTGAGGACACATTGCTGGCATCGTACGTGATTTTGCTAGGTTGCACTTAATTTTTTTTTTTTTTTGTCACAGCTTGCTCTTCTGACCAAATACTTTTTAGCATTTACAAAGGCAGGCACATATGTAAATATATTAGTGTCAGTGCTGTTTCCATCTTTCGGGTGAGGACATAGAACAGTGAATGACATTGTAGTGGGTTTTAGTGACTACAACTTCTTTACAGAAGGAGAGAAATAAAAAGGGTGAAGTTTGTGTTCTTTTCTACACGCAGGTAAAGTTCATTTAATGAAATCACCTGTGTTAGGTTAAAAATGTTCCTGTCAATTTTATTGAAGTTACTCTGAATTTGATAAGATTGGATTGCATTAGGTTTCATAACTGTTGAAGAGAAATACTTGCAGACTTTTCTGGGAATATAAATTAGCAATGGCTAGCCAACCACATATAATGCAAGATTTACCAGTGACTTGCTCCTAGAGTGAGAGCTATCCTGAGATAATATGTTCCTGTCTCTTCATTGATAGAGATGTTTGACTTTCCAGAACTGTTAAAGTATAGTTTTCTTTGAATTACATAAATTGTGATGATTTTGAAAAGTTGCCTAATTTTGGATATACTTTGAGTTATTACAGATAGATAATTACAATCCATCCAAGTGCAGTTCAATGTAAGATGTGTGAAAAGTGTTGGGAAGTTATTCTTTAGGAGCTTTTAATTTGTGAAAAGTTACTGTAAACATTTTTGTTTCAACTGATTGTGCTTAAATGGCGAAAATTTCTTTTTGACATCTTTTTAACACATACACATCTCCCCCCTCCCACTACCCACCAGCTTTTTTAAAAAATTGTTCTTTTACTTCTTTTTCTCTAAAGCACAAGAATATTTTTGTTTTCAGGGCTGATACCAGGGCGTCAGTTGTTAGAGGTCTCAGTTTTTCCAGCAGTGTGTTCTGTCTTAATTTTTATGGACTCATGAAGATTTTACCACTTAAAAAAAATTCTGAAGACATTAATGCAGTTGTATAGAACTTGAGTAGGAAAATTAATAGCTATATCTGAAAGTGTACCCCCCTACTCTACTTCCTTATGCCACTTAGTGAAAATGCTCAGACCATATCTGTTCAAGTCAACCTAATCATGTTTTGTGCAACTTGACAGAATTATCTCTTCATATGTTGTAGTCTGTAAACCTAAACAATGTAGTTCTTGCCAGAGGCAGAGAGAAGTCAGAGAAAAGTTCTAAATTCTTTAAAACACGATAGTAGTTTTGTGTGTCAGAAATAGACAAAGCTTCAGAAATTCTGTTTTGGTAAGATCCTAATTGTCTAAAGTACTAAAAATATTTATGAGGTTCCACAGTATTATCAGATTAACTATAGGCTGCCGTGCTGAAGCTGGTTCCTAAATCTCCATGGACTAATTTATTGTGATATCGTTCTTTAAGAATGTTTTTTTCATTGTCTGGACAAGATAGCTGTTAGTCATCATCTCCACCATGATAGCTATGGTCTTTATTTTTGTTTCATAATCAAGCTCAATCTGTTTTCATATGTCTTGGAAAGACACTTAGTAGTTTAATGAATCAAAAGATTTGATTTATTAAAATATTATGTTTTTCAATTTAGGTTAAATTACAGATCTCAACTGGATTTTTTTCTAGTGCGCCTGATTAGATTATATCATCAAATCATATCATAGAATGACTTGAGTTGGAAGGAACCTCAAGGATTATCAAGTTCCAAGTCCACTGCCACAGTCATTGTTGCCAAACACTAGAGTGATCTAAGTACAATAACCTCCCTTGACCTGCTGGCCACCCCTCTTTTGATACAGCCTAGGATACCATGGGTCTTCCAGGCTGCAAGTGAGCACTGCTGGCTTGTGTAAAGCTTTTAATCAACTCAAACCCTTAAGTCCTTCTCAGCAAGGCAACTCTCAGAGTACTTCTCCCAGTGTGTATGCATATCTGGGGTTACCTTGACCCAAGCTCAAAACCTGGCATTTTGCGTTGTTGAACATCATTAGGTTCACAAGGATCCACCTTTGAGTTTATTGAGATCCTTCTGGATGGCATCACTTCTTTCTCTTGTATCTACTATATCACACAACTTAGTGTCACCAGCAAACTTGCTGATCTATCATAATACATTACATTTTTTATTCAGTTTTGCTGAATAAGTGTACATACCATCTTACCTTCAGTTTGAATTTCAGTATCTTTTGGTATCTATTTGTGTCTTCAAACATTTAATATTTCCTGGTAATCCGATGTACAGTTCTTTGCTAAGGCTCTGCTCTACAGTTCTTCATAATTTTTGGTGATCAATTATTAAGCATTTAGAAAATTAAACACATTAATGATCTTTCTGATGCTTGGTAAAAATTATTAATAATTATGTTATACTGACAGCAACTGTAATATTTCCAGAAAAAAAAAAAAATCTTATTTAGAGTGGTTTTTTTTTTTTCGTTCTAGTACTAATTACAGCTTTTATTTTTTTTCTCTCTACTGCAATAATAAAATCTTTTTCTAGGAATTTCTGTTCTGCAAAAAAAAAATTCCATTCTATCATTCATGAGAGACGTAAATATTCTGCAGGTATCAAACAGTACAGCAAAGTAGATGTTGCCCAGAGTTACTGCAGTAGATTGTCTGTACACTATACTGAACTTGCTGCCCTTGTTTCTTTATAAAACCTACCCATAAATCTCTAACTGAAATTTTGTATTAAAATCACAATGATGGTCTCTGAGGAAATTATAATTTAGTATATATGGTTTTCAGAATTATGTGTAGTATGCGAGAAATGGTCTTTTGAAAATTAAGCATTAATAGATATACTACATGTTAAAATGTAATGAAACAAGATTACATGTACATAATGTGTTCTGTGATAAAAATCAAAGGGAAAGTGGTAAAGTACAAAGAACTTCTGGAAATGTGAGGTATATATTTTTTTCTGGTCCAAACAATTTTAGTTTTGTTGCCTGGGAGTGTACATTTCTCTACACTGCACTGGTGTTCTCTACACTGATGCAGCATCATCTTAACTACTGTGTGCAATTTTGGACGCCAGAGTACAAAAAAACTATTAGAAATAGAAAGAAAACTAGTAGAGATCCTCCAAAGGGCTACAAATATGGTAAAGGGCTCCTTATGAGGTACGCGGAGGGGCAGTGCTAATCTCTGCTCTCTGATGACAGCATCAGGAATGGGAACTGCATGGAGCTGTTGTCAGTGGAGAGTCAAGAAGGATGTTAGGAGAAGATTAATCACCAAGAGGTCATCAGACACTGGAGTAGTCTCCCCAGGACAGTGGTCATGGCACAGAGTTTGCTGGGATTGAGAAGAATCTGGACAGTACTCTCAGATATCTGTCCGATTTTTGGATGGTCCTGTGAGGAGCCAGGAATTGAATATGATGATCCTTATGGATCCCTTCCAACTCTAGGTATTTTATGATTTTATAGTTTCCTTCTAACGTGTTTAGAGATGTAAACTGGACACTGAGAACAAAAAGTAGCAGGTATGCAGTTCCTTTATTGACTGAGTTTTTCACTAAAGCAAAATTAAAGCAAAGTATAGTCCCGTATTATATAATAATAGAATAATAGAAGGTATAATCTGCATGTGTTCCCTTAGTTTTTTCTGTCCAACACTTGGGTTGTGTACCTATCTCAGGTTTATAAACCTGCTGAAATTATTGACTCTTTTAACGCCTCTAGTACTTGTCTCATCTTTCTATTTTTTATTTTTTAAATAATGATATTTAATTCTGGTTTTAGGCCATATCAATTTATAAATGTAATTAAATAGCTTGAGTAGAATCTTGCATAGTGTTATCTATGCTGGGCTGATAATACCTGTATGACTCACAGATATTCTTAATTCAATGATTTTTTGAGGCACTAGAGAATCACCAAGTAAAATAGTCAGTAAGCAAGAGACATTCTTAGAAGTAAATCTTCAAGTTACATCATTGCTAGCTCTATGATCATATTCTTACATTTTTGTTTTTTGGAAAGCTAGTGATTTTCCTTTGAGGAAAATCACAGAATCACAGAATGATGATTTTGATAAAATCATCATAAATTTAAAATAATGGAAATAAATGGGTCATAGATGATTGATAGATACATTATTTATATATCATTCTGATAAATACAAATAATGTGTGGAGAAATAAAATCATTTGCACTTATAATGGCCATTATGTAACAGTCATTCATGGAATGGTATCAATTAAATACCCGTTAGATCGGATTCAGGATGCTGAACTGAAAGGTGTGTTTTCACAGTGGCTTGATGAAAAATCCCCAACTAAAGAATTAATTATAATTAATTTCTTTTTAAAACTACTTTGTGAGATGAATCTTCATTCTGGGGGGAGAGAGGGGGGGAGGGTTACTTGCTTTCTCATAGGCATTATGATTGCTTATTGATTTTTTAGTAAGATGGTGCTTAGGAAACTGAGATGACCTGTTTTCCTCTTTTCAACAAGCTGGTATTTCAGAAATTATCTAGAATACTAATAGCTTTGAGTAGCAAACAGTCCCTTAGTATATTGCACAAGTCTTATTTCTTGATCTTGAACAAAATAATTAAAAATGAAAACACATAGAAAATATAGTATTCTTCCTTGGAGAATTAAATTTCAGCAAGTTTTGCAATTAAATGCTTACATTGCTAATAATTGCTTTTTCTTCTGACTCCTGTTCTCTACAATTAGGAATAGTTTAAAAAATAAATGAAAAGGCAGATGTTTCTAATGAGGAAGAGAGAAAATTAAGGAATAAACCAGTCTGAGAGTTAGCTTTACTCTCTCTACTGATGGATTGTCATCTAGGAGTGACAGACTAACGAGCAGTAGTTCCTTCCTATAGCCGCTGTTGCTTTTTTAGCAACACTGTTTTGTTTCACAGAATCTCAGAAACTCTGAGGTTGGAAAAGACCTACGAGGTCATCCAGTCCAACCATCCACTGATCACCAATAATTCTCACTAAACCATATCCCTCAACACAAAATCCAGACGTTCCTTGAATACCCCGAGAGTCGGTGACTCCACCACCTTCCTGGGCATCCCATTCCAGTGCCTGACCACTCTTTCAGAAAAGTAGTATTTGCTAATGTCCAGCCTAAACCTCCCCTGACACATCTTGAAGCCATTCTTTCTAGTCCTGTTTGGTACAATAAACACTCCAGTGGGTGTTGGTAAACAGCATTCCAGAGATGGTCTGAGTTTTCAGCAGAGTCACCAGTTATTAAAAGATGTTTCTAATGCCTTTCATCTGATTGAGCAAAAAATCTCACGGGAATTCCATATCTTTTTGATAATGGTGATGATAATGATAATAGTGATGATGATGTTAATAATAGGAATAAATTCCCAAAGAGTTTAATCCCATAGGAGTCTGAGAAATAACCTTTTTTTTCCTGCTAAAATATTAAAATACATTTTTACTGACATATTATTTTTTTTCTCACTGGAGATATTTTAGGTAAAGTAAATATATATAGGATTTAAAACATTTGTAAAAACACATGAAAATATTTTTATTATCTTGGAGAAGAAGATGCTTTCTGTAATGAAAATAACAACAGAAAAGCGCCGCTACAACTTTGTGTCCATCTTGAACTGAAAACAGAATTTATCATTTAAGACTGTATGTTATATTGAAAGCAAAATCTATTTTAAAACCATTTTATATAATTACTGATAGAAGTTCAGACAGAGAACTGCTTCTAGTACTAAGAGAATTGATTAGTGTGTGTTTGTCACAATATGTACTCTCAGCTTGAATTTTGCATTAGCTGAACTTTCTTTGCCCTACAACAAGTTTTAGATTTTATTAACCATGGTACTTCTGGCAATACCTAGATGTACTTCTGAATTCCAAAAATAACATAGAAAATTGCTCTATTTCTTATCTTCTGCTTAGATCATTAAGAGCTGGCCCTTAATTAATACAGTGAATATACTGTTGCTGCCAGTAGTGTGAACCTGGCTGCAAGATTGATTTTGATTTCATTCAATTGTTACAATAACATAAATAGTACTTTGAGCAGTAGCAGTAAGGAAGCCTCTTTTCCTACCAATTTGTGTCTCCTAGATTAACTAGTGTGTAGTGTGTGAGCAACGGTTGTCACTTAATCGTTTTTTAAACAGCTAGGGCATCTTCTTTGTGTGAATTCTCAGGAAGTCCAGACTGATGAGGCAGCCATTTCCTCAGTGGTGTATTCAGTCAGGCCACTTTTCTTTGCTTCTTTTCATCAGGATTTTCATATTTGTGAGACCTCTGTCCTTGCATCACATCTGATAAAAATGGAGTCTCCTTTTCTAGCATATTACCTCTCCACTGCTGTTTCTTTTTCCTTCTTTCTATCCAAGGCTGGATGTGGCTTTGGGCAGCCTGGCTAGTGGTTGACAACCCTGCCCATAGCAGGGGAGTTGGAACTAGATGACCATTATGGTCCTTTTCTGCTCAGTATAAAACTTAGGGGGCCTAAAAACATTACAAAATACAGGCGCTGTCTCAGCTGAGCGTTTGTGCTAGATTTCAACATTCCTTTGTTTATAAGGATCAGTTCTTGTCTCTTCTCAACAGCTACCATATACTTTGTATTAGGATTACTTTGCATGGTTGCATGTTCTCTTATGCAGCTTTGCAAATGATCCTAAAGCTCAGAAATTATATGTATAACTACAACACCTAACAACTATAGTTTTTATCCTTGTCAGATTTTCTGTAAGTAGTAGTAACTCTGTTGTGTTTTTTTTTTTTTTTTTTTTCTGTGATACAGATATTGAGGAAAGGTAGTCTTTTATAGGTTATCAACCATCAGAGATGTATTTGCAATTACAAAATTTTTAGAAATGAGTGTTAAATATCATTTCTGTACATACATTGTATTACTATTTATTGCTTAATTTCTGATATTTCATTTGGCAGTTCATGATCAGAAGTGCCATGCCTCAGTTTTGGATTTCTGTAAAATACAAAACAAGCACTTCCACAGAAACAAACTCAAAAATAAAAATAAAAATAAAAAATAATAATAAAAAAAAATCCCTCCTATTTTAATTATTTGATTTATTGGTTAGTTCCTACTCTTTATAAAACTGTTTTCTTTCATATTTGTAACACACGCCCTCCAGCTCCTTAGCTTGGATTAATTCCCCTTTGTATATGATTAATTAATATAATTTTGAATTGCAGAGCACAAGAAATGTGGTATGTACAGATATGATCTTTTGGTGAAGTTTGAAAAGGTGTACAAAATGAATGTTTTTGTTGAAACCAACTTTGAATAGGACTGAATTGTCTTCAGTCCTGTCTTGATTCAAAGAAATATGCCTTAGCAGAATCACATTTGCTTATGCTCAGGAATAAAAGAATGTAACTTCACAAACCCCATAAAGAGTTCACTGACTGAACTAGTAACTTACTCTGTGTTAACAAACGTGGCGATAGCTGACACCAGTGAGTGATAAGGGCAGGCAAATTGGCAAAACGTTGCCAATTTAAAGCACGCTTTTTAAATGTAAAATATATGCTTTAGCAAAAATGTGTAGCTTAGTGATAATTTATTTGTAGGCATTCCTTTTTTTATGTAGATATGTATATAAATATTTTGGGTCAATTTTTACCCTATACTTGTGAGAAGCACACTTGCAAAAATCAAAGTTGAGATTTGATGGAACAATTTTAGCAAGGAAACTTAAGGAATGGTGGGTTTCTGGAGGGCAATAATCAATTATTGAGACCTAGTAGAACTAGAGCTGTGTGGTCACAGCAGGCTAGTATTTATTTATTTCTGAAATCACTTCTGTATAGTAAGTCCAGCCACTAGATTAAAACAAAAAACAAACAAACAAACAAACAACAAACCAAACCAAACCAAAAATCTACTTGCCTTTTTAGTAACAAGTCTAGTGCAGATGTCAACAATTCCTGAATCTTGAATGATCTTTTCATTGACTGTTGGACTTGGTGATACTGAAGGTCATTTCCAACCTAGAGGATTCTATGATTCTATGAAAAGGATGATTGGCTGGTGCTTTTATGGCTTTGGTATAGCATATGTATTATTCATCTGTAGAATTTTCATTTGTTTATTTCATTATGAGCATTAAAGCGGAGATTTCTAGTAGGTGTCAGTTACGCATTTATAAAGACAACAGACTTCTTAAGACACTGCACAAAGCTATTACTCAAAAAGTTGAGTAATTTTTTGTCTAAATATGATGAGGATATCTAACAGAGGAAGTACTCACAGAGGATTTTTTTTAGTAGGTTAGTTGTTTTTAGCCACTGTTTTGAACATTGAAAAATGAAAGCTATAGGCCTGACAGAACTCTTCTCAAAATAAGTTTCAGTGTCATGGTACTTGTGGGTTTAACCTAAAACATTATCTATCTTACTCAGCAAAAAATTTTTCAACCCTTTGTTTTGGACAAGAGTCTTGTATAATTAAATGTTTTACTTTTTTTAATGCATTGATACCTATCACTATACGTAGCTAAAACATATCTAAATAGGTTTTAGATGATAAATACTGTTCAAAGAAGAATGAAAATTCTTTCCTATATGTAATAATATAAAAATAGTAATTTCCATTACTATTAGGAAATCAGGAAATTTTGTGCAATAATTTGAGCAAAGTTAAGAGTAGAATTAAACCATGTGCAACAGACAGATCTATAAAAGAGAATATCAGTCTTTGCTAGCATCCTTCTATGAACAACTATGAAATTCTATGGACAGTTGAAACAATATAAATATGATAAAAACATCTTTGATGTTGTATTTTCCATCTGATATGTAAAAAATGCACTTAATGTTAGTAAAACAGAAAGCTCTTTGAAGACAAAACTACATTTGGATATTAAAATTTTAATTTTTCTCCTGTGTCCTGTACTGATTAGTAGAATGCTGGAAAAAAAAAAAAAAAAAAAAAAAAAAAAAAAATTACACTGTATTTATTTACTTTTAATTTCTCAGGAGTTCATTTTTTTCTATTGTACTTTGCTTAGAAGTAACTATTTCACTTTGGGCCATTACAAGAAAAGATCTACTTTACTAATTACAGCACTTTTCTAATTCATAGACAGACTCAAGAAATAACTGTTGCATGCTGAATAATCCCTTATGAAAACGATATACAAAGAAGACATCCAGTCCTCATTAAACATAGTTCTGCTTGGCTGCTCTACACTTTTAATAGGAAATAAAGAACAACTGTGTGAAATACACTGTCTGTTGCTTCATAGCAGTATGTCAGTGATAATTCAGCAGTTAATAGATGACAAGGAAAAGGGATAGCTTCTGTAAGTGATACTTTATTTTTTTATGCTTTAAAAGAACTAACCACATCGTGTTCTTTTGAACTGGTTGGACCTGCATTTTGATAATAAACATGCAGTTCATATTAGCGTACAAAGAAGAAATGAAGTATGACAGCTAAGAGTGTAAACATCTGTAATTGCTTATTTAGACAGCAGGAGAATCACAGGCAACCTCTGATGACTGAAGAAGCTCCATCAAATGAAGGCAAGATTTTTAACTGGTGAAAATTAACAACAAGCATGCTGAAGGTAATAAACAGTCAATATGCAGAAATAATTTTGGCATTTTGAACAGTAAGCTTAAAAAGACAACATATAATTATGCAAGTATTCAGTATTTTTAGTCTTTTATGCTCAGCATGGTGTTTTATTTTTGGCATTTTTAAGACTATTTAGCTTTTGACATACAAAGCTGTAGATGTCCTCCTCATATTTTCTTTCCACAACTGATGGAGGGTAAAGTGGAAATTACAAGATATGAAAAATATTAGTAGTTGTCCAGAATCTTTTAATGTTAATGATATTCCTCTTACATTGCTTCAGATAATGTTCGTGTTAATTTAAAATGAATGCTCTTGTTCTCAAACAAGTAAAATGACTGTATCTTGAAAGTTCTTAGACAGTACTTGGAAATTAACTTTAAATAGGACACTAGAATCTAATTGCTTAATTCGTTCATCCACACTTAGATGTCTAATAATATTTGACAGACTGTCTTATATTTCTTCAGATTTCCAACTGACAGCTCAAGGAAGTTTTTCTCTATGTCCTGATTTAACAGAGAAAAAATTGTCAATAGGGAAGAAGTTATCTCTCTTCAAATGGGAAGCTGAGGTCTTCTGAGGAGGGAAGGGTTCCAGGCTCTGCATGCCTGCTTTATGAAGGTTCCGTGCTTCCTCAGATATTTAAATCTTAAAAAAGAGCAGGATTTTATTTTATTTTGAGCAGTTGCTATTGGAATTGGAATGCTGTCTAAGAATGGTGTTCCAAAACCCACCTTGCATTACAGCGCATAATTCTGAGGTCTACGTGGTTTTCAGTGGAAAAACTTGCAAAGAGGTTTTACAAAGTGAATGTGAGCAAGAAGTTATGTGATAAACTCTCTGGAATAGCAATGTTTCCTTTTCCAGTTTCTTCAACTTGCTTTCATAGCATCTTGCAACTTTTTTGAACACCAAACTTGTCCTACTAGATTATCTGCAGGTAAGAAGCAGTTTCCAAGATTAGTGCCCAGGTGGATAGTTAGTACTATTAGTTTATAAGTTTAATGGAATTAGAATGCATTTTAAAAAGAGTTTCTCTTTTGACAACCCTTTATTAACAGCCAGCAATTAAATGTATTAAGAGCCCTTGTTGTTCACTCTCTTTCAGCCACAGAAGACTAAGGGATGTATATGTTATAATTACAATTATCTATTCTCCTTATTGTCCTGCTGAGGAATGCAACTGTAATTCTGGCAGATAGACTACATAGTTGGCTTGCTGTCCTGGACTGCAGATGTCTAATTGCAGGCAACCATTTCATTTCAAATGGCTCATTAAAACAGAAACTATTTAGCACTGCTAACATGGATCTGCATCCATGATTATGCATTTAATTAGAAAAGTGCAAGCTTTTTTTTTCCTTTATAATCTGGATTTACAAAATTCTTCCTGTGTAGTCTGTTTTGGAAGAACTTGTATGTCTGAATTTATTATTACTATTATTATTATTATTATTATTATTATTAGCACTGCTTAATATCTGTGCTATACATCTGCAAACTTGGTAAGCTTGATATTAGCACATTGTATACATTGGTGTTTCACAAGCATTGAATGTATAGTGGAATATCTAGTTTGACTTTTCCTTAGTCTGAAAACCATTTCTTCTTCCAATTTATTTGAATCTATAGCTAAAACAGGCTTATAAGCATATCTATGGACTTCGTCCAGAGAACTAACTACAGGTAATAAGATTAACTTAATGCTTCTGGCACTTTCTCCTTTCTTTCAACATGATATGTGAGAAATGTTTTCAGTGTAAGATAATGTCCTTAAGTCATTTCTCATTTCCTTGAGCTTTGTGGTTTATGTATTTGCTATTTGAGTATGTGGATGCAGCACACATCTTTACACACATTCTTTATCGATTTCCCCTTCTCTTGTATATGTTTTACTTATCACTCTTCATTTTTTTTCTGATTCTTAGTATGTAGTGTTTTGGTTTAGCTAGCAAACATGATCAGGGGACTCTGGAGTTTTTTGTTTTCCTTCATTGTAAAGTATGAACTACATACAAGCATGTTTTTGTAAGCAGAGAAGTAATGGACTCTTTCCTCCCATTCCCCCCAAAATGAAAACAGACTTTTCTCTTGTAATCTGCCTATGTGAATCTCCACAGATGTCTACTATGTCTGAGTTACTTCAGTATTCCTTTAATGAGTAAGTTGACTCTCACATTTATGTTTCTGTGTGATCCTAGCAGCAGTTCCTTTTGAAAAAGGCTATGGATGTGTGAGCATAAGAAAGAATGTCAAAGGAAACAAGCCCTAAAGTTACTTATATTTAAATATTGCTATAAGATCTGAAAATAATTTGAGTCAGTTCTTTGAATTATAGGACAGGGATGAGACATTCTGAATTCTTGGTTCCAGAACAGATTGAGTCTTGAAAGTGAGATATGAAGATTTCTCCAAAAGTAGAGCCTCCATGGAAACACAATGTATGCAAAGAGCACAATAGCACTATTTGATAAAGCAAATTTTCAGCCACTAAACACTCTTTTGTGACATAGTCACCACCACCAGCTATGCATTTTCGCCAGTGATCAATAAGAGCTTGCATGCTCTTGTTTTTTTGAGCAAGTCTTGTTACTAGGCTTTGGAAATATCTTATCTGACATTAGCTGCCTCAAAGTTGTTTATGCCATCTAAGTTAAATGTACACACTCCCTCTGTACTTATTATAACCAAATGACTTACCTTTAATATTCATGGCTCTCCCAGTAGTTTCTAGATGGCTGAAGTTTGGTAAATGAATTCTACTTCTAAAGGTTCTTTGAGACTGCTTTTTTTTTATTATTATTATTTTTAATTATTTCCTACACTGAAACAGATTTTTTTTTTTTTTTTAAGTTCTTTTAAAGAAAAGTTAATGGGATCAAGTATTTAAAAATGAAAGTTATTATGCACAAGCTGATATATATTACAAACATCCAAATGATAGATGTTAAATCTTCAAAAATGAGTATCTTAGGAGGTGCTTGGTTGGTAGGGTTTTGGGTTTTTGTTTTTTTTTCCATATGCTGCTCTCTGAGAATTATTTGGTAATTCTGTTTTCCTTCTCTCCTTTTTAAGATCAGAAGACAGTTTGATAAAACTGTCTCCTGGTAGATCTCTTATTCTAGTCATAGGCAGAAAAAATAGATTGGATTCTCAGCATACATCCTATCCTCTAGCAGCACTGATTAGTCTCTTTGTTAGCTTGCTTCTTGAAATATACTTTCACTTCATACTTTTTTCCTAATGTTAATCCTCTAAGAAAAAAGAGGAGCGCACAACTGTCATTTTTAGTGAGTGGGATTTGTATGAGCAGGATAACAGTACTCAGAGGAATTTGAGCGTGTGCTAGGGAGCTTTACATTCTGACTTTACATCTCAGAGAGATTTCTTGACTTGGCCTTGCTGGTGGTGTTTATTTCCCTGAGGAATATCTGTGAGTGGTACTCTGCTTGTGTCTGGAGTAAAGAACTACTTTCTTATTTTTCCTACTTTGTATTTTTTCAGCAGAAGTTTACTTTCTAAATTCTTTCTGTTGTGTTAATACTATATACTGCTTAGTGGATTGTGGCAGAGATTATTACTTTCTCAGAATTTTAATATTGCTAGTTAGGCAGCTGTAGTTCATCTGAGGAGAATCCAGTGATGTTATTTTTGTTCTAATAGTTATGATAGTTCAATCCAATAATTTTGTTCAAATGTTTACAAGCTGAATAATGTTAAGTGCCTATATATATATTTATTTACAAAGTTATATATATAAGTTATTATATAAGTTATATAAATAAAATGTAATTGCTCTACTTATTTCTGAAAGTTAAACTAAATATATTTAAATTACTGTTGGCTAGATAAAACAATTAGTGAATTTATTCTGGAGGCAAATCTTACCATTTACGGGGAAAGAGAGTGGAGAATAGAATTTTAGTGAAGAACAACACTTCCATGTGTTATCAAAGTTCTAAGCTATGAAATTTTTGGTCGAGAATATAGAAAACTGACTAGTTGTAAAGCACTCTTTTTTTTTTTTTTTTTTTTTTTTTTTTAGCAGTTGCCTTGAAATTAGAAACAGGCGAATTGGAGAAGTTCTGTGCCTTTTTAACATTACTCTAAATTCTCCTCAGCAATAACGTGTCTTATCTGACCTAGGCTGATGCAGCAAACATTGTTTCTTACACATTAGCATTAAAATCAAGCATGTACTTTGCCTTGCTTCTAATGCACTGGCATTGGGCAGATTTGCATTTCCTTATAAATGCAAAAAAAACTAAGAAAACTAAGAAAATTAATGATTATTCCATACCATGTTAGAGGAAAATGATCATATTGTTGCTTTATTGGCTACAGGGAAAGTACCATCTTTAACAGTAGGGCTGTCAGGGAATATATTTTCATATTATATAGGATATGCATAGATCAAGCTTCATTAGAATGTTTTATTTATGAGGGCTTTTCCAAAACTATTGTCTCCTACTTCATCATGTTGACCAGTGATGTCAGGTGCAGATGTTGGTGGCATGTCAGTAGAGGTTGAACCTTCCCATCAATATTCCATAACATTTTGTTGCCTTGTTACAGATGGCAGCAGAGCGGAAGTATGAAAAAACACAGGTGTCCTTGCTCCACGCTTAAAGACTGCCTCCTCCAGAAAAGAAAGGAGGGTGATAGTCATAGGAGACTCCCTTCTAGGAGGAACTGAAGGCCCAATATGTTGGCCTGCCCCCACCTGTAGGGAGGTGTGCTGCCTCCCTGGGGCCCGGGTCAGGGATATTTCTAGGAAACTTCCTAGTTTGATCCGCTCCTCTGATTATTATCCCTTATTGATAGTCCAGGCTGGCAGTGATGAGGTCATTGACGGAAGCCTGAGGACTATGAAAAATGACTTTAGGAGACTGGGGAGGTTAGTTGAAGGAGCAGGCGTACAGGTAGTATTTGCCTGCATTCCTACAGTGGCAGGGAAGGATGCTGAGATGACCAGAAGAACACACCTTATAAACACATGGATGAAAGGCTGGTGCAAAAGCAAGAATTTTGGGTTCTTTGATCATGGGGCAGTCTACTTGGCACCTGGCCTGGGGTCTGCTGATGGGTCTCACCTGTCTCGAAGGGGGAAACAGATCCTTGCCCAAGAGCTGGCAGGACTTGTAGAGAGGGCTTTAAACTAGATATGAAGGGGGTAGGGGATAAAACCAGGCCTGCTAGAGATGAGCCTGGGGGAGCGGCAATGGGATTACGGATGAGGCGAGGGCCTCGGCTGAAGTGCATCTACACCAATGCACTCAGCATGGGCAACAAACAAGAAGAGTTGGAAGCCATGGTGCGGCAGGCAAGCTATGACCTAGTCGCCATTACGGAAACATGGTGGGGCTGCTCCCATGACTGAAGTGCTGCAATGGATGGCTACAAGCTCTTCAGGAAGGGTAGGCAAGGAAGAAGGGGTGGTGGTGTGGCTCTGTATGTTAGAGAGTGCTTTGATGTTACTGAGCTTGTGGCTGGGGATGATAAGGTTGAATCCCTATGGGTAAAGATCAGGGGAATGGCTGACAAAGCAGACATATTGGTGGGCGTCTGCTATAGACCGCCGAACCAGGATGAAGAGACAGATGAAGTGTTCTATGAGCAGCTGGCAGAAGCTGCCAGCCCTTGTCCTCATGGGGGACTTCAACTTCCCTGACATATGCTGGGAATACAACGCAGTGCAGAAGAAGCAGTCTAGGAGGTTTCTGGAGTGTATGGAGAATAACTTTCTGATGCAGCTGGTGAGAGAGCCTACGAGAGGAGCTGCCCCGCTAGACCTGCTGTTCACAAACAGAGAAGGTCTGGTGGAAGATGTGGAGGTCGGGGGCTGTCTTGGACAGAGTGACCATGAGATGGTGGAGTTCTCGATTCTTGGTGGAGCCAGGAGGAAGAACAGCAAAACTGTTACCTTGGACTTCCAGAGGGCAGACTTTGAATTGTTTAGAAGACTAGTAGGGGGAGTCCCCTGGGATTCAGTCTTAGAGGGTAAAGGGGTCCAAGACAACTGGTTGCTCTTCAAGAAGGTAGTTCTACAGGTGCAGGAGTGGGCTGTCCCCCTGAGCTGCAAAATGAGCCGGCGGGGAAGGAGACCGGCATGGATGAATAGGGAACTATTCTTGAGGCTCCAGGAGAAAAAGAGAATGTACCTCCTGTGGAAGAAGGGACGGGCAACTCAGAAAGAGTACAGAGAAGTTGTTAAGATGTGCAGGGAGAAAATCAGAAAGGCCCAGCTCGAACTCAACCTGGCCGCTGGGATAAAAAGAAACAAGAAATCCTTTTACAAATATATCAACAGTAAGAGGAGGACTAAGGAGAATCTCCATTCTTTACTGGATGAGGCTGGGAATGTGACTACTGAGGATAAGGAAAAGGCAGAGGTCCTGAATGCCTTCTTTACGTCTGTCTTTAAAGGTCAGACCAGTTATCCTCAGGGTACTCCACTTTTTGACCTGGTAGTCTCAGCTGGGGAGCAGACTAAACCACCCACGATTCAGAAGGAAACAGTCAGAGACCTGCTACTCCAACTGGACTGTCACAAGTCCATGGGGCCGGATGAGATTCACCCAAGAGTGCTGAGGGAGCTGGCAGAGGTGATAGCCGAGCCGCTTTCCATCATCTATCAGCGCTCCTTGTTGACTGGTGAAGTACCAGAAGACTGGAGGCTTGCCAATGTAACTCCCATCTACAAGAAGGGCTGTAAGGAGGACCTGGGGAACTACAGGCCTGTTAGCCTGACCTCAGTGCCAGGAAAGGTTATGGAACAGATTGTCTTGAGGGAGATCACGCGGCAAGTACGGGACAACCGGGGGATCAGGCCTAGCCAGCATGGGTTCAAGAAGGGTAGGTCCTGCTTGACAAACCTGATCTCCTTCTATGCTCTAGTGACCTGCCTGGTGGATGAGGGAAAGGCTGTTGATGTAGTCTACCTAGACTTCAGCAAGGCCTTTGACACTGTCTCCCACAGTATTCTCCTTGAGAACCTGGCAGTCTGTGGCTTGGACAGGTACACTCTTGGCTGGGTAAGGAATTCGGCTGGAGCGCTGGGCCCAGAGAGTGGTGGTCAATGGAGTTAAATCCAGCTGGCAACCGGTCACGAGTGGTGATCCCCAGGGGTCGGTGCTGGGGCCTGTCCTTTTCAATATCTTTGGGAAGTAATCAGGGAATATATCAATATCTTTTGGAAGTACTATCAGGGGAAGTAATTGTTCCCCTGTACTCAGCTCTGGTGAGGCCGCACCTTGAGTACTGTGTCCAGTTCTGGGCCCCTCACTGCAAGAAAGACATTGAGGCCCTGGAGCGTGTTCAAAGAAGGGCAACAAAGCTGGTGAGGGGTCTGGAGCACAGGCCTTATGAGAAGCGGCTGAGGGAGCTGGGATTGTTCAGTCTGGAGAAGAGGAGGCTCAGGGGAGACCTTATTGCTCTCTATAACTACCTGAAGGGAGGTTGTAGTGAGCTGGGGGTCGGCCTCTTCTCTCGTGTAACTGGTGATAGGGCTGGAGGGAATGGTTTCAAGCTGCGCCAGGGAAGATTCAGGCTGGATATTAGGAAATACTACTTCTCTGAAAAGGGCGGTCAGGCACTGGAATGGGCTGCCCAGGGAGGTGGTGGAGTCCCCTTCCCTGGAGGTGTTCAAGGAACGTTTGGATGTTGTGTTGAGGGATATGGTTTAGCGAGAACCATTGGTGATTGGTGGATGGTTGGACTTGAATGATCTTATAGGTCTTTTCCAACCTTAGTGATTCTGTGATCTGACATGGAAGTGTGTTTAGAGCAAAGGCGTGTAACTTAAGTCCTCTGTGAAGAAAAAATTGTACCAATTGACATTCACTGATATTCGATGAATGTTTATAGAGACCAAGCAGTGGATGTGGGCACAGTGAGGCTGAGGATTATGTGTTTCAGCAGAATTGACAGTGGATTGCCTCTGCTGGTGAAGATTTTTATGAGCGCAGCATGCAGAGCCTTGTTCATCACAGGCAAAAATGGATAGTTGTTGGTGGTGACTATGTTACAAAAAAGCATTTTGTAGCTGAGAGTTACTTTATTGAGTGTTATTGTGCTCTTTGTATCTGTTGTAGTCTCCATGGAAATAAATAGAAGGCTTTACTTTCAGAGTGACCTATGTACTACAGATTGGTTCTTTTGTTCATTTCCTTTTTCCGAAAAGGTTGAAATGGGCAGGAATCACATGACAAGGCTGTCCATATTACTAAAATTAATCCATCTTCCAACCACTTACTATGCAGTTTTGCAGTTATCCAGACTTATTTTACTGTGTCTTTTGTGTTTGTTTTTTGTGCGTTTTGTTGTTGTTTTCTAACGGAAACTTCCTCTTTCTTAAGGGACCACTTTCTTCATACATAAGTACTTCTAATCTAGGTGACTGTATGCACAGAACAAGTAACATTTCCAATTTTTCTTTTATTCAAAGTAATATTTTTTTTTTTTACCTCACTTTCACCTCATTTTAGATAAAAATACAAATATTTTTCAAAGAGAAATACAGGACTTTCATCTGTGTGAGATTTCAAAACTCTTGCTGGGGACCCTGCGAGCAGTCGACTCACCAATTTACAATGTAAGGATGAAAAGTATTAACAATTTTCTCCCTAAATGGGAAATGAGTCTTCTTATATAAGATGTGTCATTCTCCTAAGATATCCAGAGTTTCTCTCACACTTCTGTTAAGAACTTATCTGTTTAAAAATTTGAAGACTTTATTGAAAGATTTGCATTTTGACTCATTTCTTTTTGTTTTTCCCATAGAGGAAAAATGACTTCATTACAGGGTCTAATACATCTTTTTCTCCTCTCCTCTCCTCTCCTCTCCTCTCCTCTCCTCTCCTCTCCTCTCCTCTCCTCTCCTCTCCTCTCCTCTCCTCTCCTCTCCTCTCCTCTCCTCTCCTCTCCTCTCCTCTCCTCTCCTCTCCTCTCCTCTCCTCTCCTCTCCTCTCCTCTCCTCTCCTCTCCTCTCCTCTCCTCTCCTCTCCTCTCCTCTCCTCTCCTCTCCTCTTTTTTTTCCCTTCTATTAATATTGTCCATCAATCCAAGATCTGTATTTATTCTTAAAATGTAATATACATTTATGATTTTCACTACTATTTTATGGTTTTCTGACTTCCATTATCCATTTCTGTGTTTCTCTGGTAACTTATAGCATGCTTGAGGCTGTGATATCTTACTGCCTATTGATTTAAGAACTCTTTAATTGAAAACCATTCAGCAAACACTGTTTTCAATTTACTGTTTTGCCAACTAAGTTTTAGGTGCCAGGGGCTCATTTGCAGCACTTGATGGTTAAAGATTTAAAAATAGAACTGCATGTCTTCTAGATATAATTCAATAATATGCAAGGTTTTCACCAAGGACTGCTCATACATCTTACATAGCCTGCAGGCTAAAGTGTATGTCTGTGCTTTTGTGTCTGCATGTGTAACCACAGGAAAGGAAAAGTCAAAGAATCAATGATCTCAAAATTAATTAAAATCAGGAAGACATTCCCCCTGCTGACAGGATATTTAGGATGAAAATAATTAAATGAGCTATTGTGGCAAATGCAATATCGATTACTCACCAAGAGCAGCTCCTTGAAGACTTAGATGAAGATTGATAACTGTTTTTTAACAGTCAGAGCCAAAGGCAACCATTCCCATCTCCAGTTTTTGTGCATGTGTGCAGTCTGACAGATGGCTTTCAACTCAACCTTCTATTGACCGCTATAAAAAACTATTATCTACCATGAATAAGTGGCCTAAACATGCTGCTTCTTCCCTTTTCTTCATATGTATGTATTTTGAAATGCTTCATTTAAAATTTTCCATTTCCTTTAACTTCTGGCATAGTAGTTATCATCTTTTAGAGGGAGAAACACTATTTGTTTTCCTTTAAAGTCATCGGCACATTTTTTCTTTAAGTAAACAAGATCAGGAATTGTGCCCTGGAATTAGAGACTGCATGAATACAAGATCAGGGTTTTCAGAGTAATAATGAAATGGAATGCACTTGAAGAAAGCACCAGATTTTCTCAAGTGGTCATTGGAATTTACCTGCAATGTAGTTACAGTACCAAATGAAGAGGCTCAGTGGGAGCAGCCAATTAAAAGATGAACACATTATGAACTTGATACTACATTTGTAACTGGTTGCTGGTAAATGCAGATTAAGATCTCTATCTTGTGACAGGACAGGACCTGTCAACAGAGCTATAGAATATGTATACATATATATATATATAAAATATGCATTTTCTTATTTTCTTTCTTTGATGAAAAAATATTTTTTGACATTCCTTCTTAATCAAATATTTCAAATTTTTTGTGTGGAAAATCCAGTCTTAGACTGTCTAGAGATCATAATCATCTTTAGCTAATAATTAGGTTTTACTTGTGATCTTTAATTTGTATTTTTATAAAATTCCTATCTCATAAAATATTGCATTACATTGCAGTCTTTGGAAGGAGAAAGAAAGAAATGTGATGTTACTCTGAAACCCAGTAAAGCCACATTCTGAAGCTTTAGTACAATCTGATAATATAGTGCTTTTTTGGGGCTAATTTAGACAAATAGGGACATATAAAATTGGTTTAAAAGTTAAGAAGATCTTTAAAGGATAATGCTTTGTGTAGCACCAAGGTAACTTAAAAGACTGTCATAATTTTGAGTGGAATAGAATTAATTTTCTTCGTAGAGAACAGTAAGGAGCTGGAGGCGTGCAAGGTGCTGGGAGGAGACAGAATCAGATCTGCTGACCCAGAGTGACCAAATGTATATCCCATACCATATGGCATCTTGTTTGTCAAGGAAAGCTTAGGTAAAGAAGGAGGAAGAAGAAGGAGAGTAGTGACATTTATCATCACTCATTTCCCAAGCTATCTTCCTAGCTCCTGATTTCCTGGAAATGGTTGAATATCTGCCAATTGATGGGAAGTAGCAAATAAGTTCCTGGTTTTGCTTTGCTTGTGCATGTGGCTTTCTCTTTACAAGTAAATTGTCTTTATCTCAATCCATGAGTTCTTGCACTTTTACCTTTCTGATTCTCTCCTCCATCCTACATGGAGAGAATGAGTGAGTAAATATGTGGTGCTGAGGTGCCCGCCAATTTAAACCACAAAATTGAGAAACACCTTCAGGATCAGAATGCATATAATGAGCAGAGCAACAGCAACTAACTGAAAAGGCCTACATTTTTAACTATTAACATTAGTTTTTTGCTCATACATTCTCCAAAGATGCAAGGAGGGATAGAATTCTGTAAAATTTACTCATAATAAAGGTGATCCTCTTGGTATTCTGTCTTACAATTCTTAGAAACTGTACAGAAGGGTGACAGGAAGTCTAAAGACCTGAAATAGTTGATGAGTCTTATTACATTTGTACCTATTTATTTTTCCTTTTAGTTTGTCTGTCAAAGACCACCTGCCTTGTATGTGTGTATGAGAAAAGTATTCATGTGATATTAGCTTTGAAACAGAACATTCTTGCATATGTAATCTTTTTTTTCTTCTTCTCCTGTCCCTTTGTTTCCTACATAATCTAAAACTTCAGTTCTGGAGAGTTTTCTGAAATATTAGAAATTAACATTACTAAAATTAAGATGAATGCTGTGAAAATTATGTTTTAAAATCTTGCTAAAATGTAATTGAAAGAGGTATTTGTGCATTTCAGGAAAAATAATTCCTCCTCAGTTTAATCAGAGGTATGCCCGCCCGCCTCCCCCCCCCCCCCCAAAAAAAAAAAGATTAAAATTCTGCAACATCTTGTACATATTTTTTATTTTAAATTTAGATTTATATATACTGTTACTCTGATGGATGAAGCCCTGATAAAGCATTGAAAAGCCTGAATTACATTCTGTTTTCAGTTCCTATTTTTGGTTTAGTAATTGTGATAATTATATACTACCATTTGGCTTTTTGATATAAATATCCTTTTGAGTATGAACTATGTTTAGAGAAAGAGAGTTGAAAATTCCAGAAAGGATCATTGGGTGAATTTAGAGCTTGTATATTTTACTACAAATTCTATTGGATATTCTGAAATTCATGATACATCCAATAAAATTGTATCAGTTTGAATATTGTTTGGTAGCTATGCTGACTAAAACATCAGCAATGTCTAAACTGCTACCACAATTTTTTTTGAGTTGTTCTTACTAGTGAGGCTCTGTTTCTAGCATAAAGTATTGCCGTTGACTTCTAAGTTATTTATATCATTTTCCTTTATTCAAATTTTGTATATCTATTATTGTGTATCCTTGCTTTCTTTGTATTTCAAGCTTTGGTGTGCTGTTCAAGGGTTTCAAAGTACTTAGAAGTTTAGTTAACTTTCATCGTCAAAATAGGTCTCATAATTACAGTCCTGGTTTAACCCATTGAGGTTCATGTTAAAATTCTCCGAAGAATCACAATCTCAAACTGTGCTTAAAGTAAACATGTTTTTGTGGGTAAATAAATTAATAGTTTAAGATCGTTGTTTTTGTTAGAGCATTTTTGAAGGTAGCCTGGAAAGTTAGTGCTGCAAATCAAAAGACAACTTTTTAAGCTCTGGATAGATTTGTGTTGAAGTTTTTTTTTATCAAAACAAGTTTCATCTAATGTGAGTATGTCTGAATCCCATGTCTGCTATGATAGTGAAGATGGAGTTAACAATGTGTAAGGATCTGATTATTAGAGTTAGCAGTATAACATGTTGAAAATATTGTTTGGAAAGCAAATATCCATAGTATATAATCTAAATGTAGCACAGAATTTGGATAAAGACTGTGCACTTAAAATGACAAAAGGCAATGAAGAATATAAAACTGAGTATGCTTCCAATTCTTAACTAAACTGAACTAAAATGTCTATTTTCTAAATCTATTTTTTTTCTAAATCACAGGCTTGTAGTTTCTCTTAATATATATATTTTTTCTTTGTGTTTTACTGATTTCAAGGAAGTTTTAATCCAGAAGCAAAATACTTTCTTGCTTAAAACAGAGCTCTAGGATATATATAACTTAAGGCATTACAGAAGACTGATGTAAAGAAAAATTCTGTTTTGCAATGAACATAAACACATGTATAGAATAGTTGTTTTACACTGCTTGATAATTTGTCTTTCCTGCAAACATGAACTTTGCAAGGCTGCACATGTAATCGTGTTTTTTTGCTGAAGATATTAAAATCTGTGTTATTAGTTGTAAGTGGAGAAAAATGTAAATGGAGCTTGGTGAAAGCAGGAAATGACAGTTTATTTTGAAAGCTCAGAACCATCTCTGCATTTCAAAGTCATCAACATGCATTTATTTTGAAAATTTTATTCAAAAAATAAAAGGTATGAAAGTTGTGAAATCCTTCAGTGGTGTGAAACTTTCATAGAATATTAAAGTAGAGTAAGGAGAGACTGATTCTTTTGATCTTTTCCTCCTTATTTAATGAAATATTTTAATTTCTGAATTATTCTGAACATATGCCTCTCTTCAGATGAGATCAGGTGTACTTTCTTGCTGCACACGAGTACAAAAATATTCAGGGCATATGCTGAGTAAGCTCTTTCTGTAATTATGAATTGCTCATATAGAGGGAATTTTCATGTAGTGTGTAAAACTAATGCGATAGTAGCAGGCAGCTCTTTATTATGGATGTGATTGTTGGAGCTGCAGTGATCAAAATCATTGATTTTTGACCGGGAGAACAGATGAAAGGAAATAGACTATGAGACCAAATAATGACCCATTGTTCTTGATAATTAGGTTTTCTTTATCTGTACTTAAGGTATATTAAAAAGCATGATGGTACTTTTTTATGGCAAAAAATATTATAGGCAATATCATAATTTCCAAAGGTCAGAAGGAAGGTTGAGCAAATACTTCAGATTAACTTTAACCTGAATATTTTATGTCTGCTTTTAAAAATGTGTAGAAACCTAACATTGTGACACATTGTTCTCAATTGCATATTATAAGCATAGGTTTTCAAATGTTTGTGCAGAAAGATAGTTTTTACTACCACAAAAAGTATGCCGCAAGTCATTTCTTTCCTCAATTAACAAAATTTGTGTTGTGATGGAACAGTTATAGGGTCTTTTGAAATAGCTTTTTATCTTGTCTTAGCAATTTGTTTCAGTTAGCCAGAAAATAGAAAATAGGAGAAAATAAATTTCTAAAAAATACCATTATAGAATTCATTTATTTGTCACAGAGTTAGCAGTATTTATTCCAGATAAAAGTTCCAGAAATGTATGATTTTACAGAGAGGAATTAACATGTTCTCCCTTAGTATGAGAAAATAAATTCTGAATCAGGATACCCCCTAAAATCAATGGACTAAGACCAAGTGAAAATTTGGAGTTTTAGTACAAATATTTTACAATAATAGCAACTTAAAAGAAAAAAAAGAATGCTGAAGTGGGCACAAGTTACTTACAATGCTAATCTGAAAAATAGCCTGATAGACAGAAAGATTCAAAAATATTACATTAGTTGCCCACACAATATTACAAAAACAAAAATTTCAAAATTAATATAAATGTTTACTACAAAAGTAGGAATTCAGCATGGAACTAGGTATTAAACTATTTGATGTGTTGTCAACAGTCAAGTATAATGTAGATGATCATATAGACTGAATTTACTACTTTCTGTGATTGGAAACAAGCAAACCACCTCAAAATATTTGACATCTAACCTGTCCAATAAATGGTTTATTTAAAATGTGGGAATGAGAAGTCAATTTAAAAGTTGAGGAAATTGATCACATTTTAACCTTACATCAGAATAGTGAGCCCTGTATAGAAAGAATAGCTTTGAAACCAGATTTTGAAAAACTGCAAAGGATGGAATTCTAAATATTCTCAGAACCAGCGTAGTTATTTTCTTAACTGAAATTACATTGTCCCTCATACTAAAGACTTAAGCTTTTGATCCATAGCTAATGATAAAGTGTCCTTATTAGAAAACTTTATTCAGAGTTTTCTGATATGCTTTTTGAGTGTATTATAAATCTTCAGAAGTGAAATTCAGATTCTGCATCAAAGATCAAGCAGAAAAGAGAAACATTGCTGCTGTTCTTATTTCAGAAAAGGACTTTGTTAAAAGCATCTCCTGTATTAATTGCTGGTAAAATTTCAAGTTGTCTGAAAACATCACCTTCTACAAGTTAAAATCAAGCTGTAAAAGTGGCAGTCAGCATAACTCATTTTCAGGTACTTATGGTTCTTGTTCCCGTAAATAGTCTACAGATTTTCAGAATGATTGAAGATTATTTTGAGAAATGTAAAAAGTTAAGGCACTTCAAACATTTTTACTGGGAAATCTGTTTTTATACTGTCAATATAAAATGTATATTCTTTCCTATGTAATGATAGTATAATGATAAGATACGTGTCAATACATCAATATTAGTGTTTTGCATTTTCTCAGTGTTTCTTAATGTTTCATGTTTGCTTTGCCATTTCTCTAAAAATTAGGGATCAAACTATGAGACACTGAGGCAAAAAGGAAAATACATCTCTCTTTGTGAAGACAGAATTACATTTTTTTTCTAAAAATTACTTGTCATGACCTATTTTTTATAGATTTCCTTTGTTTCAAAGCTTTTTTCAGTAGTTTAAGAAAAAAATAGCTTTGCTCTGATGTTAAAAAAAAAGTATTATGATGATGATGGAGAAGAATAATTTTCATCTGTCTTGTCATTCATAATACATTCTCTATTTGAAACTGCATACGCTACTCCTGTTTAAAATTCACAAGGAAACTGTTAACAATAATCTAAACAGCTATGCCATAATCTAATGATTATTCATCTGAAATATTAGCCTATTTATTTATTTATTTTTATACTAAAGGTTTGTTGCTATTTAGGAAATTTAGATGCACAATGTTTATAGCTTGCTGGTGCTCACAGTTTGTTCCCAGTTGGAATGCACATTTGGGGGTGAAAGCAAAATCTCTACTATTTGCTTAATTGTACCCCAGAGTGGAGCTCGGAATATGTCAAGAAAGAGGAAAACACCAGCTTTAATAAGCATACAATGCAATTTAACAGTTCATAAAACAGTAAAATTTAATCCCAGACTGAGAGATTTATTAAATCTCACTCAGCAAAATGGTTTTGTGGGATGTGTTAGCAAGTGAGAATTAAGTGAAATTATTTCAGGGGCAATAGACTTTATTACCCAAGGAGGGAAGGAACAAGTTTTGTAAGCCATTTCTTCTTAATTTCATTCACTAATTATAATTGCTTTGAGTAGGAGAGCTTTCTGTGAGCAGAAGAAATATGTTGGGTCTCTGGAATACATGTGCATTATACTACATTTGTCAGGCTTCATCTAACTCAAGTTTCTTATGTAGGTGGTCTTGTGCAGTGGTTCATTTAGTGATTTTTTTGTTGTTGTTAAATCTAGTAAATCTTAAACATCTGTTTGTAAGATAAAATGACTCCTGTTATTTTTTATTGTTTTGTTATTTTTGCATCCATTTTGATTCTTCTATGCTCTTTAGCTTTCCTTTCTTCTCTGTTTTCTCTTCCCCTCAAGGTTTGTTCTCAGGCTTTGTTTTGATAGGTTGCAGAATGTATCCATCAGTTAGAGGGTTCCTAATTCTGCTATGTTCTTACAAGCAGTTGTTATGTCCCTGGTAACCAGTATACAGTCATACCAATATGACCTGTTTCCATCCTACATATATGTTAATATATTGTTCAACTATCCGCCTCCCCTTCCCCCTCTACCCTCCCCCCCCCCAAAAAAAAGAAAAAAGAAAGAAATCATAGATTATTAAAAAGTGAATTTGTTTTGATACTTATGTAGACTTCCTACTTGCACCTACCTGGGATTTCTGTATACTTTATGTCTTGGGTTGGAATCATTAATCTTTTCTTTATAGACAATGACATGGTGGAACTTAACTTTTAGAGCTAATCTTTCACCCGACTTTTACTAGATATACTTAAAGTCTTTCCTGAATCTAGAATACAATACAAAGTGACTATATAAAGTGACTTCATAACTTTATAGAATAAAAATTAAGGGTGACATAATTACTTTCAAGTGAGCACAAAAGTGATGATCACTTTGTGGCTACAAAATGAGTATGGTATGATTCATCCTTCTTTCTTTCTTTCAAGCATACAGTAAGATTTTACTGTAATGCAGAACTATTAGAAAAGTTTAGTTCCATCTTGAAGTGCATATAGAAGAATAAACTCAAATCTATATTTAATTTGATCTTTTTTTTTTTTTTCTGTAATCTGTGTATGTAGAGAAAGATGTAATCAGGTGTCCCTTATGCTTACAAATCTGTGTGGTTCCAAGTAGTCCATCACACTTTTGTGATAGGAGTATTTCCTGTGGACTGTTCTTTAGGTTTCATTTGTATATTCTGCTATATGATTAAACATTGGTGCTTGTTTCTGGTGAATCAAAACTTCTGGCTTTGTTTCATCCTTGTGGTAAGTTACACCTGTTCTTTCCTGTTATACATATACATGGATTGGTCTAAACATGGTCAGTCTTCTCAGTTTTTGTTATAGCAATATGTGGCAGAAAATTATCTCAGGTAAATGTCTCATATATGTAAAAAATATCTCTTATATATGTGTATGTATAAAGCACAGAAGATAATATAAACTGCATTTCAAACACTGTTGAACCATAAACTGGAAGCAATAGAATATACATTTCTCCCATTAACCTTAAATGCTAATTGCCACAAATGAAATAACAGTAGAAAGGTTCATAGACTTTTGTTATTTTTTTTAGTATGCTTTCTGATAAATCATTTTGGAATTGGGAAAATGTTTAATTTTACAGTGATTGAAATTACATTGCACGGGGCATGAATAGCTTTCTCTTTATCCAATTTTTGCTTTACAAAGGATCTGAAAAAATTGAAGACAGATTACTTTCTTCGGTTTTCATCTTTTGTCCCAGACCTGTAGATGTAGATTGCTCTGAAAGTAATACCTCCTATTTATTTCCACGAAAGCTACATCTGATACAAGGGCACAATAACTTTATTCGATAGAGCAAATTCTCAGCTACAAAACACTCTTGCAATGTATTCACCTACATAAGCTGTGTATTTTCACCAGCAATGAACAACAGCCTGCAAGTTGCACTTGTAAATGCCTGCACCAGTGGACATGACCCACTATCACCCCTGCTGAAACTTATCTCTCACCACCTCTCAGTTCTCATGTCCACTGTTATGTTTCCAAAAAAACTCATCAAGCAGATTGTTCTCATACATTTTTGATTATATATATATTCTATATATGTAGTATATAATTATATATAAATTTATTTCTGACTTTTTAAAAAGAAGTTTATCAGAGTGGATTACTTTGTGAAATAAGAAAAAATTACTACAAAGATAAAAATTACTACTATTTCTGTTCACCCTTCTCATAATCGAAATATTCTAGAAAATAGGACTGTTACGGGGAAAAAAGAAGGTGGGTGGTGGTGGATTCAATACTAAACAAAAAAGGACATTTTGTGCTTGATCATTTACTCTAAATTTTCTAATTAATAATTTTGTATTGTTTGTTAAATTATTGTACAGCAAGGACAGCTCAGAGAAGAAGTAATTACAAAATGAGGATTACTTAGCAAGATACAGAGGTTGACTGTCAGATTTTTTTGAGTGCATTGAAATGAATAAATACGCCATTGTGAATTCTTACTGTGCAGTGCGTCTGAAATAATATTATCTTCTATAAAAAGGCTAGACCAGAGAGGGAAGCGATGCTGTTCTGTGTCCATTATACGTTAAACTCTAAGGCTATTAGACCAAAGCTGTTCTTACTATCCTAATCTCTGTCACTCATAAAGTCAACTAGAAATAGTCTTGATAGACACTGGGAGTTGAAAAACAAAACGTGACCTTGCATATAGTGTTTTATCCAAGGCGTTTTTGTGTAAGAAAATACTGTTTATAAGGGACAATGGAAAAATCAATCCTCCTGGAACCTACCTTCGGATACATTCCCCTTGCCAAAAGAAGATGCAACATTCTTATATTCTAAAGTCTGGCAAGTGTAAGTGCCTTAAATAAAAGCTCAATGAGAGAATCTTGCCGCACTACGAAATGAGCATGTTAACACTTTGTTACACCAGTGATCACAGTCAGTATGAACAAACTATCAAGCTTATTGTAGTAGTCTTTATTTAGATAATGGGGAGGTAAAGATAATGTGAGAATAGCATATGCATATGTCACTAATCAGTTGAAAAAGCTGGGCTTAAGTGATATGCTATTTCAAGTGAGGTGTACAAGTACACATACTGCAATTTTTACTGAGTTGATTTAGCTGAAAGCAAAACTGACCAAAGAGTAAATATATTCCAAGTATTCTTTTAACTTCAGTTTTGTTTTGAAAAGAACAGTTTCTTATTTGTCTTTGCATAGAAACTTGATTAATCTGTGATGCATTTGTGACTTGATACTACATTTGTAACTGGTTGCTGGTAAATGCAGATTAAGATTTCTATCTTGTGACAGGACAGGACCTGTCAACAGAGCTATAGAATATATGTATACATACATACATATATATATATATATATATATATATGCATTTTCTTGTTTTCTTTCTTTGATGAAAAAATATTTTTTGACATTCCTTCTTAATCAAATATTTCAAATTTTTTGTGTGGAAAATCCAGTCTTAGGCTGTCTAGAGAGTTTCAGTTGTGTTATAGAACAGTTGTATATAAATTTAGTTCTAAGAAGAGTTTCGAAGTTTTATTATTTATTTTATTTATTGTATATACTCTCTTAGCCTTTCCACAGGGGAAGTGCTCCAGCCCTCTGATCGTTTAGTGGCCCCTCTCTAGATTCTCTTCAATAGGTGCATGTCCCTGTGCTGGGGCTGCTGAATGCAGTAGTCCGTCCATGTGAGGTCACACAGGAGTGGAGTAGAAGGGGAGAATACCTTCCCTCGACTTCTTGGATATGCCTTCACCCAGGATGTGATTGGCTTTCTCCACTCAGCCTGTACTTGTGCTTGAAACTGCCACAGTCCCAGTGCAGGATGTTGTATTTATTTTGCACCAGGCCCATTTCTCAAGGCTGTTAAAGTCCCTTTGGATTCCAGCCCTTCACTCCAACACATTGACTACTGAAGTTTGGAGCTGTGGGCAAACTTGCCGAGAGTGTACTTTGAGTTTCTTATCCACCAGATGGTCCATTCATCAAAGCCATCTTTCTTCAATTTAGAGACAAAGATGTTGTGTGGGATTATGTGAAATGTTTCTGCATTAATCTACTGAAGTTTAGTAAGTGCCTGTGGCATCTTTGGTTGGGATTCTACCTCTTAATCTGAGAAGGCATGGGGAGAAATAGTAGTGTCTTGTTCCCACCAAAGCTCTTCCACAGTGAGATTAGACAATATTTAGCAAGTAGGACTTGCAAGTAAATAGCGCAAACACAACACCTGCAGTAAGGCTGTTAAGGAATGACAGAGCAGTGAGAAGGAATGTGTAGTATACAGCTGAGTTTGGGATAAAAATTAAATACAGGTGTTGATACTTTCCCTCTATTTGAGGTACTCTGTCTGAGCTCACTTCTCTAATTAAGCTGTTGTCTCTGAGTGCTAACAGCTTTTTTGTTACTTCCTTGACTCAGCTGAAAGACTTCAAGTCATTTTAAATTTTATCAGCTTTATCTCATACTATTTCAATTTGATAAAGATATTTGTACCTTCTGTAGATTAGATTTTTTCTTTTGTAGTTGTAGATGTAGACATGCAAGTGAAAGTGTCATAAGCAGTATTTTTAATGCATTTATTTGTATCTAAATAAGTCATTAGTAATACATACTGTGAAGTTTTTAAAAAAACAAAGAAACCAACACATTTAAAAAACTGGACCAAGATACATTTGTGCAATACAACATGATCTTTTAAAAGTTTATACAAGTTAACTAAAAAGTACTCATCTTACTTTTCAGTAAGATTATCTTCTTCTAATATGAATTCACTTCTTCAGCAAATGGAAATGTTGTAGGGTCTTATCTGAAGTTCAAGAATCATTCCTTCTCATGAACTTTATATCCTCTTCTTCTTCCAGACTGTCAATCTGTGTTTAGATAAGATAAAGAATGCTAAAAATGTAACCGGGTACATTTTCTCTCAAATTCTGGACAAGTTTCTTGCTGAAACCTGCAGTGCTTTCTGAATCACAAAACATTATTTTAGTAGTGCAATGAAGACAAATAAAGATCCATGGACAAATGGCAATGAGAGGCAAAAAAAGCTTAGCAGGCCTAACAAATGAAATTGGAGAGCTAGACTAATTGCTACCAATTCCTGCTGTCTCAAGTGAAAGATAAAGTGACCTAAAAGAGAATAGTTCAATTCACAATTCAGGCATATACTTTATATCTTTTTCTGAGTTCTGTAGTGTTTATTTCTCATTCAGTAAAATCAGTTATTGCACTAAGAGAGATGAGCATGATACTGAATCACTAAACCAATAGTTTCCAGCATATGGGTCTATCTTCATGCAATAAAAACATTAAAGTCCCCATTTAACATTAATGTTACCTATACAAGGTGGATTGAGGAATCTCAGCCTGTGTAATCAATGAATTTTTCTTGTAGCATCTAAAAATCAAATTGGACACTCAACTTCTAACCAGGATTATTTTATGTTGTATGCATCTAAAAGAGTGCATTCTGATTTAGGTTTATTTTCACTGAAACAATGCTTATCAGTTGAGTATGAAGAATATTAACAGAATTCAAATTACTGCCATAATTTCAATGGTTTTTTTATTGTTTCCACTGGAGTTGACTGTCCTTCAGACTTCAAGCTCTGTGGCTTACAGAATTTGACAAAAAGCCATGTTACTCTGCATCTGGCATAATGTCCATTTGATTCCTGCTGTTGAATTTTATCGGTTCCATGTTTAAAGTTATATCTACTTATCGGTTAATGCTATTTTTGAACTTCTGGTTACTTCTTAATAGGCTGTTTCTGCAAAAGTTTCACAGCAATTTCAATTCATTGGTGCAAGGTCTACAAGTTCAGAATTAAAACTGAAAAAACAAAAATAAAGAAACAAGCTCCAAACATACTGCTTGCATTTCTGAGCCAGATTAATGTGCTGAACTTTTATAGTTTATTTTAAAATATTTTGTCAAGACTCCAACTTCTGCCAAGTGCTAGAATATTAAACTTTGTGTGATGCTTAGTCAGCATGTCATTCCTGCTTTTGGGAGTTTCACTGTCTCTTTGTCAGATATCAGCTTGCCTTAAAAGCACTTTATTGCCTTAAAGATGATGAACAATTTGGCAGAAAAAATTATTTTTGGACTGATATGGTGTGTCTACATCAGCTGCTTGGTGTCTCAGATCATTGAAACCTATTATATTAGCTATTTAAAATAAGGATTTATTTCTATTTGAATTTTGAGATCTCTCCTTGGGAGAGCCATTTACATGTAAAAGTATATTTTCCCCTTTAACAGTAGCTTATGGGCTATAATGGTAGAGCATTTTTGCATTTTTATGTTTAATTTTATTGTAAAGAGCCTTGGGATGCATTTCCATGAAAGGCACTATATAAGCTCATTTTGTATTGCATTCTATTGTATTGTGACAAGTGCAGTAATCCTCAGGTTTCCTGTCCATTAAAGAACTCATTTCACAGCTCACTAATTATGTGAATGAGAAGGGGAAATAAGTCCCTTTTCTCTAAGGTATGTTGAGCAGATGGCAGAGCATTCATTTCTACTAGTGAATGTAAGGTCCTCTCTTTTGGTTCCAAGGCTTGTCTCTGTTTATCAAACAGAAGAAGAAAAGAGAAGTCAGTTTCTTTACACGACAGTGTGCACTGGGAGGTTGTCTCTATCCTTTGGTAATACAAAAGTAGTTAGTACATGCTACATCTAAGCAGTCCATTTATTTAGCATGGGACGTGAAAACAATTAAATGAATGTGCAATTTAATGCAGTTCTAATTTGCCACTGTTTTTTTAGGAGATATTGATTAGGTCTACTCTAGGGATTTGAAACATTGCCTATAAGCAGTTACAAATGAATCAGCTGGAATGCCTTTGGGACAGTATTTAGTCTGTAATTCCAATTTGAAAAACATTATTTCCTTAGGCCTTGGAATTTTCTCTCATAATCAGGCTTTTGCTATTTTGCTTATCTGCTTTTCTTTTTCCTCACTCATAGAATTAACTGTCTTAAGCCAAACATGCATATATAGGCCCCTAAAGCACTGCTTTTTTAAAGGTCATGTAAGTCATCAATGGTAATGGTGTCCTACTGTGATCCTAAAAACTTGATATTTGAGTATTAAAAAGAGAAAATCTGAAATTAAAGGTCCAGATGCCTCGGTGAGACTTGGCAGTACGGTTGTGTTACACAGCGCTACACAAGCAATCAGATTATTTTCTCCCTACAATGTAAGGAGAGTTACTAAATTTTGTTGCTTCTTTTCTCACCACTGGGACATCACTTGTTTTCAGTTTAAGTTCATGGTACTGATTTCATTCTAATTTCAGACGGATGCAGCTCTAATGTATGATGCGGTTCATGTTGTGTCAGTGGCTGTCCAGCAGTTCCCACAGATGACTGTCAGTTCACTACAGTGTAATCGCCACAAACCATGGCGCTTTGGGACCCGCTTTATGAGTCTCATTAAGGAGGTGAGTCACTCATAAGATATATCCTGCTTCCTTACTTTCCTTTCTTCCAATCTCCATTTCTTTTTGTTTTAATCCCACTTGAATTCTACTTTTTGTGTTGGTGGTAGTGGTGATGGTGGTTTGTTTTTTTTTCCCGAGTGGATGAGGCTCTTCTAAGTTTCTTACTTGTATACATAAATATATTGGCTCTGGGGGACATCAATTTTTACTGTCTCAGTGCAGTCTCAGAGGACTCAGCATCTTGTAAAAGTAAGCCCTTGTTTGAAGGAAATGTTCTAATAGAATAACAAAATCCAGAGTTCATGAAAAGTGTTGAGACTGTGGGATGGGAAAAAGAAGTGAAAATGCGTATATGAGTATTGGAAAAATGATAAGAATGAGCTTGTTATTGCTTTTAGTAGAAAGTTTATTGGATAGCATGGAAAGGGGTTTAAAAATATTTTTGAAGATTAAAGAAAGCTTAGTTAGCAAAAACATAATATAAAATAATTTTTTAAAAATAACAAGTTGAAATACTTTGATAGAATAAATAATATTCTCACTTCAGTAGAAGTAAGATTTTTCTTTTTGGGAAAAGTAAAGAAATAGGTATTTATTTATAGAAATAATCTTTTTTATTATTATTTTTTCTCCCTCTATAGGCTCACTGGGAAGGCCTCACAGGAAGGATAACTTTCAACAAATCCAATGGCTTAAGGACGGATTTTGATTTAGATGTTATAAGCCTCAAGGAAGAAGGTCTTGAAAAGGTGTGTAAGATGTCTACCTCTGAAGTGATAAAACACATGAAGCAAAAACTTACTTTCCCCCAGAAAAAAAAATAAATCACAAAAGTAACTTATTTTTTTCTCTGATGAAAAGCATAACATCTACAGCAAAATGAAATTTTGTATGGGAATAAAATGTATGTGGTTTTGAAAGTGTATTTCAAAAATAGCCTTGACACAAGACTTTATATATGTAGGGTTTTGTTTTATTTTCCTTAGAAGAAGACAGTACAGCTGAAACTTTATTTCTGACAAGTTAAGTATTTTTGTGAGATGTTTTTTTTATTGTGATGTTTTATTAGCTGGGTTTCAGTATTGTTAAAATGACAAACGTTTGAATTTTCCTCTTAGCATTTAAATGCATGTTGGCCAGAATGTTGTATCATTCTCACAAAACAGGTGTCCAAGTGAGTAGAAGCAAACAGAATAATTCAAACAAGTATTTTGCAGTTTACATCTGCAGGACAATATTTGTGTTTAGTATGTAGTCGGTGTTTAGTTATTATATTCTGTGTTTTGTAAACATTGTTTTCCCTCATCTGCAGATGAAGTTTTATTTGGTATTGCTCCAAGGGAACATTGTCTTGAAAAGTAAAAAGAGGAATTGAGGGAGGTCATCATGCAGAGTTTTATTTACTTTATTATTTATTTGTTTGTTTGTTTGCTTACTTATTTTCTGTAAATAGCTGAATGGAGAACATATTTTTCCAGAACCTTTTTTCTCTAATGTCACCTTTGAGATATTAATGTTCTCTGACTAGGAATATTTCAAAGAAGTTTAAAAGCTATTAACTTGCTTTGGAACGATTAAATATACATGAACACTTTCAAAAAGGTCCAGTGGCATACCTATGGTTAAAGGCCTAATTTATATTTTAAAATATGAAGCAGTGCCAGGATAGTGAAGAGCCTTACTATAATGTATTCCATTAAGGGAGCTCTCAATGTATAGTTGTCATTAAATTTGCAAAGCAAGTTTGCTTTGTATAGCAGTACCATAGGTACGATGCAACCTGTCTTGTTTCCTGGAAACAAAAATAAAAGCATTGATGTCATGGGAATAGCTAAATACTACAGCAGTAGTGGCCAGAGAGTCTGCATGTAAGTAGAAAATTGGAATAAGAAAAGGAAGAAAAGGAAAAATAAGATGGCTATAAGGACATTAAAGGTCATTTGGGAACCATCTAGCACCATCGGTTTTCTTCATAGTGTATTCAATTTCTTTTCTGGTATAAATACAAAACAAATTAAAGAAATGGAAAATAAATATATTTGCATTTCAGTGACATATCTGATATTACTTCACAACCTTTTTAAAAAATAAAGGGTTGTCTGTGTTAATAAGTTTTTGTTATAAAGTATGCAGACTGGAAATTTCCTGGGAGAACACTGGTGTAAATTAATGTATAATGGATGTGTAGTGGGCTAAAGCAATGGTATCTTCCATCTGGATCTGTGTTATGCCTGTTAATATTTCATCTTTAATACTAATATGAAGGCAAAAACATAAAAACATGTTGATTTAATTCTCAGCTGACAGTATATTACAAGATATGTACACAAATGAAAAATACTGAAATAAAACAGAAAAATCTAGAGATTAGAAGAATGTGAAGAAGATAAAATTCAACAGAAAATGCTGTATTCTAAAACAGAAAAGAAAAAAAAAGGAATTGGCAAACAATTATAATGAAAGATATGTGAGAGACAGTAACAGAAATAGCTGTAAAAGGATATGGATGTTTTAAAACAGCCAGTGTGTTCTTCAACAGTATATATAGAAATTCAGCATAATGGAAGATACTTTTGGTGCCTTCACTGTGCATTTTGTTTCTTTAAAGAGATGTGATAGTGTTACTTCTTGTCACAGAGTTAACTAGATCAATCTATGTCCGTGACAGGGGGGCAGTAGGCCCCTGCGACCCCCCCCTCCTCCCTCCCATGCACAAAATGGGGGAAAAAAAAACAAAAACAAAAAGCAGTGTCAACAATCTATGGAGAAAAACTTATTTTACTGACTATGATATCAGAATGCACTATAATAAAATCTAAATGAAATTGAGACTAATAAGATAGGAGAGAGAGAGAGTTCCTGAGACTGAGTCAAACCTAAAAGCTTGGAACAGCTAGGAAAGCAGCCTCCAGCACCCACTGCCAGGCAGTAAGAGACCGCCCCACCCGGAAGGGTCAGATCCCATGACTTCCGTAATGTACAGGGGACAGGTTCCTGGAATTGGAGCATTAACACTTTAACTCCCAGTGCACTACTTGATGTTATGATGTGGAATACTGAAAACCAAAAAACTAAAACCCTGACACTTCTTCAACAGAATACTTGGAACAAGCAGTAAGAATTAGTAACCATGCATTAGAAAAGTTTGGGAGCTAGGAAACTGTTACCAAAGAACAGTGAAGAATTCTACACATCCAATGAAACATATGAACAAAAACAAGACAGTTTATGTAGAGACAAGTGATTAGGAAAATTAAGCTATATGTCCATTACCTTGAACAACTTACATCTGGGTTCTGTAATTTATTTTACTGAGACAGAGAAAACAATGTTGAACTAAAAAAGTCTTTGAAGAAATCCTGTTTATTCTGAAAGAGCAGGAACTCTATTTTCCTTGGGTCCAGGAGGAATCTTTAAACCCCAGGTTATGACACTTCCAAGGAGAGAGAATATATTTTTTTGAGTCTTTTCATTTTGAATGAGTTCTTTGTTTCTCTTTCCAATATTGTCTTCCAGGTAAAGCTAAGCTGAATCTTCCTTATTTCCTGCTCTTTCTTCCCTCTCTCCACTCCATCCTTCACTTTTTGCATTCTATCTCTCCATCTTACGTATAACTTTCTGCTCTCCTACTGATTCCTTCTCTCCCTTCCCCCTTCACTCTCTTTTCCTCCTTTTATCCCTTAACCTTACTTACTTTTCCCCTTTTCCAGTCTCCTCTCCCTCTCCCCTTTCCCTTCCGTCCTGCCACGGTGTAAGAGATTATTCTTTTACATCATTGTTTCAAAGCTTGCTGAGGACACGGATGAACAAGTCCAAGCAAATCCTGGGCAAGAATTGAGAAATCCTTTGTCGAGGGACACAGGTGAACAAGGCCAGGGGCAATGAGAGAGAGATAAGGTGCAGACTAATGGCCAGGAAGCAGTCTTTTGTGTGGGCTTATCTCGAGGAAGATGGCCATTTCAAGGGGGGCTGCACATGACTCTTAATTGCCCAGGAATGCCATGTTGGCAGAAGAAGGATAAAAAAGGGGACAAACAACCATAAAGTTAGGTTTTCTGACAACAGATTTCTCACGACCTGAGACCTGCATGCTGAAGAAGAAGAGGTGTCTGATATCAGAAGCTTCGTGAGCTGATGCCTGCATGCTGACGGACTATCTCCTGGGCCTGCTACCTGAGACCTCCTGCTTTCTGTCGGACTTACCCTGTGGCTTCTGCCTGCTACCTGCTTGCTGCTGAAGGCCGGCTACACTGCTGCTGCTTTCCCCCTGTGCTTTTGCCTCGGACCATTGGGATGGCGTGCAATGGGACTGCTGCTGGATCCTGGTGGTGATTATCCCCACTTTATGCAATTCTTGCTTCTTTCCTATCTTTTCTATTGCCCGTCTTCCCTTCCCCATCAGCCTAATTCATAACAGTCACCATCCTCCCCTTCCCCATCTCTCTGATCAAGATTTGTAATAAACTGGTTGGAACAACATATGAACTGTTGCTTCTTAATCTCACGCTGGGTATACATATATCAAAGAACTTCCTCTCCCTCCTATAAATTGGAGCGAGACACATGAGAAGTTATCTAAATCATGTACGTTAAGTGTAAAAACTACTAATTCTGAAGTCAGTGAAAACAGAAAATTCACTCCTCACACTGAATAAATGGCTTGTGTGAACTTAAATTGTACATGAGATACCTGTTCTCCTGAAACTCTTAAATGAGGGGCGATAATGAAATATCAATTGTATATATTTGTAATTGTAATTAGTGTTTACACTGAAGCTGCATTGTGAGGAAAATTATTCTATACTGTAAAAATATCGTACTTCAGACAACCAAATTTAATTAATGCATTTAATGTGAAGATTAGTCCATGGGACCTGACAGGATCCATCCATGGATTTTGAGGGAACTGGCAGATTAAGTTGCCAAGCCACAATCCATCATATTTGGAAGGTCAGGCAGTCTGGTCCCACTGACCAGAAAAGGAGAAACATAGCACCATTATCAAGAAGGGAAAAAGAGATCCAGGAAACTACAGACCGTTCAGTCTCACCTCTGTGCCTGTCAAAGTCATGGAGTAGATCCTGGTAAGGCACATGGAAAATAAAGATGAGGTGATTAGTAGTAACCAACATGGCTTTACCAAGTGCAAGACATGCTTGATAAACTTTTATGATGGAGATAGAATGTCAGCTGATAAAGGAACAGCAGCTGATGTCATCTACCTGGAATTGTGCAAAGCATTTGGCTCCGTCCAGCATGACATCCCAGTTGTAAAATTGGAAAAAAAATGGATTTGATGGATGGACCACTCTCCGGAAAAGAAATTGGCTGGACAGTTGCACTCAGAAAGTTGCAGTCAACAGCTCAGTATCCAAGTGGAAACTGGTGATGAGTGACATTCCTCAGGATTCAGTGCTGGGTCTAGTGCTATTTAACAGCTTTGTAGGCGACATGGACAGCAGGATTGAGTGTACCTCAGTAAGTTTGCAGAAGGCACCAAGCTGAGTGGTGCAGTTGACATGCTAGAGGGAAGGGATGCCATTAAGAGGAACCTAAACCTGCTTCAGAGGTGGGCCCATGTCAAACTCATGAAGTTCAACCAGGCCAAGAACAAGGTCCTGCACCTGGGTCAGGGCAATCCCAAGCACAAATAAAAACTGTGTGGCAAATGGCTTCAGAACAGCCCTGAGAAGGATTTGGGAGTGTCAGCTGATAAAAGTCTCAATGTGAGCTGGCAATATACACTTTCAACCTCAAAGGCCAACTGTATCTTAGGTTGTGTTGGGAGAAATATAACCAGCAGATGATTCTGCCTCTGCGTTTTGCTCTCATGAGACTCCACCTGGAGTACTGCACCCAGTTCTGGGGTTCCGAACACAAGAAGGACATTGAGCTGTTGGATTGGGTCTAGAAGAGGGCCACAAAGATGATCAGAAGACCGTCTCTATGACTACAGGCTGAGAGAACTGGGACTTTTCAGCCTGAAGAAGAGAAGGCTCCAAGGGGACCTTATAGCAGCCTTACAGTACCTGATGGGAGCCTGCAGAAAAGCCAGGGAGGGACTTTTTGTAAGGGCATGTAAAGACAGGATGAAGGGAAATGGCTTCAAACTGGAAGAGGGTAGATTTAGACTAGGTATTAGTAAGATATTCTTTACTGTGAGGGTGGTGGAACACTGGAACAGGTTGCCCACAGAGGATTTGAATGCCCCCACAGTGGAGGCTTCAAGGCCAGGCTGAATGAGGCTTGGAGCAATCTGGTCTAGTGAGAGGTGTCCCTGCCTGTAGCAGGAAGGTTGGAACTAGATGATTTTAAAGTTCTCTTCCAACTCTATGATTCTATTATATTCATTAAACTAGTCTGGAGAATAGGTAAACTCAGAGAATGTAAATTTCAGGAGTGTACAGTACTTCTTATTTGATATTGCGGTGAATTACGTTGCATTAGTCTTGGTAAGGATAGTAGCTTTGAAGAAAGTCTGAGCTTTACTAAAGAAGACTATTCCCTACATTGCAATTAGAAGAATAAGGAATTTCATATTTTTCATAAATAACTTGTTTAATTACGATTGATATGATTAGGAAAGGCTTTTTACTGAATGGCAAATTTCACTTTTATTTTAAACAGGTGCTCTTTATACATACTATAGAAGATAAACTAGCATCATGATGTATCTGTGAAAGTTATTGAGATAAAAGGAAACTACCACTTTTAAAAATACCTAACTAAGTAATCACTTGTGAGTTTTTTATTTGTATGAAAGTGTAATTCAGGAACATTGCTGCATTCACACTAGATACTGTAAAAACTGTTGACTACGCCTTTTAAATTGCTTTCACTTAGAAATCAACTTGAAAAAATATAATGTAAATGATCAATAACCTTAAAAAGGTGAGAAATTTGAAAAAGACTGACAAGGTTTATGTTGTTGTTCTGATAAATAAATCTAACAAAATTCCAACTATTATTTCCAGAAGAGACTAGAAACTTTGGGTTGAAGTCCAATACAGTCCAAAATTTCTTCTTTTCAAATTCCTACTGTGTTGCTAAGCAGACTGTATAAATTTAAAGTGAAAAATTACTGTATTCGGCACTCTTCCTTCTAAACTTCAAGAATGCATCATAATTATAATTAATTATTCTACTATATGAATCTGTTAAAATTTTATTGTACAGATTTACTGTGTGCAGCTTTCAGTAGTCAGGACTTGAATGACTATTTAGTCTGTTTTAACAGGCCTACTATTTTCATTTTTTTGTATTCCTGTACCAATAATAACAATGATATTTTAGTATTAAATATTTGTGGAAATAAGTAACATTTTATTAACTTCATTTTTTTTATTGTTGTTTGAGGCAGTGCACAAAATACTTGAATACATACACAGATAATTAAATTTGTGCGAATATTAGCCAGACTTTTTTTCATTATTTGCTGAATTTTGTCCTTGGATAATTACCGTCTTGAAACACTTCTGGTTAAGATTTTTTAGATTTAGTTCTGATATTGTTTGTACTACTGAACTATTAATTAAATACTGTGAAGGTTGTTTAAAAGATTTTTAAAAGTGGTATACAATTGACTGGCGACTTGGAAACCTGAGATATGCTCAAAAAGTACATTACATTCTTTTCTTGTGGTGCATGAGAAAAAATCTCTGAGCTCATCTAGTCTAATATTTTGTATCTGCAGTGAGCAGCCGCAGAGAATAGAGAATAATATAAAAATTGGCAAGCATAGTGCAGTATTCCTCTATAATATTCCCAGACAGTCTGTTTATTGCAGTATCAAGGGGTAGTGTCTTTGTAGAAACAGGTAATTAGAAACAGGTAATTTGCTTATAAATAATAGCATACATATATGTATATAATTATTGTATATAAGTATTATATATATATATGTAAAAGACACTACATTCAAATTTAAAGTATGTATTTCTTATTTCTTCCTTGTTATTTACTTATGGTAATGAATATATTAGTCTGTCTCAATATCTGCTTCTACATCATCATGAAGGTGCTATACTTTTGGATGTTATGGGAAAACAATGTTAAAGCTGAAGCTTAGTCATAAGAAAATGAAAGGTGATTTACTGTTAATTTACTATTAATAAGATGTAGTATTTAGTATTCAAATATGTATTTTTCATTGGGGTTACAAATTTAGGACTTGTTTCATGCAGTTATAGAAAGAAGCTATGTTATCTTGCTACCATTGTCTTAGGTCAGATGATGGCACTTTATGGATAGATTTCAAATTTCTTGAGGATTTTTTTTTTTTTTTGTGGAAACTGTAATATTAAAAATAAACATCAAGCTAAAAAAAAACACGCAAACAAACTGAAAAACAAAACACAAAGAATATTGCCAGCAACACAATTCTCAAAATTTCTGTCCAAGTTTTTGTAATACATAAACAGGGAGGAAAGTTCCCATGTTCATGTTGTGGATAATATGTGCTTGCAGCTTCAAGTTGACAAACTCACTCCAAAACAGTCTAGCCATAACTTTGAATATGGGCTTCTCACTTTATCATTTTTTTTTATAACATTTAAAATAGTTTTCTTGCCCTGCCATGTTGAAAAATAAAAGGGAAAACTAAAGCACCATCTTTGTGCCTGTATTTACGGTGTGAATGTCCTCTCTAAGCTGTATATAAGTTTATCAGTTTCTTCCACATTTTAGGAGATCTTAAAAGTTTGTTGGAAGTACAGGTAAGGCAGTAGAAGTAAACTGCAAGTTTTTTGAATTGAAATTCTGTGTAGCAAAGTACCTCGATTTGCTTTTTCAACACTTTTTGGCGTTTAAAGTACTCTCGGTTTTCTAGTGAATACACATTAACTTTTCTGTTCTTTCAAAAAGATACTTTACAATTCAAACACTGTGTTTAAGCAAATAGAAAAAAAAATGAATTAACTCCGCTGCGTATGCACAGTTTTCTCTAGAAGTAGCTTTTAGGAGATATTTGTGTGATTTGGCAGGTATAAATATCCGTCATATTTCAGAGTCTGTGGCATACTTGCTGAGTTCATTAAGAGTAAAAGAAGGATGTATTCTAGAGAAAATTGTTCAATTTCTTACATTTTTAATTAAAAAAAAAAAAAAACACTTGTTCAAAGCAATTGCATTTAAACTCATTTAGAAAAACATTGCAGTAATTTAACAAGACACCTCTTTGAAAATGTGCAGTTGATTGTTCTTATTAAACTACATGGGTGTAGTTAGGATTAGATAAAAACACAAATACTAAAAGTTTATAATTATTTGCTTGTTGCTATAGGTGTATTTAAAAGTAGGGAAGGAAATATTTTAAGTAATAATGTTTGCTTTTCCGAAGTAAAATTGAATCATGATTGTTATAATTAAAAAAATATTGCAACAGAAAGTTTTCAATCCTTTTACTATTTTTTAATTGTGGCCAAAATTCAGGGCTGCATATTTTGGTTTTCCTATAAACATTTCAGATCACAAAATGAAATTATTCTAAACTAGTACATGAAGAAAAAAGTTTATTAATTGTAACCTTTTGTTTCAGTGCTTTGAGAAGATGTCTTTTTTGTTATATTGCAATTGTATTTGGACTCATTTGTTCCCCTGCCTTCCCTTCATGGTTCTTTTTTCAACTTAATGAATGGCAAAAATTCTAGAAGCACAGTCACTCAAAGGAATGGCTTCTTGCCTCATAATACAAGTGTTATGCAGGGAAGAAAGATAAATATTCCTGAGGAACTGGAAGTGGTAAAAAATGAAAGCAAACTTAGCTTTTCTTTGTTACTGCTTCTGCTGATTCATGCTCTGTTGTGTTCTCAGTTTTAAGAGATGAAACTCTATTCAACCCATGCTGAATCACATCCTGAAATTGACAGACTGTATGCTGTAATATGTTGCTGAGGAATCAGTTTGAAAGATTTAATAAGTATTCCTGTCTATGTATTTATATATACAAATAAACACATATATATGTGTGCATATGTGTGCATATATATATGCATATGTGTATATATATACACATATGTATATATACACACATATGTATATAGTGTATATAGTATAAGTATATATTTATACTTACAACCAAACTTTTTATGGAACTGTTGAATTACAGAATTGTTGAATTCAGTTTTAAAGTTTATTTACATTGTGTTGTAGATACTGCTTGGTATTTTAAATGATAGATGAAATGTTTTCAAAGATGAAAAAGACAATTTTACTTTTCTAGATGGGAGTGATATAAAAGTTTTGATGTCTAAAATTTATTGCCTGCTTTAGTTTTATAGTGATGAAATTGCAGATGAATAATGTGAATGTAAGACTTACTGTCTAGTATGTGAAACTGTCCTTGACCTGTACCTTAAATCATAACCCTGGGTCCTAACTTAGATAAAAATCCTATTGGCTTTACTGGAATAAGAAATTCAGGGTAGAAAATGTCAAAAGATCTATGCACTGAACATTTATCTGGAAAACAGTTAAATTATAGCACCTACTCTCCTTTCATCCTTCCCTGTGACATTTTTGCCATAATATCTTTTTGTCCCTCTATTCTCTTTGATGAGCACAAAGGATAAATCATTCTGTAGAGACGATGCACTCTGCTCTGCGCAGTTTCCACCAAACCATTAAGTTATCTTCAAATATGGTTTATCTTGAAGTATGAAAGTTAGTGGAAAATTAAGTATTCAGAGTGGTTGTAGATATTCTGTGCATCATTTTTTCCCTTAATGTCACACTTCAAGAAACACGGTCTAAATTATCATGAATCATATTTTAGAAATATAATAACAAGAGATAATGGAATAGGATTGAATAATAAGTACTAGCAACTTTTTTATTTTTTTCCTAGAAATCTGTTTTTTGGTTTTTTTTTTTTTTTTTTTTTTTCCTTAGCATGTTCTTTCCTAGATGATGAAATGTAACTCATGGACAATTTATCTAATTATATACTCTTTTTATAGGTTGGAACTTGGGATCCACTGAGTGGCCTTAACATGACAGAGAATCAGAAAGGAAAACCAGCAAACATCACAGATTCTCTGTCCAACCGTTCATTAATAGTTACCACCATCTTGGTAAGCATCTATGTTTACATTTCCAAAAATATAGTTGTATGGGAAAGCTGATAGAATTTGGTACGCTAAATACAGTGGTAGCAGTCTGCACAATATTTCAGTTACTTAGTAATTACTCTGTCACAAATGAACTCTGCTTAGTAAGTTGGTAATGGATATTTACTCCCACCTAAACTGTAAGTAAATTATCCCCCTTTTAAGATTGTGTTAGTTGATTGATAATTTCAGTTTCCTTATTATTGACTAAAGTTTGGATCATTGACAAAGCAGTTTAGTTCAGCACCCTATGAGAAGGCAAAAGGTGTTTGTTTCAAACAAAGTAGCCTAGCCATCCAGATTTATTGCTTTCATATACTATTTATCACCATCATACCACTTTTAAGGAAAATAGGAAGTGTTTATCTTTTATTGTCACCTAAGTAGTTACTTAATTTTTAAGGTAAAATTTTTAAGCAAATTTATTTGAGCTATCTTCTTTTTCATTGGCATTGTTGACAAATTCACAGCAGTGAATGAATTGTTTTGGAATTTCTTGCAATTACATATATTATGTAAAAAAATGTTCAGAAATTTCCAAACTGTAGTTTTGAAATATTAATTTTAATTGCAAGAAATAGAAAATTTACCAGCAGTACATCTACCGTGTGTGTCTGGTGCTACCACCATTGCAAATTAACAGATATAAAAAAATAATGCATTTCTATATTGGGCCTATGTGGCAAACTTTTGGTAGTAGGGGGCTGCAGGAGTGGCAGGGGTTGTAAGGGTTTTTTTTTTTTTTTTTTTATAACAATACAGTGATAAAGATCCATCCTGTAAGAAACACACTCAATAACTTAGGATATTTCAATTATATTTATTTATTCAATATTTATTCAATTATATTTTAACATCTGCCTCTTGGTGGGTGTAAGTCCATGTAGTGTATGTATTGGATTAATTTTGCATAGTGATACTTAAAAGTTCTATGATTTCATTTGAAATAGTGATCCAAATAAAGGTTAAGATAATGTATGTAACAGCACTATTAATAAGCATTGATTTTGAAAAATTAAAGCTCAAAATAAGCCCCTAAGATTTATGATGGTGTCTGCTTTCTGTAGTCAAGGATGTCCTTTCTACTAGAGGCTAATTTTGTTTTGTTGTAGTTTATATATGTATGTCAAGTTTACATATATCAAAATAAACAATAAGAAATACAAGAATAGCTCAAATAGGTATTGTGAATGGCTTACTTGTAACTTCCTGTACTACAGTTATTGGTAAGTTTTGGTAATTGCAATAACTCTTTTCGGCTATGAAGACACTTCAAACGTGGTGCTTGGAGAAATGAAGTGAAACAAAAATTGTTCTTGTGCTAAAAGCAAGTGTACTAGCATACCCTGTTTTATTATTGACCACCTTCTTCTCTCTTCCGTTTGTTTTTGAGAATACTGCTTAAGGAAAGGCAGTTCTCGGTTTTAAGCTTCACACGTGATTTTTCTGTGCTGGTTTTTCACATTAAAGGTTCCCTGCAATAGTCTTTAGTCTACTATCTGCTGATTTTTTTTTTTTTCCTGTGGGGGGAGGGGACAGATTTTTTTCTCTTTTTTCCTTTTTTTTTTTTTTTTTTTTAAATCCACAGTCATTTGAAATTGTAAGGAAATTGTAAGATAAGAAAAAAATGTTTTGCTTTCAATTACAATAATACACAATATCTGATACCCTTAATGTATCGTGAAGACAGTATGATTCGTATGATTCAGTTCAACTGAGAAAAGATATCAGTACATTCTACAGTGTTGCAACTGTTTAATCATTTAACGTTCTGTGGTTTATTGAGTAAAGTAATTTTGTCAGAATTGGAAAAGTACTTATACCTGTTTCTCTTTGCTGGAACGGAAGCCTAGTAAAATTTTTTGGGATGTAGCTGAATTGAAGTCCGGACAAAGTGAAATTGGAGGAAATAAAGAAAATGATTTCTATTTCTTTGCCTGACAAAAGGAGTGAAACTGCATAAAATGACAACTATGGCTTCAGTTCTTCAGGCAGTAGTTTATGATTATATTTTTCATGTCTCACAAGGTCACACTAGAGATCTTCTAGGAAGTGTCCTAAAAGATATCAGGTATGATATCTTTTTTATATAATATATATAATATAATGAATTTCTATTATATATAGTATTATGGAGAAAGATTAATTTTCTGTTTCCTATAGATCTTTTCTTCAATTAGGACATGCTGGCACAAATGACTAGTGAGATGTCTTAGTCATATATTACATTGTTTTGGTTGCCTCTAAGTAGTGGATTGCTTTACCTCTCCCAACTGGATTTTGACTGCCAGCTATGAAAGCCTATTGTGTATTTCTTCTGTACTCCTAACTAAATGTTAATTAGATATGACAGCCTTTTAACTCCAGTGTCCCTGGTGAACAGAAGCTAATGATTAAAATTCTCTGTTCTAATAGTGGCAGATTTTGAAGATGGTTTTCCTCTTTTCACCAACACTTTTTGTTATGTTTTGTTTTTCTGTATTGATATTATTACAAAAAACCTCTGTATTCTTAAAAAAAATTACATATTTGTTTTGAAAGTATTAGAGAAAAATCATAATTTGATTATCCTTAAAATAATTTCACGTGTTGAATTTATTGTTGTCATTTCTAATAATATCTTAAGAGTCAAAATATAATAAATACAATCTGTTGATACAATTCAAGTAAGCATTTCTTGTCCAAATCTGTTTACAAAGAGATTATGGAGAGCAAGACAATCAAATATATATAAATTTATATTATATATATAAATATATAATTTTATATATATATTTATTTATATAGATATAAATTGCAGTAAATTCTTTCTACTTTGACATCTGGATAGAATAAGGGGAATTCCATACAAGTGTCAGTTGCACATTTTATATGGCAGAAGAAGCCTGTAAGGCTTATTAATTAAATAAAGTAATTTTAATTCAGCATATAGAAACATAAGGAGATATTTTTTTATTGTGTAAGCAAACTTCAAGTTTGTGATGTAACTTACATAAAAAATGAGTACAGTTAAAAGTTTTGCAAGAAGAACATGAAAATAGATAACGATGAAACTGTAGTGTTGATAGTAGCAATAGGGGGAAAAAAAAGCTCTTTGAACATGGTATACTTGCAGAATATGCAGAAAGTTATGAGAAAACCAATTATTTTTGTTTGTGGAAGTGGCATGGGAATAGTTTGGTCAAGCAATTTGGTCTTTGATACAATTGAAAATTCCCTTTTTGTCATTTCTTTCTGAAACTTGTCCAGTTTTTGTCTTACTTGGTATATGGATATCAGAAGACAATTTATATCAAGTAATCCCAGCATACATTGATTTTTAACTTTTCCTTTTTAATCCAGAAGAATAATAGCCCCTCAGATCATGGTATATGACAGATGTCTGACTTTGTGCTGATTATCCCCACTTTTCTGCCATTGAAAATTAACTTGTGGCTAAATTTGACCACACAGCTAGGCGGACTATACATCCTGGTATAGCAAAATATCACAAAACTGCAGAATGTCTGAGGTTGAAAGGGAACTCTGGAGGTCACCTGGTCCTACTCCCTGCTTAAGCAGAGTTGCCCAGAGCAGACTGCCCAGGAACACATCCAGGTGGCTTTTGAAGTTCACCAAGATGGGAGTCTTCACAGACTGTTTATGCATCAGCAGTACATGTAAATGTAAAGCTAGTATGAAAACAACAGTTATCTGAGAGTCATACTATTCTTGAACAAATTTGGTAGCTTCTCTTTTATTCATTATTCAATAAATATTTTTCAAGCATTTATCATCTCTTTCAAAACATAATTTCTAATCTACCTGCTATTTTTATGTGCCTTGTGATCAGATCTTTGTTTGCAACAGTTATTATTAATGTACTTTCAAGTAAATTTTCTTAGAAGAATATTTATTGCCTATATCTGCATCCCCAAATTTAGTACTTACTTTTCTTGAGGGATGGAGGAGTTTTTATTAGCTTTCCTTGATGATATTTTAGTCTTGTGATTCACTAAATGATGAATTTGATCAAGTTGACCCGTTATAAAATTAAATATGTGCTCACAATATGATAAAATTAAATAAATACTCAAAGTAGGGATTCTCAAGGTTTTTTTGTTTTTGTTTTTGTTTTTGTTTTTTTTTCCTTAAAGCTATGATTTCTATTATAATTTCTCAAAGTTTAAAGGAAAACAATTATACACTATATCCTTCAATCCATTTTTCAGTCTTACCACAGTTTTTGTGTCTGTGTGACATCTTGTTCTTGTTACTTACTGTTCACCCAACATTTATCATAAAAAAAAAAAAAAAGGAAGAAAAAAGTGCACTTTTCAGAGCAGATTCTTTTCAGAATCAGGTTGTATCAGAATATATCGATTATTTGTACATGGTGTTACCTAGAAAGATTTGTAAGGATTGCTTGATTACAATTAACTTTTGGCCAGTCGTGTTTTAATGGATTTGTGTGTAAATTTCACTGCTGTCTGGTTTTATCTGTTTGCCATTTCATAACATCATGCAATAGGCTGTTGGGTAAAGAGACATAGTCCACTGTGGAGCTATGTTTCCTGTTTATCACTAGCATCTCATGTGAGCTCTGACCCTCAAAAAGGAAGATACTCTAGGATGTACTGCATCTCCCAGGAGTCAGCCTCTACATGATTTCTGATTCCAAATAAGAGGGGAAGAGTTCTCTGGTCTTTCCCAGGAGGGGAGTGGTGGAGGGCCTGTCGATAATGATTTGGAAGGACCTTCTTTCTCTCCTCCATTTTTATTTTTGTTTTGTTTTTATTTATTGCGCTTAATTAGTCTGTACTATCTGACATTCCTTTTAATGAAGTAGCAAAGTTTGCGCTAGGTGATTTCCACAAATGCTCATGCAGAAATAGAAGGAACACATGCTATTGAATCAATACAAGGTTGAAGGTGACAGTGGCCTGGGTCACATAATTACTGGTAACAAGATGTGATGTCATCACTGCCAGCCAAAGTCAAAATGTGAGTCCATGGAGTGATGATGTGTATTTCCTATTGAAAAAAAAGTTCAAGATGGTGCCCTCAATAGATAAAGTAATGTGCACTGTCTTTTGGAATAGGAAGTAGGTGATCCTTATGGATTTCTTGGAAACTGAATAGGCCATCAACTCTGACTACTATATTGCGATGCTGGCTAAGCTGAATGCTCAAACTTCCTGAGTCAGGCCAGAGAATAAGACAACCTTCCTCTTGCAACACAATAATGCCACGTTCCATACCATTTGGAAGATCACGATGCATATTACCAGTCTTGGCTGGACTGTCCCACCACATCAGTTAGTCCATATTTAGTCCATAATTGGCATTTTTTTAATTCCAGCTATTCAGGCTGTTGAAAGATGGACTGTGTGACATTTTCCTAGAAACAACAGTTTTATGTGCTGTGAAACTGGGTCTCTTCTGCTGATGCAATTTTTTACAGATGCAGAATGCAGGCTGTTGCCCATTGCTAGTGAAAATGCATAGCTAATGGTAGTGGCTACTGTGTAATCAGCTACAGAGCTGAGAATTTTTACTGATAGTGCTATTGTACTCTTAGTATCAGTTGTAGTTTCCATTGACTCAAAGAGGAGGCATTACTATCAGAATGACCTACATATAATGTATGAACAATAAATACAAGTATTTTGGTCAATGCAGTCGTTTCTTAATGATTGAAAATGGATGTAATATTCTGGGAAAGCATAGCTTCCTGCTAGGTCTATGATCTTGATTCCATTTTTTTTCTAATCTTTTAATCTTCCACATGCCTTATCTTGGAATTTATATTTACTAGTATTTTAACAAAATATTTTTTCTACCTTATAACCTTTATAGACTTGATTAATTTCCTTTTTATTGTGTTGTTGAACAAGTACTCATTTCTTTTCCATTGGACTAGGTTCTAATCAGATGTTTTCACAGATAATTGATTTTCTTTGCATTGAGATAAAGGCCACATAATCTAGATGTTTTTTCAGCTAGGCACAAACAGCTTTTCATGAAACAAGATCACTTTGTATTATATCACTTGATTCAGCTGAATTTACTTGTGTTCTTTCATTGGACTAGAATGATCTCAGAATAGAACTCTGTACCACTATTGTCTGCGATCTCTAAGGCTTCTACAGGATATCACAGTTAAATTAATCTGTTAACAGACATGGGTAGCCTCAGTACAATGATCAAGTTCTCCTTTACATGGAGAAGTTAGCAGCTAGCTAATTTCCTAGTGTTTTTTTTGTTTGTTTGTTTGTTTGTTTTTTTTAACATCCATTTAAAATAGCATTATCATAACATTAACAGTTTCTAAAACAGTATTTTGGTAACACATGGTATGCATTCTTGCTCTGTGGTGATTTGTCACAGAAACACACAGTATAAACTTGAAGAAACCAGATAAAAAAATTCTGTGCAGTGCTGAATGTTTTCTGTTGGGCTGATTTTTTCCAAATTGTTCATCTGTGTTATACTGACTGTTGTTGGCAATAAAATAACACCCTTTCCTTTTCTTGCTTTTCTTAGAAAAAATATTTATAGTAAATACTATGAAGGAGATCATCTAACTGTGAAACAAAAATATGAATACATATGTGAACCTTTGAGTGTATGCTATTTAGACTCATTTTTTTCTTTCTTAAGGATTATAAATATCTATGCTTTAAATCTTGTGACAAAATTCTAGTTTATCTAGCCTCCCAATTTCAACTAATGATAATGCTAACAAGACTTTATTTAATTATAACTCTTTCATTGCTCTCATTACAACCAGTGTTTTTTATCTTTTCTTTTTAATGTATTTTTTAATATACAAACTTAATTTGAGTTGCATACACCATTTTTACTGTTTTTTTCTTTAGATTTTCCTTGATTTAGAGCCCTTATTTTGTTTACATAAAAGAATAATATTGTTCTGTGTCTTTATAATAAAATGGTGATCAAAAAGAAGTCAGTGATGAGAAGTACTTGAATCCACCTTTTACAAGTGGAAACACACTGTATTATATTTATGTAAGCTCTGTTGCTTAGTAGTCCAAGAACACATATATATATATTTTTCTATTTCAAATTACAGCAAAGCTCTTTCTTAGTAGCCATTGTGAAATAAATCACATGGTGTCCAATTGTGGCCAAATTTATTTTGAATGTTATTAGAGAGCTTTTTTCTTTTTTTCCCCCTTGTCTTTTATGAAGAAGATAATGAATTCTTCATTACAAGTGCATTTGCAGACATTTCAGATCATTAATATTTTATTTCATTTTGTTAGAGAACAATCCCTCAGACTTTTCTATTTTTTCCTTTCAATTATTTTTGTGTTGATATTCTTGAATGTTATTTTCCATTTTCAATTTCACACATCAAAAATAATTTAAACTAGAGGTAAGAATAATTTGGATCACAATAAATGTTGTTTTTAAAATGCAGTTATTTACTCTCACTTTGATTGCTCTCATTTCAGGACAATCATCCTTGATAGAAAGTCATGATAGAATCCCTTTCTTATAACCTAAATGAATTCAGAGTAGACACATTTTCTTTAAAAAGTGCCTCTGCATGAGCATTTATTTAAGAATCTTTCTTGGAGAAAATGTGTATAGTTGACAGTGCTTATTCAATGGCTTTTGCTTCAAGCATTTCAAGCAGTAATAATGGTGTTATGGGGAAGGTGATTTTTGTTTATTTGTTTTTTTATTAATTGAAGCCTGTCCACTTGAAAGAGTATGTTTATTCATAAATCTAAATCGAAATTGCTTAAATTTTAAAGAATATTTTTAAACATTATGCAAACAGTTCTGACCAACCTCACTTTTTGATATGGTGTAGTAAATTTGGGGGAGTCATGTTTTCAGGAACAAAGGATAACATTAAATTTAGAACAAGACTAAATTAGTATAAAACAGTTGCTTGTCTTTGCAAATCACTTGGCTTAAATATTTTATCTCTAATGGTTTATCATTGTCCTTATGAAATATTTCGGTAGAAGTGATCATTTAACTGAAAGCTATGATGATCGTATGTTTAGTGCTTTCATGTTTTCCTGGGTATACCTGACAATCAATTTTATAATATTTGTCTGTATGTAAACTCAACCTTGAAGAAATAAAACATATTTTTACATGGAAATTTTCAGGAAAAAAAAAAAAAAACCAAACAAACAAAGAAACAACTATATTCAATATTTAAAATGTACAATAAACATTGCCAGAGACAGACCTGAGGAAACTTGGGGGTAAATAAGAGCTATCACATGTGGTGCTCCCGACAATAAATGAACACTGAATCCTATCAAAGCTATGTGAGGAACTGTATTAAATTGCAAGTAAAATCTATGAAGACAAGTATATATATATATATATTTGGCAGTGTAAGACTCTAAAAGGAACATCGGGAACCACTGAGTGAGGGCACAACATAAGAATTCCAAACATATTAGACGGGTATTACGATAAATCATTGGTGAAATTTCTCATCAAAAGTTTTTCCATAACAAAATATTGTAATTATTTAATAATAAAGTAGTAACATAAAGACTATTGTAGTCCTCATCCAACGAAGTCAGAGAAAGGATAATAAAGGAAGACTGGATTGGAGCCCTTAATTTTTGCAGTATATTTATATGTATTTAATGAAGTGTAAAAATACAGAAATCAAGGTTTGTTGTAATGATCTTCTAGGAAAATATGCAAGAATGTATGGACGAGCTAGGTGTCTCAGTGAAGGAAATCTGTCTGTCCTTACAGGATAAAGGAGACATAACAGCATGCTGATTATACTACTTTTCTGCTATCATACACATTGAATTCTTCTCCATGTAATACAGTGTTGCATGGAATGAGAGCTAAAAGCAAAACTCCTGTTAAGTAAATTGATTTCAAATAGACTATGGGATATGTGACTGTAAATATCTGAGCAATTCAGAGAACAGACGTCTAGGGTCTCTGTATACGAATATTCCAAGATATCTAGGAACTTCATATTGTTCTGTTTGAGATGGACATGTCTGAGATTTTTTACATTTTCAGGTATAAATGTTTGAATTTAAAGTTTGCATAAATAATTTTATTCAATTTTTCAATTTAATATTGGATAATATGTTTGAAGTAGCTACTGCTGGTAAAGGAATTCCAGGTGTTTTGAGAACTCCAAAACCACTGAACTGAACAGTTGATGTAGACAAATTTTAATTGTCAGAATTTAATTTATTAGATGATGAATGTTCTTTCTTTAGCAGATAGAGTTCCCAAGGTAGCTGTTTTCTTTGCCTTCTTTTTATCTATATGTAATTAAGGTAATCATTTTCTTCTAGCAACACAGTCCAAGCTCTTAGATAATCTACTGTGACAATTATGCCCATCATTATAAAGTTCCTTCTTATACCTAACCTGAATTTCTTTTGTTAAGATTTAAGGCCATTAGCAATTGTCCCATCTACAGAAAATAACTTCTCATATTCCAGTTTGCAACCACTTTGTATGTGTTGAATACTTTGATCACTCCGCAGTGAATCCAGTATTCTTTAAGAGGAGCAAAAAATTCAACAGAGAAACAAACATCTTCTGAACACATTTCTTCTGAGAGCAAATGGTCTCCTTGCTTTCTCCCTTGCATTTTGGGTAAAATCCTGCATGCCAGCATTCTGGTCTTATATAGACAAAAAAAGCTTAAATCATGGGTTACCTCAAGATACAGGTTTACATTGGAAATGCTGACAGATCCTTAGTAGAGCTGTCACATGCCTGTGGAATGAAGTGCCTTTAACCCCACTGAATGCTGATGTGGAGATTTAGGGCTCTATGAATTCTATTAAGTTACCCTGCAGAGTTTATCTGAGACTTGTATTCGGTGCAGTAATTGCATCTACTATCATTTTTCTTACCTTTGTTCTTATTTTTTGTTTTTGTATAAAATGGGAAAAACCTTTCTAAAGCATGAGTACAGACTAAGTCATATATTGAATCTTTCACATAGTAATTGAAGATTTGTTGTAAACCCAACCATTTGTTTGGTTTATATTTTCCTTCAGCTTTGTATTTGAGAAAGATCATCCTAAATAAGGAGATGTTAAAGCCTTGCATTTTCCTAAATATTTCTTCCTATAATTATGAATATTCTGATGATTATTTTAAGTTATTTACTGCCCTATTTCCACATCACTTTATGAGGAGAAATCATGTCATAGTCTAAATTATAAACATATGAAAATAAATGTTTAATGAAATTAAATTCAGTTTTCACGGAACATATGCCATAGAATTCACTTTTTGAGTTAACTTTTTGTCTGTTTTTGCCACAGTGTTAAAAATGGAAGCATATAACTTGAAGCAGTAGGGCAGACATTTTTTTTCTCTCTTAGTGTGTTTTCTACACTTCGTCTATGAAACCAATGAGAAAACAGTTAAGAGTTCATATCAAGAGAAACATAAAAACTGATTGTTAAAGAACTTGATTGATTAGGGATTTTAATTAAAATTTTATTTTGTTCAGTTGTTAAATCACATTTTTATTGTGTTATGAGAGGCTTACTGTATTCATCCAAACAATGCATTTAGTATTAATGCATTATGTAACTTGTTAATGAGACTTATAGGCAAAAGTTAAGAGAATTCTACTTTTCATTTCATTCTTTTTACAGGGAGAGTAATCATTATAGTATAATAATTTAGATAAGAAGGATTAGAAAAGGAAGATATGAGGGGGCATTCAATATTTGTTCTGTCTTTTCAAATTTTACAGGAAGAGCCATATGTAATGTTCAAGAAGTCAGATAAACCTTTGTATGGAAATGATCGATTTGAAGGTTATTGCATTGACCTCCTCAGGGAGCTGTCTACTATCCTTGGATTTTCCTATGAGATTAGACTGGTGGAGGATGGAAAATATGGAGCCCAGGAGGATGCCAGTGGACAGTGGAATGGAATGGTTCGTGAATTAATTGATCATGTAAGTTAATTTTTGAGGCTTTCTACTATCCATTTAGATTTCAATATTATCTGTACAAATTATAAAACATTGTACAGTAGGACCATTTGAATAGTGGTGCCTTGGAGAATGTTTAAAAGATTAATGCATGATTAATCCATGAGTAGATCCATGATTTTTTTCCTCCGAATTCTGTTTGTTAAACCAAGACTATTCCACATCTTTATTTTGTCAACAGGCAGTGTTTAATTTCTGCCAAATGAGTTTTGCTCTTCTATGGCATATTTCTAAATAGTACTCAGAACTCCTTTTGGTGAACAAATATCTCTTGTTTATTTTTTTTCTGTTTGTTTTTTTTTTTCTTGGTGACATAATACATATTTTCATTAATCCATAGAAGTCAGATCTCCTCTAATAGTGGATCTGAGACACATGAATTATTTGATAAACACAGAAGAGAGCATATTACTTGAAACTTCGGCAATTAAGTGCAAACCATAAGATAGCAACATATACTGATGCAGTAAAGTAGTGAAATGTGCTTTAAAACAAATACCATTACAATTACTTAGATCAGACACTATTTTCTGTCCTTTCAGTGGTGGTCCTGCCAGTTGAATTCAGCTTTTTAGACTCATTTTAGATTGTAATTTTTTTGAGAATTATGTTGTTTTGCCTTTTAGCATTTATCTGGGTGAATTACTTAATAGAGAGACATTTGATCAAAGAATTTAAAATAATACATATTCTGCACATCAGTGTCACTTTAAATAGGTAGAATGGGAGATTATTTTATTGCTAATTCAAGTGAACCTTCCTAATGATGGCAGAAACTGTGTGGATAACTTGAAGATTAATTTTCACTAATCCTTTATTTTAAGATTTCAGCATATGAGCAGAGCATGTACTAATCAAAATATTCTGTTTACTAAGAGGGCTTTCATCTTTCTACTTTACTTTTCTAGTAAATAATAATCTGATATTTCTGTTGCAGCAGATGTTGATTATGTCTAGTTTCTAACTTTTAGTATAAATGTGTGGGAGTATTATATTATCTTTAAATAAGTGTATGTACTGTACCTCATGCACATACATATAAACTAAACAGATATTTTGCTAGACTCTTTCCACCTCTATAAATGTACAAATTCACACATGCACAATGCATAGGCATATGTAGTTATTAGATTTGGCAGTTGTTAGATATTATCATCTGAAATAATTTTTTAACAATTGGGATCAATGGTGAGAAAATATTTCCTACATAATTCCTTAGAGGCTCAGAAAAAAAACTTATTTTGTAATGAGTTATTATTAATCCCTGAAGTTTTCTTCAACTAGCACTGGCGTAGCCTCGTAAACTTGTGTGAAGGTAATCTCAAAATAAAACACTTTTAAGGATGTTGCAACAGTAAGAGTTATAGGACAGCTTTTCCAATCCTTTCCTCTTGGTAGCATAGAACGGAATGTGTTCATCTTTCTCCTGGCATAAAATTAAACTTAGATTAAAGTGTTTTTTCCCCTTTCAAATGCTGCTTACGTAAGAATAAAAATAGTTTAGGTAGTATACTAAGTGCATTTTGGAAGATGTAGTCTAATGTCTTGTATCATATCAAGATGAGGGTGTTGAGCCACACTATGTATTGCATTCCCATGCTATGCTGAATCTTCACAGAAAAAACTCTTCGATTTCTAACTTTTTTTTTGGTCTTTGTGTGAATAGGTATTACATTGCAAATGTTCTCAAATTTTTAACTAACAATTTTAACAAAAAGTTGGGTTTTTTTTGAAAATTAAAAAGAAATCAGTTTAATAATTTTAAATACTTTTATAAGTATCTCTCTAGACTGGACTTCCAATAGTTTCTTGATTTCCCAATAGTTAGAATTTTCCTTCTAAATTTTATGTATTTTTATTCATTCTTATCCTATAATTTATTAGAAATACATGCATTACATTATTCATACATTTGTGCCATTTCTGTTCATCATTGCATATTACTGATATGTTTTATTAGTAAGCAACATTTCTAACCTGAGTACTGATAGGTAAGAATTTAGAATATTCCAGACAGACAGTTACCACATTTGATGCTTCATTTTTTTTAGTCCTTTGCAGATCAGCTTAGTTTTCACTTTCTTTTCCTGTACAGAATATTTAATAAAGTGTCAAAAATATTCTTTTGTACAAAGTGAGATAATGAACTGATTTTTATTTAATTTTGATTAGTTTAAATACTTATCATATTTCATTAAAATTATTCAACATACATTTTTTAACCTGTGTCTAATTAAGTAAAAAGACCACAAAGTAAAAATGCAGTTATCAAAGTTGTAGAGTATCTACATGCATTTACAAAATATATTTAAAATTTATTGTTATCTATTTGTTATATTTGAACTGTCAGTCAGTTAATATTTGAAAGAATGGATAGCATGCCATAGTAAATATATTTACAAAGGTAGTTTGTAACATTTGTAACTCAAGAAAAAAAATTATGTGTGTAGGAAGGAAGATTCAAAATGTATTAGATAAACAGTACCAAAATTAATCCAGGTGTTCAAATAAATTGCATTTAATTGTTTTACATGGTTGTACGTACTCAAAAATTTAAGTGAAATGAACTTAGCTCAGCATATCATGTAAGTCTCAGGCTTGAAATTATGTAGCATGAAAAGAGAATGAAGGCTGCATTAGGCTTTTTATGTTTTCAATCCATTTCCCCATTTTACTCCTTTTCTTTCTTTCGCTGTTACATATGTTGTTTTCAAATGCCATAATCCTGATGTTAGTTTCCAAACAATGACTAGTTTCCTTCTGAATAAATGATAAATATTTTGAAAGTGAAAAATGAATTCAGTAATCACTGACATGTTCCCTTTGACAATTGAAGGAAAATGAATTCTTTCTGGAAAAGACAGTGGTATCTATAACAGCAAATTGAAAAGAAATACCAACTAGAACAGCAAGACGAGATTTTTCATTCTAAATGGAATTTCTCCAGTTAGGGTGCCTGATCTATTTGCCACAATGAGAATACTTTTTTTTTTTTTTTTTTTCATCCATATTTTCATCTGGTTAGTTTAATATAAAAATTTGAGATATTCAGGGCAAATGGGTGGGGAGTGCTAAAATCCAGGTATTTCCATCGTTTTTGGATGCATACTTCATAAGGAAATATTCTTTATAGTGACTTGAAGTCTTTGTCCTTGCATTCAAATTAGGATAGACTTACTGAATTACTTTTGGACTGGAGATTATGAATTCTGCAGATTTTAAGTTTGTCTGTGGTGCTGAAAAATTTTTATGGAAGTGCATCATATAAAATGAGATAGTGTAAGTGTGTAGATTATTTTTCACTGTAGACAGCAGATACTGTTAGAATAAAAGTATGTAATTGTACTTCTATTATACCCATCTGTTTTATAATTCCAGAAGTATTTCAAAACATTCTTATCATTGGGTTCTAAAACAAGTAAATAACTGCTATGTTAAACTTCCCCAGAGATATAAATAAAAGTTAAAAATCCACTGGGAAGTAAAATGTTACTATAACACACCACTGAAAATAATCTTTTTTTTCCATGACTGTTAGAATGGTTCTTCTACAGTTCAAAGCTTTTGCATTGCAAGTTGTCTTTAAGGCTTGCAGATCTTTTTTGATTCATGAATAGTTATATAAAAGGTCCAGCTTTTAAATAAGGACTACACTTTTATTATATGTAAGAATTTAATGGGAACTTCCTTTCATTTCATAGAAGAGTAGAATTTTCAGCATGGAAGAAGGTAAGATTTATGCAGTTGGGCAATTGGAAAGCACTACTTAATTTGAATTAGATTTAGACATAGACTTGAACTTCAGTATCGTTCCTATTTTTTAAAATCAGTACCTTACACAGTAATAAATGTTTACACGTGAAATTCTTACAATTATAAAATTAGTAGCAGTGACAAACATATTAGTGGCCTTCTGTTTTCTCAATAACAAAATACTTTCTGATATTTATATAGCAGGTTTAAAATACTCCTGGAGACATCTTCTGACAATAACTTTTTATTTTGCTACTTTTTCCATCTGATTTCAAGTACTTACGTTATTGAAGGATAGATCCAAAGATTTTTATTACTATATGAAAGTTAATGAACGCTTCAAATAGGCAACTATACAGATTCTTTTGGTTGCTTCCTTTTTAAGATGAATTCAAGTTTCTTCCATTTCTTTTCTTCCTTCCCTTCCATAATTCAGTTTCATCACATTGGAGCATACTACTTCTCTTCACATTCATAAAAATCTCTGCCCAATAGAGCTTTCTTAGGAACTGTTAAGGAGTTCTGTTGTCTCTTGTCCCTAATGATAGATACAGTCTTCCTCCTTGTAATTTTCATGCAAAAGATCTAGCTGACTTTCAGTACAATGCATGACAGTTTAGTCATTTGTCTTCCTTCATTAATGAAAATCTCTTAAGATTTGACAATAAATTAAGAGATTGCAGGGAGAAAGAAAGACTGAGCATTTTGACTATTTGCACCAACATTGTATGTTCTGGAAAATAAAGCTTGATTTATTGCTAGTGCTCTTTGTAACACTGTACCTGCTTTTCAGTTTCATCATTTTACCCATGAACATATCATACCTTGAGGCATTTCCAAAGCTCTCTCTAACACTTAATCCCTACTCTGTGTATTGTCTTCAATTTTTTTATGAATGATTCTCCTAATTAATGTACTGACACTTATGCATATGCTCCTACTTATTGAATACTTTTATTAGACCATTTTCAAAATATTTCCCCACAGAGGATCACTGGATTTTAACATCTTAATTTAATTATTTTATTTTATTTTTGTCAAATATATTACATTACTTCTTCCTTATTGCATTTCTCAGAACAATTTAGTTACTTTTTCCACAATATGCCCTGGATTTTTCCTAGGTAATGTTCTGCTAGTTTTCATCATCTTGTTCAAACAATAAGAATATTTCACAAGACAATCTAGTTATTACTGCAGAGGTAAAAAATGAGTAGTAACTTTGAAAACTGCTTTTGCCTAAACTACCTGAAGTTGGAAAATTCAGATCTACGGCACAATTGTTTAGCTCTCTTCTTTTGTGTTGGCTTGTGACTGTAACTTGCTCTGAACATCAACATTCTGTTAAATCCTGAAAACTGAGAAACATTTTAGGTGTTTTCCTCTTTTTTTTTTTTTTTTCTTTTTCCATAGAAAATGTATTTAGATCTTGTCACATCTTCTGTAAAACTTGAAAAAACATCCTTTTTTTTCTTTTTTCTTTCATACCCATACAGCACTGAGATTTTTCTTTTATGTATTTGCATTTAGCAGCTACCCTGTTTCTCTTTCCTTGAGTATACTAATCCATTTCTTGAGCTCTGTGGTCTTCTCTGGCTTGAGCTAACATTTGATATGCAACCTTTTGTCTAACTGCATTGTGTAAGTGCTGTTGCAAGTACTTCCTATTACTTGCAAGTACTTCCCTTTTGAATCATGAGGCCATAATTAGACCTCCTTGAATTTTTTCGTGTGTGTTTTGCAGATTCTGCAGAAGTCATTATTAAAAAATTTTCACATTTCATCAGAGAATTTAACCCCGAGTCAATTAAAAAATGTGGTTTTGTTTTTGTTTCCCAGGTTAAAATAAAAAAGGACAACTTATTGACTATAACTCTTTAGATCAAAATCCTTTTTTTCATTAGAGATTTTTCAGCAGGCATTTTTTAATCAATTCATGACATGATATGTTCCGTGATCCCAAGCTTATCTATATAAGGCAGCATATGTGAAACAGAACATTAATCATATTCTAGAGCAGTACATATGACAGAAAATTGGATATCCAAGGTATCTCAGGCAGTAGACACAAAACAGTTTTCGTAGACCTTGGTTAGCTGAACTGCTCTTTAGACTGTATCATCTTTATTGATTAGACCTCTACTAGCAGCAGTGGGAATTTAAACTTCTATGGATTGAGCAGTAACTTTTGGGGAATTTTTATTGTAGAGAATAAAACTTAAAGAGAATTAAAAACTATTTTTTGATTAAATATTAAAATATTTAAAGACAGGTGCATTGGATGGTGTTTTAATGCCATAAGTAGATCTTAAAGGAGACTACAAAGATACAATAGAAGTATGCCAGCACCAACCATAGGAGCATCGGTATCAAGTGCCTTAACACAGTGTTTGGCCCCTGTCCGGTGTCAGTTCTCTTGCCTGACGTGGCCCTTGAGCATTCACATTCCATGTTTCTCACAAGACAATAGTTTTTGCCCTTCTTATCTCATCAACAAGGAAAATTTTACTCACTTGCATAAGGTCTTCTGTCTCTGGTATTCCTACTTCCAGACAATTTAACCTGTTCTGTAATGAAGCCTTCTTGCCTTCAGTGCCAAGTTGTTCATTGGCCAAGAATTACCATTGATGAGTAATTACAATTTGAATTTCTCCTTTACAACTGACACTTAAATTTCTGGTGCAACCTGAGCCATATAGTACTGTCATATCTAAGACAGAGCAGCAGCTAGAGGCAGAAGAATATCTTATAGCATGTTGCAAGTTCTAGTTCACTTCAAATAGGAGCAAAAATAAGTCCCCAGCTATCTGCCTTCTTTAATACTATAATTGTTCAGTGTCCTTAATGTATTTCTGCACATTTATGTATATATCTATTGTTCTAAATATACATATTATCTTCCAGTACTTATTGTTTGCATGCTTTCTTTTCCTCACTAAAACTGCATTTCATTTCTTTGTGAAATTTTCTCTGGAAGTCTATTGTATAATTTATTATAAATAATATGCCATAAAATATTGCTTGTTCTTCTTCTGACTTTCAGTCTAATTGCTAATTAATTAATACACAAGTTTAAGTGCCTTTTATTTACAGTGCCTTTTGGCCAAAGTTGAATGAACAGCAAGCAAGTATATCCCCAACAAGCAACTAACAGTGTCTCTCTTGTTACTTGCTCTTCTGTTTTTCACATAAAACCAACTGAGTATATCCATAGTCTTACAGAACCTGTTTGCAAGTTCTCATCTTGAATGTTTGAATTCATCAGTGTAGCTCAGTCAGGCACCACATTGCTTAACACCTACTATTCAATTTTTATATTATTGTTTTTTTTTCTCTTTTTAATGTTGAAACATAAAAAAATTGCTCTTCTGCATGACCACAGAACCACTGAGAATAATAATTAGTTGCTATGCTCACAGGATAGCACATAATTTGCAGGCTTTTCACTCTCTCCTAAAGGCTTTAAATTATATTCTTATGTGAAAGCTTACAAACGTATTCTAACACAGAGTGAATATTATGTAGAAAAGAAGTGCAGGCTTAAGATAGAGTGCTGTGGAAAGCACTGCAGAAATCTATGCAAAAATGCCAAAGAAAGAAAATAATACAAAATGTAATATAAAATGTAAGACAGTAATATAAAATGTCAAACAAAGAAATCCTAAGCCAAAAGCAGTATAGTCAAATGTTAATTCAGTGAAGAGCACAGGAGAAGTGTGTGTATGAATCCTTATTAACACTGAAGAACGAGGTTTGTTGCTATAATGACAGTGAAGAGTGGTAGAAAATAACATGAAGATTATTGTTTGTATATATATGTCAGCTGAAGTGAAATATATGTGAAAGCTAGAATTCCCCAATAGCAAAGTTAATTTCCACTGAATTGTCCATTTTATTGGATAATTTTTTGTGTGTTCATTTTTGTTTTCTTTCTCTCTTCTGGTTCAGAAAAGGTTGGTCACTGGGTTTGGCCCCATTTAGTAGAAACTAAATTACCTGGGGAAAATTGATGAAACAAATTCTCTATTCAGATATGTACTTTTTCTCCAATGAGGTTATTTGCAATTCAGTTTTTCATTACAAAGGTGATTTTTACAGCTTATCATATTCATTCAGCTTACTTATTCTTTGGGCTGCTTCTACTATTTATACTTCCATGTACAGAAAAGATCCGAATAAAGATCACCTGTACTGGGAAAATTGATTGATACTGCATTTCCCACTCTTCCCTACTCTTCCCTGCCTGCTCAAATCTTGTTCTAAATTAATGGTTAAGAGCAGTGTTTACAGGCTTGGGTAGATCAGGGATCCATAAATTCTGCTCATAGCTCTTGTGATCACACTGTTGCTACTTAGCTTCTGCTTTGGTTTCCGTCATATGTAAGTGGAAACAGAAAGATTTTGAAAGATTTTTAGGGGCTCTATATAAATCAGCTACATAGATTCATGGAGAAAGTACAATAAAATTAACTTTTAGTATTGTTTCTGATAATGAAAGCTCAAAATAAAAAAAATATTCAAAAGTTTATCTTTTCTTCATTTTCAAAGAATTTCTAAACATCTTGAACTGAACTTTTCAGATAGGGTGGATAGAATTTGTGATGATGGTATTCTGGAGAACACCAGCTTTCAATAGGAGCATTTTCATCATAGAGTTTCAGGATATGTTGGGAGATGTGTCCCTGGGAATAATGTCTGGAATACAGTATCACATACAACATTGAGGAATTAAGAGGTGTTAACTCTGATCTATTATACTTGCAGTATCAAAGACAAGTTGTTTAGTACCAGAAATATGTTCTCAACTATAAAAATTATTTTGTGTCTGAGACATGATTGCTTCTATGTTAAAAATAGAAGGCTCATTTAGATGTATTTTATTGAATTTATTTATTAACTTATTTATTTTTAATGAAGTGGACTGGTATTGAAAAATATTCTACACAATTATTCTGAAATTATCTTGTAAAAAATCTTACAATGTACAAATTTCAATGCATTTTTAAAATTCATTGTAACTGATGATCTTTACTAGATTTTTGATAGTTCGCGTGGTCAGAAAAATAATGAATCTCTTTCAAAATCTCCAGAGCAGCATTCAGAGCCTGTCAGTCCCATGTCTGAAGATTTTAAAGTTACTTTGAAAATGATCTTTCCAACCCTCAAGAGAACTACTGATTTAATAATTCCGAGATATAAAGAGAAAGCTATTGTAAGATTTACACTTCTATTATTTTTACAGCATAATAATAAGGAAAAAATGGGTCAGTTATGAAGAGCTATCATTGAAGCAGCATCATTGCTGTTCTCTGGACTAATCCTGCTAGTTGTTTTTGTAATCTGCATAAAGTTTGGAGTTTTGCTGACAGAGAAGCTCAGATTACAGTGGCAGCATGATTTCAAATGTCACTCAAATGTGCCAGAGTAGACTGGAACCAGTGCAGTTCTATCCACCATATTCCGTGGAACAAAGAGATAACACATTTTAATTCTGGGCTTACACATCCTATGTGTAACTTGATAAAGTGTTTTTTTCCAGAGCATCTCTTCATTTATTTTCTTTATTGAATTATTAACATTTTTCAGGTAGAGATATCTGTATGAAAATTGTCCTATAGTGTAGTTTTACATTTTCTTTTTTCACTTAATTCCCCCGTGTAAAACAATAATATAGAAATAAAATAATAGCAATAAATGCCAAATCTCAATATTTAATTTATTGTAGTATTTGAGAAATTTATTGAAGACCACCTCCAGTGTGACTTTTCTTAAGAGTGGAGACTACTATCTGGCCAGTCTGCTCTAGTGTTTGATCATTCTTAGTTTTTTTCTTATGTTAAATGGAATATCCTGCATTTTAGTTTTGCTCATTGTCTTTTCTCCTTTCACTGGATACTGAGAAGGATCTGTCTCTTTCTTTCTTTGTTCCCTCTACCCCACCAAACTTTTATATTCATTTATCAGCTTCCCCTGAGCCATTTCTTCTCCAGACTAAACTGTCTTAGCTCTCAGTGTCTCCTTGTATGGCAAGTGTTCCAGTCTGTTATTCATCTCTGTAGCCTTATGTTGGTCTCAATTTAGTATGTCCCTGTCTTTCTCTAGGGAGTCTAGATCTTGACCAATCACACCAGTGCCTTGCCAATGCCAAGTACTTAGTAAGGATGGCCTCCCTGAAATATAGGCCATGTTCTGCCTAATGAGGCATAGCTGGTTAGCCTTACAGAAGATTTACTGGCTCCTGAGTGGATACAGAATTTCATGCTTTCCTTATCTGAAAATTATGAAGTTCCTGTCATCTCACTTTTGCAGCCTATTGAGGTCCTTCTGAACAGCTGCATAATCCACTCATCTATCAGCTATTCCTGCCAGTATTATCTGCAGACATACTGAAAGTCCATTCTGTCTTCTCATCCAGCTAATTATTGCATATACTAAACAGTACTGGTGCTACTATTGACCCCTGGGATATATTGCTGATAACTGATCTACAGCTGAACTTCATACCTTTAATCAGTCCAACAGCTCAGACATTTTTCATTCTTTCTCATTGTCTATTTACTATTATTTTTTTTCTTAGTATGACTTTCAAGATTTACTCTGTTACTTTCCCAGGAATAAAGCCAAGGCTGACCAGCCATTATTTCCCAAGACCCTCTTTTTTGAAGACAGGAGTGATGTTGGTTTTCTTTAAGTTCTTAGGAACCTCATCTCCATATACTTTTGTAGATTGCTGAGGATGGCAAACATTAGCCAGTTCCTTCAATACTTGTGAATATATTTCATTAGGTGTCCTATGGACTTCTGTGTGTGCAGTTTGTTTCCATGTTTGTTCACTTGTTCCTCCTCCACTCAGGAGTAAGTCTTCCTTGCTCCATACTTGCCCACAAATCTCAGGAAGCTGGGATTCCTGAAGACGAGTCTTCTTACAAGTAAATGTTGAGGTGAAGCATAAATTGAATAACTTGACCTTCTTCATGTCCCTTGCCATCAAATCCCCTTCCTCATTTGGCACCAGTTCCATATTTTCTTTTGTGTTCCTATGGCTGATTATGTACTTGTAGGCCCTTTCTTGCTCCAGACATTCCTCACCACATTTGACTCTAGATGTGCTTTGACTATCCTAGCCCTGCCTGTATGTTTAGAGAGCGTTGCTATATTCCTCCCAAGACACTTATCCCTGCTTTCATATATGGTATTCTTCTTTCTTGTATGTAAGATTTGTCAGGAGCTCTTTATTCATGCAGGCCTCTTGCTAGTAGTTGTTAACATGGGGATGAAAAATTTTTATGCTTGGAGGAAGTGACTCTTGAAAATCAAGCAGTTCTGTAGTGTTTTTCTCTCCAGGACTGTCTTCTAATGAATTCCTCTAAGCAAGTCCCAGAAAAGGCTACTGTGGCGTGGTAAGCAGGAGTGGTTCCTTCTGACAGGATCTGCATAGTGTGGTGTGGGAAAACCCATCACTTCATTCTTATTAAAGCTGATTGTTAATAAGTTTACACAAGTATCCTCAACATGGATGTTGGAATTGAACGCGCCCTCAACAAGTCTGCACATGACACCAGGCTAAGAGGTGCAGTTGGTACTCTGGAGGAAAAGGATGCCATCCAGACAGATTTTGACAGGCTTGAGAGGTAGGTACATGGAAAACTTATGATGTGATGTTCAGCAAGCCCAAGTGTAAATCCTGCATCTTGACTAGGGCAATTCCACACATCAGTACAAACTGGGTGATGGATCAAGAGTTCTGCATATTCTATAGAGTTCTCTAAATTAATTTTTGTTCTTATTAATACTTATTATTATTATTATAGTTTATAAATAGTTGCTATAGTAGTTAAGACAGGGAAACCTTTCCACAGTGGAGAAGTAAACAGAGTATGAAGAATTCTAATGTAACACAAACAGAACCTAGCAATCCTTCTTTCTTATAAATTCCTACAGTAATGTAGAAAGTAGACCGCACTGAGTGCTTATAGTAGTATGAAAGAAGAAAATATCATCCTTTAAGATGAAGAACAAAGACTGAAGATAAATTGCTATTAAAAATAAACTATTAAAAATGGTATTCTAAATCTTGGATGCACTTTGATAAAGCAGGATAGAAATAGCAGTCAGTGGTTTAACTTAATGAATATTTTCCTATAAAAGATGATAAATTCTGTTTTTTTGTCCTCCTGGACATTCTCTTCCTTGTTTGAGCACATCCCTCTGTGCTCGATGCATTACTCAGATACACACAGAATATGAGTGCTATTTTCGAGTTTATCGTGTCATATCTTTGAATGATGAAATGAATATAGGATTGATTCCCTCATGCTTGGTATACTTAAAGTAAGAATTCACTGAGTAGCATTTTCCTCCAGTCCCTGCCACGTACTGTGGTATTATTGCCTGCCGTGTGTAACTTCATTGCATGATATGGTTACTCTGTGTTGTTACAGCTATTCTTTTTTGCAAAGGACTGCATTTTGTGTTGGAAGGCCCTTGTCAGACCTACTAGCTTCTAATTGCTATTGTAACTTTTATTTGGTGCAAAATTTCACTCCTATAAAAACTAGCTTATCTTCATCAGTCTTAAGGTGCTATTATAAAAAGACCTTTATCTCAAGTACTCTAAGGTCACGAATAAGTGCTATTTATGATTATGCTTTCAGATAGATAAAGCTTTTTTTGCTCTAAGACATAGTCATACATGGTTCTGTTATCAAGTGAGTGAAGTATTCTTTGTTACGGAACTTATGGAAAACCATTTTAAGATGTATCCATTTGTTCGTCTTCCTTTAGACAGATAAAATTCTAATTTTACAACATTCATCCCCAATTCAACCTGAGAAATTAACTAATATAATTCTCTTATTTGTATATCTCTATTGTAGAAGACTGTAGGAGACCCTGATAATGCTCTTCTGGAAACTATACTCCTTATTTCTCTTACATTCAGTTATGATTGAAATATGTGCCAAGATAATTGAGTATTTTGGAGATAAAATATGCTTGATAAGCAAAATGATTAAATTTTGTAATATTATACTTTTTATGTCAGTCATTCCTGTTGTATGTTGCATTTTGTGTAATGTTTAGGTAGCTACAGTTTTGCCATAAGTCAGGAAGAGATATGTCATTTACAGTCACTAGTAAACTAAATCTGAAAATGCTAACACTGGGCATGAAACAATACACATATTTTGCAAAATCAATCTACTTGTTAGCATATTTTTACTATCTGTTTGACTTTAGAAAGCGTACCACATTGTTATCCATTTGGACAGTGGAACCGGTGTTCTTAGATCTGTTATTAGATCTGAAGTTACAAGTTCTATGCAGAAGTCAGACTGCCATAATGAAAATGATTTTTATCTTGAATTTACAGATCATTCTTTGAACCTAACTTGCTGTGTGTGGAGTAGTATGAGGATGAATGCATTTTCTTCTGTTTTTCTTACATTTTGTTTGTATTTTATCTGAAATTATGAATTCTGTCTTCATAAATACCACAATCATGTAGATACTTTGAAAGAAAGAGGATTATTTCCATTTTCTTTTACTCCTTTTGACATTGAATATATTGCCTCCATCTGGTGCTTTTTATTTGTACCAATTGCAGTGAGAAAGTATAAGAATCACTCTTACATGGTGTTTTCTGCAGTATCAGAAAATTACGTTAATTGTTTGAGCTTCTAAAATGGTCTTGCTTTGAACAGGAAGTTGGATTAGGTGAACTCCAAAGGTCTGTTTCAACATAAATTACTCTGCCATTATCTGAAAATAGCTTGTCATATGCTGCATCCATACTGTACTTTCTTAAACAAAACTTAAGAATTACTCTTAGCTAATATTTACAATTAATTTAAGGAGTTAGAGTTTAACCAGATAACTGATATATACAAATATTTTCTTTATATCATAGAGTGTACTATAGCACCAGGCAAAAGCAATGTTACCTGGTTCCTTGCAATTTTTTTCTGTTGTGGAATTGTTAAGACAATACAGGACAAACTGTGTGAAATGATGATAGGATGACTAAGCATATTAAAAAAAAAAGATTATAATCAGAGACCAATATCTGGACATATAATCTGGTAGAAAGGTCTCCCCACTCCCACATCTGTCCCTATTGCATCCTACATTGATCATTCTGAATTCTGAAGATAATTCCAAGATAGCAGGGATCTGTATTTTGGGTCTATGCCTCCTAGATTGGAGAATCTGGTTGCCTTGTTCTGTCTTATAAAAAATACATCATTTATTCTAATGCTATATTTCTTATTGCATCCGCAGTTTCCTTAGAGCTTTTTTTTTCCACTGGAGATACTTGCAACAACTTACATTTACACGTATACAGCTTTGATGGTCAAGGGCTGAATTTCCAGCAGTATTTCCTAAAAGAAACTATTTGTTATTTGTAAAGGCTCAGTTCACGTTTTATGACCGAAATCCAGAACTGCAAATAGCAGTATTTTCTCTTTCTTTGGGTGCCTATATCTTCTGACAATCTCTGATGACTTGGCTTCAGACTCTGATACTTTTCTGTCAGTCTAATAATTTTATTTGTGTTTCTCAAACTTCTTTGTGTTGCTCTATAACTTTTAATCAAAATTAGTTTTATGTTCGCACTTTCCTGTTTTCTTTCTGCATCGTTTAGAATATCATCAGTAATATGCAAGCCATAAAAACTCAGCTGCTGTGAAATGAAGCCTTGCAAGTCTGCTTTGTACCTGCAAGTTCTGAATACCAATGAAAATGAAGTGCATGTGGTGTTTTTGACCACTGAAACGTGACTAAATTAAATGAATAGAGCCAACAGTTCCACATTTTCATACAGTAGTGTATTACTCTAGTAGATCTAATGATGTGATAGGTGCTCATTAGGACACTGAACTATAGTAGGCAATAACAAAAGGCAACATTGAAATACCCTAACGTGTGGAATTGAGAGTGTTAAATAGCATGTATGATACCAGGTGAGCAAAAAACTACATACTAATGATGAATTTACATACATGTAAAAACTTTTCAGTTGTAGAGCTTCTCATTTTAAAATACTCTTCATTTTGTACTGTTATTTTTACATTAAAATAAACAAAACAAATCTTCCTTGTCCTCCATTTGCACAAGCATATTCACAACTCTGTCTCAATTACATCAGCTTCTAAAGAGCACAGCAAAAAAGTGATAAAGACATATCTTTATATGTACATTTTGAGAAGTTCAAAAAGATGCAGAATAAATCTGCATTCCTACTAATAGGTATAGTAATGTTTTAAATTTCAGCCTTACTAGTGCAAGAACAAACCTCTTTGATGAACTTTCTGCAATCTGAATTTCTACTTCAACCTGTTTCTTCTGACTTATGTCCTGTTTCTCTTTTTGTATTTCTGTCAACAGAAAGCTGACCTTGCAGTTGCACCGTTGGCAATTACCTATGTTCGTGAGAAAGTCATCGACTTTTCCAAGCCGTTTATGACTCTTGGAATAAGTATTTTGTACCGCAAGCCCAATGGTACAAACCCGGGCGTCTTCTCCTTCCTGAATCCTCTCTCCCCTGATATCTGGATGTATATTCTGCTGGCTTACTTGGGTGTCAGTTGTGTGCTCTTTGTCATAGCCAGGTAACATGTCAACTTTTGTGATTTTTTTGGCAATTGTTATAATCTTTTTCTTACTAATAATTGTCAAAAGTCACAAAATTTTTTACTTTCATACTCTTATATTTTAACTTTGTGATGTACAGAAAAATAATTAATGATGAGGGTTCTCACTATTAATTTTCTGCACTGCCATTCTAAGTGTCCAGTTTGTTATACCACCAAGTATTGAGGATGCTAGTTAGGTTGTATCTTTTATTTACAAATTCAAAGACATTAGCAAGTTTATGTAATGTCTTTTCTCATTTGTGCTGTGTTTAGAAAGAAAGGGACCAACACATTTTATTTTGTTAGTATAATTTTGTTTGTTGCTATCTTGTTTAATCTCAAATTCAGTACTTAGCTGCCCATGTCAATCCTTGATGTCCGAATTAGACCACCACATGTTAAAAAAACAAAAAAAATTAATCGGTATAGATTAGTGTCTTAGAAGTAGGGTAGCAGAATTAGTTTTTAACTGTAAGCTAGATAAACATTATATATGATTTAGAGTCCGAGATTGGAATATGTTTGGAAGCAGGTTTCCAGAGTTAAGGACAATTGCTAAATTATAAAGTTATTTTTAAAAAGCCATACTGGGCTTTCTTGCCTTTTAACAACTTTTTATCTGTTTACTTCAATATATATAAGCAGGAAGACATCTCTCATTGTCAAAAATTCTCATTATATTTACATTTTCATTGAAACTGACTTCAGATGCTCACAGAAATGTAAAGTTATATGTCATAACTTTGAGTCTTGCTGTGACAGGAAAAAAAAATATTCAGAACAATCAATCAGAAGTTCCTGGGGGGTGTAAAAGTAATATTTTTTTGCAGATTCCTCCCAGAAGTCACTTTTAAATAGTTTTTAAAATCAAATGAATATAAACTATGCTGGCTTTTATCCCAATCTTCCCGTTAGTAAGAAATTTCTTTTTTCTTCTTTTTCTTCTTCTTCTTCTTTTTTTTTTTCTTTTTTTCTTTTTTTTTTTTTTTTTCTGTAACAATGATTTTTAGGAGCAAATGTTACAAATAACGTAATTTCACTTCAACCTCAAGATTTCATTGTTTGATACACAATATTTCTCTTCATATTTTCCTGTCTCTGTTGTGCTGTGGTTGATATAAGGGTTCTCCATCTTTCCTTGATGCTATATGCTTCATTCCAGATAGGTTGTATTGTTTCTGTAGTAAAAGAAGAGGTAATATTTCTAAGAGCCATTTTATCAGTAATTTAGCAAGATCACTTGTATATGAAGTGCATGAGATATTGCAGCAACATAGATAACACTGAAACAGATTCTGTGATGATTAGCTTTCTGTACTTTCCTTAAAAGTCTGCTTTAATGAGCCTTTGAAAGAAGAATAGATATTAGTGGACTGTATAACCAAACTGTAAACTCATTTCTGAGGTGTTTCTGTAATACACATAAATCTGAAAGCAGAGAATTTACTGTTGAGCATAAATCACAGATATTATGTCATGAAACATCTCGTGCAAGATATTGATGAGTATGTCCAGAAGTTTTAACCCTACTTTTATCACTATAGAACATTCTCAGCATGATGCACAGTGTTTTTGTCATGCAGCTCTCAGTAGGAATTTTATGGCTAAGTTCTTGCTCATGCTAAAAAAAAATATCTTGTTACGTTCTGTAGGAAGGATGCACTTTTCTTGAAACCTTTTTTAATTAAGTCATTCAGTCACCTGATCTCACTAATGCAATTGGAAAGAATGCTTATTTTCAAACAGAAACACCACATAGTATGCCATTACTGCTGAACTTTTTTTCACGTATCTGTTTTTGTGACTAGCGCTATAGAATCCTTACATACTTGGAATCATTGTTTTTATAGTAAAGCCTTACCAAATAGGTTTTATACTGAGCAGAGAAGTCTATTTTTGTATAAAATTGTATAAAAACCTTTTTTTACGCCAAAGTTTATATCAGCCCTCAGATTTTCAATAACTTATCCTGCATGTTCAAATAGTCATAGCACATATTTAGAAATAAAAGATTTTGGATTTTGTAAGATCTCTTACAGATTTTATTTATTTATTTATTTATTTATTTTATAGTGAAGAGCAACTTCTAATATGGAATAGCATTTTCTAATACCATAGTTAAAATAGGGGAAAAAAAATTGAGTTAAGAACTTAATCTCTTGTTGAATAATAACGACAGAAAAGGAAGAATTCAAAAGTTAAAGAGCCTGCCGGTGATTCAATTTTCAAAATGTGTCTGTCGTGTAAAGAGAGATAATGTTACCTGAAGTGTGATATTGAAGAGCATTTTGCAGCTTAGTGCTGTGTATGTATTTTCAGTATAGATTATAATTTTAGTGTTACACAATTGATGTATTTTTCAGTCCTGATTTTGTGGAACTGTTGGACTGTATGCAACTAAATTAATAGATTTCATCTAGATGGTCTTATAAAGAACATTTTTACTTCATAACAGTCCTGTCATAACGAATGTTTAACTACCAGTGTTTCATAATAATTATGTGTTTCTTAATAAGTTTTATCTATGTTCGGAGCAGTATTTAGTATGTCTTTTATGGTATGATGTTCTGTAATTACATTTCATCGGAGTATTCAGTATAGAACTCTTACTGTTAGACTTACATCTCTCTTTTTTGTGTCAAATGTTTTGTGAGCACACCATGGTTTTATTGTTTTAATATGTCTTTCAAACAGTTCCAGAATGTAAGAGCTTGGTACACTGAAAGTAGAAAGCACAATTCTGTTTTGGTACTTGGAGATCACCTAATAGTTAGTGCTATGAGCCTATTTAGGGAAAGATGAAAATTATTAAGAGGTTCAAGAATCTTTAAGAGAGAATTGCTGAAAGGCTTTCACCAAGTAAGTGTAGGTGTAAAAGGAAAAAATATATATATACTTCTATATTAGTCTTTTCCTTTGTCTGGTAGAGCATTGCTTTTTCCTTTCACTTTGAGAACTGAATGTAAAGAGCTGTAATCGTTACATATTCATTGAGATAAAGAGCTAGGAGAGAGATATGTTTGTTAGCTAGGAGGCTTCTCTCACTCATCTATGTGGAAATTATGGATCTTGCATTCTGAATGGGATTAACTATGTGGTATATGGTGTTTAATTGTCATTCCCAATTGGGAATCATGGCTATGATTGCTACACATGTATGAAAATTTCTTCATTTTGTGTTGTGATTACTGAGTGTAAGTAATTATGCTGGTCAGTCTCTAAAAGTTCTTCTGTTTGTGATCAGTCTGGTGACTGATAAACCTGGTTTCCCTGGCACTAAGTTCATTACTTTTCTGGGAATTACAAAAGTGAAGTGGCATTATCTTTCTTCTGGCAACATTAACAGACCTGTTTCTGATGCTAGATAGCAATGTCTTTGTGTCACTGTAGCAGTGCCTTGCGTCATCTGACTTCTTGTTGAATTTCTATTCCAGTATCTTTTTTTTTGCCTCTACGTTTGCTTTTCATTTCTTTGATTTGAGATCCCAGTTAAATTCACAGTTAGTGTATGATTAGAAGGAAAACTAGGACTGGGGTAAAGTCCTTTTTGGAGTTCTGTCATGTACACAACATCTTCTGATCTGTATAATGAAAAGTGTTGATTAGTATTTCCTATTCATATTTGTTTTATGGTGATGAGTTGTTCCATTTCACAAGAAATGAGCTTATTTCATCAAAACTAGATGACAACTTCATAGACATATGTATACTATATACTTTTCTTTTTTTTTCTTTTCTCTTAACCAGTACATACTACACAGCTGTTTCCTATTCCTGGTCTTTGCAAAGTCTGGTGCATTGGTAACTGATAGTACTGCCCATTCTGCATAGGTATGATGAAGAAAACAAGTTTCATACATTTAAAAAAAGCTATATATGTTTGATTTAATTATTTGGTCTTCCAAACAATGACTTCCAAAGGCAAACAAATAATCTTCAGTTGGCATATGTTGTACCCTGATTTTTGGAGTCAATGATGTATGATTTTACACATCTACGTCTTTTGAATCTTTTCTGAAAACCCTGACTGAAGGACATTCTAGCTAAATATTTGTAGCCTATTACTTTCTACCTGATTTTCAAATGATTCCCTGAACATCTAAGTATTCCTCTGTTTCGTCAGGTCTTTTTTGCTGTGATCATGTCTGTGTCGCAGTGAAGTTTACTCTTAAGTGACCTGTCTTAATTCCTGAAAGAGAGACACATCATGTTTCACCTTTATGGATTAGCTATGAAGCAAATAAACTACCCTGGATGAAATGCTCCACTAAATGAAATTTTATATACCAAGCTCTCTGAAGTGAACCTGTTGTATAAATATGCTTAAACTGTGTTCACAGCCTTAATCGCTAATATGGAATCATGAGTTATCATTTTAAAGGGCTCAATTCACTTATCAGTCTCATGTTCAGTCTGTGTGGACTTTCTGCTTTTTCCTCCTTCCAGGATAATTATGCTATTCTAGTTTGTGCTAGTTTCAGCATTTATTATAAAATATTTCAAAGCATTTATTATAAAATATTTTTTCATTTTCTTTTAAGTGGTGATAAAAGCACAATGAACATTACCTCATCACCAAATTATATTTTTCTCTTATTTGCTGGAATAAAACATACTAATAAATGACAAGAGCTTTAAAAATATCTCCACACGTTTATCTTAATATTTTCTGTGTGTAGAAGCATAGGAATTCCATGCTTCTTCAGTCTTGAGCAGATGCCTGAGCATTTTGTCTCTCTAGATGCATACATAACCTTTTACATCTCATCAGTCTTCATTTTTATTTCATATTTTTTGGCTAGCTGATTTCTGTCCTTGAGCTGGTCGGATTAATTTTCAAAATATTCTTTTAAAACTATCTTGATAGAAAGAAATTAACAGTAGAATGAGAGGGAACTCCTTTTTACTATGGAACTCTGGTTACTAAATTACTATGTCGATATTTATTCAAGGAGGAACTCAGCATATTTGCCTTTTATTCTTAACAAACATTCTTCCTACGAGAATTTTATCCCCTGAGGCCTCTCTAAAGATCTACAGCATATGTTATGAGGTGTTTTCAGGAATAGATACATCATCCAATTGGGTAGTCCAGATAGCAATCCTGAAATTTGCTTCTTTTACTATCTTACAGAATTCAGTTTTGCCTCAATTGTAATGGGGATATTGTCAACTAGTCCATAAAATTCTGTGTAGGCAAACATAAAGGCATGCAAAAAAAGTACACATTCCTCAAAACTGTTCCATAGAATCATTTTAAATATTTTTATTTTTGTTAAGCTAAACTGCAGCTTATGACCTTACTTTAATGCTATTTGGTATAGTCTGCTTTTTTCATATAATTTCTCCAGCTGAAAAGCACATCCTTGTTAATGCCAAAGATCACCTTTATTTTGAGCAGAGAGCAAGTATGCCAGCCTCCAGAACACTAATTTTTTGTCAAGTGAAAGAGGTAGAAAGTGCATGAGAAATTTTTTTCTTATTTTTGTTTTCTTTCTTTCTTTCTTTCTTTCTTTCTTTCTTTCTTTCTTTCTTTCTTTCTTTCTTTCTTTCTTCCTTTCTTTCTTCCTTTCTTTCTTCCTTTCTTTCTTCCTTTCTTTCTTCCTTTCTTTCTTCCTTTCTTTCTTCCTTTCTTTCTTCCTTTCTTTCTTCCTTTCTTTCTTCCTTTCTTTCTTCCTTTCTTTCTTCCTTTCTTTCTTCCTTTCTTTCTTCCTTTCTTTCTTCCTTTCTTTCTTTCTTTCTTTCTTTCTTTCTTTCTTTCTTTCTTTCTTTCTTTCTTTCTTTCTTTCTTTCTTTCTTTCTTTCTTTCTTTCTTTCTTGAGGGTTTTAGAGCTCCTTATTAACTAACATGCTTGTGTAGCTATACAAAAAATAAATAAATAAATAAATAAATAAAAATCCTAATATTATTTCTCAAGGTTCTAAAAAGCTTCTTATTTTCTGAATTAAATTTCTCCTCCTCTACTTCAGACTATGAACATTTTAATTTCAGATTTCTCTAATTTAAATAGAATTATTCCAGTAACTGACCTTAAAGTAAAGAGGACATCTCAGTTACGTGTTAATTTTTTGCACTCATGATGAAATTATTAAGTACATGTTTTTCACTTAGGAAATGTAAGCAAGACTTGCATATGACATTCCAAATATGGTCAATTATTTCTGCATATCACTTTTCACATAATGTGGATGACAGCTTTAAATTGATCAAGTAGAGTTCAATGTGCTGTATGCCATTAGTGTCACCATAAACCTGCATAAACTGTAATAGTATTAAGGTTAATTTTCTATGGTCAGCACATATCTTTTATTTTGAATCAAAATGCAAAATGTATTGGAATTATAATGCTTTCTTATGGTTACATCTGACTAGTTCTATATAATTATTTTGGGAAGTTATGACACAGATTGCAATTGATGGTATAGAATTTAAATGTTGTGAATGATGACATATGATTGAAAGAAAGACGTGTAGCAACAAGCTTTGCGTCTGAGAAAGAAAATGCAATCTCTTTAACCTCAACTGCAAGAGATTTATCTGGGTTCACTGCCAGTTTATAGAAACATAGTACATACGGTACTCAGTATGGACTCCACTACCTAACCCCTTAGGATTCTCTTGAATCAAGTTTGAATACTCTCAGACTCCTTAATTTGTTCAAGAAGAGACAAGTATCAAGAGTTCTCACAGTCTACATAATGGCCTCTATTAGAATATTGTTACAGGTTTAGTTAGAGAATAAAACTTGTATTTTCCTCCTTAACATCAATAACCTCTTCTAGAGAAAAAAAACAAAACAATACTTCAAAGCCTTGCTATACTACTGATAGATCAGTCTGACACACTAGACACTACTTACTATGCATCAAAAGAAAGGATAAGCTGCTGTCAGCATTGTGACAGAAATTATGTGATTGTTATAACTAAAAATATCTGAGGAAGTCATAACTAACATGTCTTAGCAGTCTACTAGAAGGTGTAGATATCTCTTATTAGCTAAATCTCCATATTTAATTTGAAGATGATTATTTCAACATACCTCATCTTTTCTGAATTTGTCTATCAAGAAATCCATTTTCTTTCTTTATTTATTTATTTATTTTGTGGAAATCTAGCCAATTTTGTCTTCCACGGAGTTACTATGTGAGTGGGGTAGGAGGCAAAAAAAGTCTGGTAATTTCTAACATAATAAACTGTGATACATTTCTCTTTCTAGTACTTTGTTCCATCCATCCATCCATCCATCCATCCATCCATCCATCCATCCATCCATTATCTATCTATCTATCTTGTTTAAGAGTACACTAGTACACAGCATTAACACTTTGTAAAGTTGAAGATGACCTAGAAACTCCCTCCCTTTCCATATTTTCTGTTAACTTTCCCTCATTTTTCTGAAAGCCATCCTGAAGTTCTTCAATACATTGCTAATTATCAAAGAACCCAGATGTTTTGAATGGATAAACTGAATCACACCATTTTTCATTCTTAAGAAAAGTATCTCTCATACTATCATCAAATCAAGAAATCTTTTTTTCATTCTTAAGCATCTTTGTTGAAAAACAGGAATATGATCGATGACTCATTCTGTCCATATTCATCCTGACTTTACTTTTTAAGTCTTGTTACATGCAGGTGTTACACATTTATAAACCTATATATCCTCAATTTTGATGGAAAATTATAACAAACTTTTATACAGTCTGAGTGGTGCTCATGGAAATTTGTATCAAAAGCCACATTGAACTTCATTTTCTACCATGGTTTCTCTTGTTTTCACTTTCTCATTTACATGTTGGTACAGAGTATTGCACTGCCTAGATACATCAGGTTCATATATATCCATTAGAATCTTAAGTGTACGCTGCACTAAAAAGATCTCTAGCAAACAATTCAAAGAGCTCTTTCAAGGGATTCAAGTAGAGAATCTTTTAATCACTAAATCATCTACATATTTTTTGCTGAAAGGCTTTGAAATAATGTTTTCTTCCGAGACTGCTATGTTGAGTTTTGACTGACCACAATTGTTCTGTTTGATTCATTCTGCTTCACTCAGTTCAGTGCTTGACATCTGCCTGAATACCATTCACTGTTGGTCTAAATCATTGTTTCAAATAGACTGTGACTATTCAGTAGTTGCATTTGCATTCAGTTCATCGCTAGAACACACTGGGAGATGCTGGAAGGTGTTATTCTACGTGTATCGTCATTTCTTTTCACACACATGTAATCCTAGCACATATATTCATATTTGAGTTTATATATCCAGTTTCCTATTATTATTTGCACACTGAACAAGTAAAAATATAAACATAAAATGGAGATTGTTTTGGAAATATCTCAGCAGTCAAAATTGACATTTCTTATAAAAATTTTGTGTCTTTCTGTATGTGAATGAGCTTAACTACAATCAAAAGAGCTATTTCTTTTCTTTTCTTTGAATACCTTGGGTAAACAGTCTGTGGGTAGATGAGTCAGTATTTGAAGACTGCTTTGTGAAGAGCTCTATAGCAGCACACAAATGTTACGTGTCTCATGTAGACAATATTTTGTTAGTCTCTATGTTTTCTGCTGCCATTCATTACCAAATAATCTCATACTCCTCATTGAGAAAGGTACGAAACAAGGAATATCTTCATTTAGTTTTCAAAGTAGTATATGCAACAGTTTGACTTAATTTTAAATGCCCTTGGAAATTACCAACACATACAGTACAAGAAAAGAATATTTCAGTCACCTGTGTGAAAAAAGGATAGAGGTTGTCTCTATAGAGAATAGAGAGATCTTGACTAGGTGTTTTCTGAATTTAGTCAGCAAATTGTTGAATGGAATATTGTTGAATATACCTGAAGAGAATGGTTTCTCTATAGACAAGTCCAAGTGTTTTGAAGATAAAATTATGCTTTTAAGAAAGGCCAGAGTTTCTTCTGTTCAGAATAAGAATTGATGGGAGGATTACTTGCTTTGTTTTATTTTCGTTGTTGGTATTGATGATTTGGTGGGGTTTTTGCTTATTTATTTTGTTTTGCTTGTATTTACTCTGTCATACATAGTATTATTGTGGAGAAGGAAATTGTTATTCTTGCCATAATGCACAGTAATTGTTTTCTCATGCAATTTGCAAAACAATGTAGTCCTACAACCTGAAGAAAAAAAAATACAAGAACAAGTGAAACAGGAATAAAGTCAGTAAGGGTCAAAGAAAGTATGACAGTCAAAAGATACAGTTAGTAATGTGATTCAAGCGATAATTTAAAAGTGCGCAAATAAACATACTGACTCCTTTTCCATTATCATCACTGGCTGAATTTACAGATTACTGGGTAGAAATCCAGTAGGTGGATCAGTAAACAGATTTGACCATCAGTTGACCTTTTCTTTCTTTCTTTTCTTTTCTTTTCTTTTCTTTTCTTTTCTTTTCTTTCTTTCTTCTTTCTTTTTTTTTCAAAAACAGAACAGAAAAGCTTATGTAAATAAGTATTATTTATTTAAGCCATTTCAGAGATGCATCATGCTTGAAACTTCTTGAAGCAAAAGGTTTCCTGAAAAAAAATGTAGGGGTTACAGAGATATGGTGGGATGTTAGCAGTCATGATTTCTACTTTTTTGCCCAGAAATATAGCTACATTTTCTCTCTTAAGCACAGAGAAGTACTGGATAGAATATCTGTAAGATCTGAAAGGTAATTTTAGTGCTAAATGAGACAAACATATAAAAATGAGGGTTTATTTTTTTCTATAAGTATGTGGACCCATATACTTCTTTATATAATCTAAATAAAGAGGGAGACATAAAGTTTTGGAAATGAAGATGATGTAATATGTTGGTTATTAACTTTGAGGGATATCTAAAGATCTTTGGATGTAGATTAGTTTCTGTAGGAAAGTATTTCAAAGTTCTCCTTTGAGTTTTCTGGTTTAAGCATTAGCTGAAGAATGGGAAAACCTGGGTAACGAAAAAATTTTGAAAATCTTATTCTTTAATTCTGTAAAACAGTCCTTCTGTTAATGGGTAATATTAATAATACAGATGCAATCCTAGAGTACTTTAAATATTTGTAACTGAATAGTCAAACATTCAATTATTTGAAGTGATATTAAATATATGTTAGAATATGCGTGTTTTTGAAAAATCTGAAAAATTCCAGTTTCAGAACTGGAAATAATTCAGTTATGCTTCCACCCGCTAAGCCACTCTAAAACAAGATTCTCTTAATTCCTCTGATTCTGAATCATCATTATCTACTGTATTCTGAAAATACGCAAATAGAGCTAACTTGAAAGAAAAAAAACAAAACCTTACCTTATGCTTTTCAAATATTTTCTGTGAGGTTTCTTCTTTTTTCCTGTAGGAAAATATTAGGCTTGGATGATGTTTTAACAGAAACTAATGCTAAAAAAAAAGGGGAAATAATTAGGGAATATTAATTGACCGTAAGTGATATTCAATATCTGGAGTTAAATAAGCTTGTTGTCTAAAAGGTCTAAAGGCAGAAATATGAGAATTATTTATCACCTGCTTGTACTTCATATTTAGTTGTTAGCCAAAAGTTTATCCAGTTTATTCAGGCCTTCAGTTTCTAAGTCATTACAGTAGCAGTCATTTAACTACCAAGACTTGACTAGAATTAAGTTTGAAAAAGGAAGTATGGTAATTGTTTTTGTTGGAGAAAATAAACCAGTAGTTCATCCTCAAAAGTTTCTGTTCTATACATACAAGTCACCTCATGTTAATTCTAATGGTGATGAGATTGCTTTTGGGAAAGTTAATTGTGCATTTTCAGGAATAAGAACCAAGGTGAGCATCTTTTTTTTCTTTTTCTTTCCTGTTCTAATAGAGTATTTTCAGGAGTTATGTCTTTAGCAACAAATATATCATTCTCACAGGGAAAGAATTATACAATAAGGACATTTTTTACTATCATAATTTAAAAAAAAAAGCGAGTTTATCAGTTAATGAGAATAGTTGATTATTTTAATATTTATAATAAATCTTTAAAATATTACATTTTTCTTATGAATCAGCTTTTCAGAGCTTCAGAGAGAAATACAATGTTGGCTACTTTTATTAAATAGGTCTGTTTAAACTCTTCTAGCATGTATTCACTCTCATGATACTTGTTTTTATTTTGTTTTGCGTGGCCATTACAATTGTCTGGCCTGTACACTCATCAGTTAGCTAAGACTTGGTTAAGGATTTACAGGAGTTAATCTCTAACCATAAGAACCATGAAGGCAATATTACTTCATCTATTTAGGGTAATTTATAATAAATTCCATCAGTTAAAAAATAGTGACCCACCCAGAACCACTACCTCCTTCCATTCCAGTTTCCTTCCTTAACTATATCAAGCAGGAATGCTGAGTGGAAGACTAGTCATGGAGTTAGTAGTGAAACTGTAGGTAGCAAAAGGATGTACAATAATTTTCCCTTCTCTGTGCTATGTTTTGTGTGCACCTAGGGCATTAGAGAAGTTCTTGTCCTTTCCATGAGAAACAGCTTTAGTATTACAGAATGGGATGTTCATTTGATATGTACTTAGTTAATTTTTGAAACAGAGAGTGTTTACATTCCATAGTGCCATCAACAGTGATGTAAGAAAGTTTGGAAATAACAGATACTACACTATTTACATCATATTCTTAGTAGATATTTTGGAACAAAATTTGAAAACCTTATAGTGTGATGTGGATCAAGAAGATGTCCCTTTGAAAGAATTCCACTGCTTAGAAAATTATCTGGCTGACACAGTGTAACCAGTGAGCCCTGTCCAGAAGAAAAATGGAAGCAGCTGGCAGAATTCTGTGCATTGCATTGCTTCACTGTACGCATGGACCAAGGCAAATATAATGTCACGTTGGAAAAATATCTGAAAAAGGATTTTAACTAGTCATATTTATCCTCCACACACTTCTCTTTTTTGCTTGGTCTCCCTTGCTCTCCCCTTACTCAAAATAGGCATATTAGAGCAGAATGAGTAGTTAATCATGTCAAAATCCTGGTCAGCGTGCCCTTCATTTACTGGAATGAAAGGAATTTTCACCTTGCTTCAAATGTAACTAATTAGGTAAAGTTGCTAGGTAGATGGACACCAAAGAGTCCTTGTAGCTGTCAGTTCTAGTGTAAGAAGCCTAATTCTGCCTCCAATTAAAATGTCAGTGGGGATTTTCTGTGTTCATAACACCTTCCTCACCATCCTTTTATTCTGTACAGTCATTTGTACCTGTGAAAAACAAACAACAAAAAGAAAAAACAAACAAACAAGGAGGATGGTCTTACACCTCTACTTTACATGAATGTAAATTATTCTCCAGGCGAAGGCAGTGGAAATTTCTGGGTACTGCTGAAAACTTAACTGGGCTTTCTTGTAACCTAGGACAATTTTGCACTGCCAAACAGGCTTTGTCTTCTTGTTACATAATAAATATAAAGTGCTTCCTTTGCAGAGTTCACACTGCAGAAGGAATAAATAAATACTTTAAACAGTTAAACAGAATGATAACTACTAAAAAAATGGAAAGACAAATTAAGAAATAGGATTAGCAAATTTTTAAAGTTGTCATGTTCAGCAGTAATAGTTCATAAGTTATGTGTGCAGGACCAGAATTCAGTTTTCTGTTTACATTACAAAGCAAGTGAATGTTGAAGAAGTTTTTGAAAGACAGTATAGATTTTGTCCTTAAGGCTTTTCTCGCATGAAGCCTAGATGAGATTCAAGTGACACTGGTGGAATAACTGCACAAAATGGCCTATGGTCATGTAAAGTCTTAAAAACACATTCAAATGTATTTCCATCTAAGGGAAGAGCAATTATATGAAGAAAAAAATTAAGAAAATCTTACCAGTTACATGTCAGATTAATTTATTTTGAAAGGGATGTGATTATGAGTATTGAAATATGATGGAAAACTATGCAGATAGATGAGACAGGGACATGCACTGACTGCCTCTACAGGCAGGTAGATGTTAAGTATAATTCCTTTACCATATATACCAAATTTCTAAGAATATATTGAATATTGTGGGAAATCTAAAAAGTCTGGGACATTGATGTTTAGTCAACTGAATCTCAGATGCTGTTTAAGTCATAAACCTTTCTTATGGCATCTTTTTGGAGGCAAGATATTAAACTGGATTCAGATAGGCCATGTGGTATTAAAGGCAGAGTATCTGAATCAAGTAACAGGGTTAAATGCAGAATGATGTTGACTCAATCCTCAGTAATTACTGAATTAACATCATTGTCTGTTCTCAGAACAGAAGAAGGAGAAAGGAATAACCACAGTCTTTCATTTGTAGAGAAGAGTGAGTTACTCAGATATTCAGAAGCATCCTGGATCTAGTCCCTACACTGTAGAAATACTTCTAGAAACATTATTTCTTGAAAACATGGTCTGCAAGAAATCCTGAGCTGAAGCACGATCTGGTATTCTCAGTACCTTGAATAAGGTTTTATCAAACTGTAGGCTAAGGTGTCAATTCCAGCAAATCAACAGGGCTGTGAGAGATGTGATTGGTGAGGGTGTGAGAACAGGAGATTCTGACTGTAGTTGCTATCAACAAAAGAAGGACTGGTATCTCGTCAGTATATAGCTAATTGTTTTATAGCTAGTTCATATTTGGGCTTTGGTTTTTTGGTTGAGAGTAGTAGAAAGGATTCTAGACTATTGAAATCGCCATAATGTCTCAACTGCTTCTCTACAGTCAGGATGTGGAGCTGCAATTCAGAACCCCTGTATTCCAGTAGACCACAAAGTTCTCAGGTAGACCCTTTTGATTCCTTTGAAGTTGCTTGGAAACTTGATATGAGTAATGCATTTGAGTTTCTTTAACCATGATCCTTCCTAAAGTCTGTGTGTCCCATCACTAGATGAAGAATTTGTAATTAGAGGTACTGTTGAAAACTCCAACAGAATAATAGAAGAAGATGAAGCATTTTTTTAAATCAAGTATCAACGTAAATAAGACAGGACAGGACTACCCTATCATGTTCCTATTGAAATCATTATAAAATCTCTCAGTGGTTCTGATAGTAGCATGACAAATCTCAATGACTCTGTACATACTTCTCAAAGGCTAGAGTCCAAGGCTTACTACTTTCTATCCCAGAGGACAAGTGACATGGCAGGCCTCATGTTTCATATGACTGCTCCATTATCTCACTGATTCTACCTATAGAGCATACTGACACTTCCCTCTGAACCACATCTGGATTTTATCTGAGTGAAGTTAGCACAGGCCAAAACTGAGAACAAGAATGTGCTAATGATTAAACTGTATGGATGACTGCATACCACTGATGAAAACTGCATTCCACTGCTGAAAATTGAGTCCTTGAGTTTATCTACATAGATGAAACCACAAAAGTTCACAGAATTTTTTTTATTTTTTATAATTTTTATATGAAATGTTAACAAAGTACTACAAATATAGAACTTTTTTTTTTTTTAAATTATTATTATTTTCTGTAATATAAACATTCACAAGTAATGAATTTATAATTCCTTTACAGAAACTAGTTTAGTTTCAGGTGAATTTTTATAAAGTGTTTGATCAGTTCCAATTTTGAAAGCTATTAAATTCCTTCAACAAGCCAGTAGGAGTCACAGACTTGCAAGAAAACAACCTTATGTGCCTTATAAATCCAACTTTGGGCATTTTCTTTAAGTTAGTGTATCTATTTAATTATTTTACACCAGATGGAAGATCTCAGAGCAAGATCTCTAAGCTTCACCAAGCTGTCTTAAATTTTAAGCATGTGCTTGCTCTATCTGAATTGATTACGATATCAACAGTTCCAAAATTAAATATTTTTTTAGCCATGTTTATTTGCAGAGTTACTCACATACTCTTGTATTTGCTCAGGACACAATTTATTTGGAGTAGAATTCCATCTGATTTCTGAGGATTTTGTAAACATCCTTAAAATGCATACCATGAAAAGAAAAGGATTTGGTTGTTTTTATTTTTGAACAAATCCACAAAACAAAAACATATAGGTCTTAGTTTGTGATGACATGACTTTTTAGTGTCTGAGTGCCATGTAAGTGGAAAAAATACACCAAAAGCTATGATTTCATATTACAGCTATTGTATAAACCACTTGTTTTATTCAGAGGATGTTCTATTTGCACAATTTTAAATATAAAAAGAAACCTCGTGTAGCTCTTGGAAATTTTTTATTTGTTTATTCTGTATGTAAAAATCACATTCAATGAGCTAGTATTAACATACTGTTAGGTAGAGACACTAGTGTGTAATCATATGTATTTTTATATTCTTGTCATTCTTGTGATGGGGGACATTTAGTGTACAGTCAAGGGCAACAATGAATTATTACACAGTCTAACCTAAATAACTTTTGCTGTGATGCTTAGTGTTAAACTAATCTGCTGTCAAGAAAGCTGTAGCAATGTTAAAATGAAATGCCAGAGTTTTTTTGTACGGCCTTATAATGAACTCACTCAATTTTTTAAAGGATTTTAGTATATTATTACATTATAAAATATGATTTTATACTTCGTTTTGTGCTATTAGAAGGTACTTTACAATGCTCTACTTCTTCCCGCAAACTTTTGAATGTATTGAGGAAGTCAATTAAGTACTTCTCTTTTAAAAAGAGAAGCATTTGATTTTCTCATGTACCTTTTTTACAGTGCTTTTTATTTTTTTTAAAGAGAAATACTAGTTAGCTCAGTTAAAATAGATTGGGAGAATGGGAGTATCATTGTTGGATATTATTTTTTTTTAAATTGTTTAATCCATAGATATAGAATTTCAATTGTTTGTTTTTTGTTTTTGTTTTTTGGTTTTTTTTGGCCCATGCAAACACAATCTTTATATTAGACATGCATATGAGTCCCTTAGTATTGCAAGCATGCTAGTCTTTTTTTGATCTGTGACCACAATAAACAGTGTAAACTACTTTGCAAAGGTTAATGAGGTGTTACACAGTTGTATTAAACCAAGATAAACACTTGCTGATAACATTTTCTTATAACACACATTTGGAGATATAGACATATGCAAGATATGATTTCACTTTAAAGTAATCTTACAGGTATAGCGATTGGAATGTGTTTTTATTAAATAAGTAAATGACAAATTAGTATAAAGACTGTTTAGCTCCTGTCTTCTACATTAGATATTGAGATTACAAGAAGTAGGAAGATTTGATAAACATAATCTTTGAATAGGTATCATCTTGATTAGTATTTTGGCGATTTAGTTTCAGGGAATTCGGTCCACCATTCTCAAAATTTGATTCATTTTAGGAACTACAAATCCTGGAGAAGTATGTGACAGTAATAATTTTTAGACATTCAGAAATACAAACACAACTACTCTGTGAACAAAATGAAGTGAAACGGTATTGATTAGTATTTTTGTTATTTCCTCTTTAAAATGTAAGAATGTTTTCCTGAAGCGTGATACTCTTCTAATTTATAATAGTATTATTTTTGGTTTCCATATGACAAGAGAGTAGGTAACGTAGTTTACATGACTGCATTTTTATTACAGTTAAAAGGCTCAGTTATCACAATTCAAAGGTTCAGCTGAAATTATGCAAGTTTTACCCTCTCCAAAAATTAGAAATCCCAGTAGTATAATATTTCAGATTAGACTATGTGATCATAAGAGAAAACGTTGAAAATGTCAGGAAGTGAGAATTATGTGGAGAAGATAAATAATACTTTTTTATACAACCTTTTTCAGAATACAAAAAAAAAAAAAAAGAAAAAAAGAAAAAAGAAAATGAAACTAACAGTTTTAAAATAATTAAAAGATTTCTTTAAGAAATATATAATTAACGTCTGGAACTCATCACAGAAAAAAAAAAAAAGAATGCATTGTCGTAAAGTTATAATTATTACAAGTGCATCTAAGGAAATGCTTCATGTTTATCATTTCCTTATAGTTATATTCCTTATAATATGGACAATATTTTTAATTTTGTTGTAGCTTTCAACTTTTCATTTTTTGCAGCTTCGTATGAAATGCTATACTAGTCAGAAACACAATTTTTTCTTTAATAGAAATTGTCTTTATCTTTTTTTTTCCTAGTTGAGGGTGTAGTAGTAGTAGAGAAAAAAAATTATTTGTTCACATGGAAAAAATAAGCATCAGAAACTTCTCATGTTAATGTTCAGAATGCTCCATTAAAAGTAATATTTGTACCAATTATGAGCATTTTAGTCAAATAATAAATGTACTCTTAGCTAGTGCTGTGTAATGTTACTTTGTTTCATGTTCTATTCATTTCATTAACCTGTTTACACTGTCTGTTTAAAGTCTGCAGTTTATTTTATAGATTTGGGAAATTACACTGATGACTGTGGGTCTGTTGAGTGTCCACCAAATGTGAAAATTGTTCCCATCAACTTCTGTAGACATTGGCTTAGGTCCTTCTGAATGTCTAATACAGCAAAAACAATAAGAACAACAGCTAATTAGAAGAAAAAGATGATGAGGTGAAGGCATATAGGGTAAACTCTTATACTGAGTTAGTATTTGAAGCAATGGTGAAAAATACGGCCTTAAATTTGGGCCTTTATGAATGTTACTGGCATAATGACCATTATGAAACAAAAGCTGCAACTGTCATCTAAGTTGGTTCAGAATATGCACCTGAATAAATATTTGATTGTAGTAAGTGACAATTAGGTAAGTTTTTCCCTGATTCCCTGTTAATAATTCCTAATTCGCAAACGTGTGTCTAGCAGTTCAACTAGGTTAAATGGCATGTGATGAGACTGAAAACTGTTGTTGATTAAGATAATTTATAAATACTGACAGAGTGGTAAGCAGGTAGACTTCTACTCATGAAAAACAGATTTCACAGATTTCAAAAAATCACGAACAAAATGCTTTTGCTAATGCTTTTTTCATTTAGACACCTACATGAAAAAAAAAAAAACAACAACAGAAAATCAAAATGTTCATAATAAGATACATATATCTTCCAATTTTAATAAAGTTCTTTTTTTTAATTGTTTCTTTAAAATGTGCTAAATAACTGCTGATATTCAAGCAGTTTTATCTACCATAAGAAATTTCACTATTTTAATGTCAGAATCTCAAAAAAGCTTTGTACATAGATAACTTTAAAAGCATCTCTCTACCTGTTTACTGTGCTGTCATTATTAAAAAAACACAAAAAGAAATAGTATTCTACTTTCATTTATTGTATGTAATTTTGACACTTCGCTTTAAAATGACATAAAAATGCACATGAAATAATTGGTGCACATAACTAATCATAAAATGCAATGTGATAAGATATATTTTATATGATAACTAGTTATTTTGTGTAAATTAAGCATATATTTATTATACATTATCTTTGACTCCATAAATGCAGTAAAAGTTAGTGCCTATAAATCTAAAATATTGCTAGGGGAAATCCAGATATGAATTCTCTATGTCTCATGCAGTCTTACATTATGCTGAATGATGGCATAAAAGCAAATATGTTTAGTTAAATTGATAGTGGCATTCTTTACTTTGATTGAGGATACTTCATAAAAATCAAAATATGAGTTATTTGCTTGATGCTTACAGTAATACTGCTTACATTTTCACCCATTGATCTGAGAAAATCCATTGTAATGTTTATTTATTTGCATTTTTTAAGACTTTCATTCATTTTATTAAAATTTAAATATCTTTTTTTTTTTTTTTTCAGGTCAGAAAGATCAGTACAATTGTTTAACCACTATTTTTGTTTGTTTGTTTGTTCTTATTTTGAAGAACATCAAGAAAATATAGTTTGTGGTCAGGTGAAAATATTTTTGCTGCATTGTCTAATGTTATGACTTCTTCATTTACAGAAAACAATACTGTTCTCTTGCATGAACTTTTCATGCTTCATTCTCAAATTTAAAGCCACTCTGCCATCAAGGACATATAAATAAGAACTTGTTTTATAGCAGGGCATAGTAATTCATTAATAATATAAAGCAGTTAAACTTAGATGGATAAGTTGTAGTGAGCTACAATAAGATTTGGATCCTTTCTGTCAGTTATTAATTAAAGAATTATAGGTAAAACAGGTATAGTTTCTCTTTACGTAATAATTTTATTTTCTGTATGGTACTTAGATAAAGTTTTTGTTTGATTGTATTTTCTTTATTGGTTTTTCAGTTGTGGTGTTCTGTTATGGTTTTTGAAGAGTGAACAAAAATATTTGTATTTCTTCAGGGAGAACATGACTTGAAAATTAAATTATTGCAGCAAAACTTGGCTGAAAGTATGCTACATTGCAAGTGCGCTATATATTACGTTTGTTCAGACAGATCGGCTCTTAAGTAATTCCTTCAAAGAAAACCAGCAACTTTTGCTGTTGGCATTTTGACTTTTGGTCAAAGTAAAGCATTTTGATACTGAATCAGAAATACTTTGTATTTGAAAATGAAGATGAAATATAATCAATCTCTTAAGCCTTTATCTCAGTGCCTGTTTTCATTTTTATTGCTCATCTAAGTTCAAAGAGTAAAAATCAGATGGAATATATTGATAAATAGTTCAAATATTATTGCAGTCCTTTCTATATTCCTAAGCAGCTCTTCGATTTTTATAGTGAATAGAAAATGTTTTGCTTGAAGTTTTAAAACAATTTGTTGTGAAAGTATGTGTTTCTCTAGTTTCCAGCTCTCTCTTGTTTGTGAAATATGAAAAACTAGTTCTCTTTCATGTGAGTAGCTAGTAATTGCTCAAGCAAAGTTAAATTCAATATGCAGTATTTCTTGAACTGTTTCATTTTCCTGATGTTATCACATATAGATAAAGGAAGTGAAAATTTTTTTTTACTGGCAAAAACCATTTCAAAATTCATAATTCAGTGAGCCTTAAAATATTATTAGGAAGTATTTTTAAGAACATGAAGTAGAAGCAATTTATTTTTTGAGATTTTCTTTTTTTCTTTAAAGAGATCTAGTGATCGAGCATTAGTGATAATGATTGCTTGACTTAGTTATGGCCCTTTTCAGTTTCAATCTTCTCCGCAAAACTGGGAAGAACCATTTCCAGTTGCAGTAGGCCAGTTGAATAAAAGTAGCTGGGACACAACTAAGCTACTATATGTTCTCATCTTAGCTAGGAATGACAACATGAACTGCAATTTTGCTGTATTTTTCATTGTGAACATGATGATCAGACTGGAGTTTGATGTCGTAATAGTATTTGTTACTGATCATAGCTTCAGTACAAGAAAACAGGGAGTTGTTGGAGAGGGTCCAGAGGAGGGCCATGAAGATGATCAGGGGACTGAAGCACCTCCTCTACGAAGACAGGCTGAGGGAGCTGGGCTTATTTAGCCTGGAGAAAAAAAGGCTGCGGGGTGACCTCACTGCAGCTTTCAGTAACTAAAGGGAGCCTAAAAGCAGGAGGGGAATCAACTTTGAAAGGATAGATAACAGCTGGACAAAGGGCAATGGTTTTAAGTTGAGGGAGGGAAGATTTCCGTTGGATATCAGGGGGAAGTTCTTCACAGAGAGTGGTGAGGTGCTGGAACAGGCTGCCCAGAGAGGTTGTGGATGCCCCATCCCTAGAGGTTTTCAAGGCTAGCTTACTTTCAGGAAAATGCAGATGCCCAGGCAATACAGAGAATCTGCTCCAGAAACAAAACAAAATCCTCTCTCTCCCTTCCAAAACATATCCTTTGCGAACTGCAAGAAATATGCATTCCTGTAGGACTTTTCTATGGGACTGTTCCATGATGTAGATAGTATTCTATCGGATTTATGCCTTCAGAGATTTGTGCTTTTTACATAAGACATTTTGTTGTGGGGTGTTTTTTTGTTTTTTTGTTTTTTTTTTAATTTTTTTTTTTTTAATTATTTTTATTAGCATTTGTTAGTTTCTGTGGAAAACAGGTATTATGTAGTTAATTACCAAATAAATCTGTATACATCTAAAATAACTTGTGGAATATGAAATCGGTAATTACATTATTTTTCCATAAGAAAATTTGTTAATTTAACTAGACTATCATCATCCAAAAGGGCTTAAAACTGAATCCCAGATGTTGTTAGAAATATCCACTGAAGGACAGAGCATATTTTTCCACTTACAGACTGCCCATTTATTTTTCTGGAGCATATGGACAGGTGGCAATTTTGAATGTCTCATCTTTGTATAATACTGTGATAATTGCATCCATTTAGTCTACCACGTAAGGCATCTATGCATTTTAATTATTTGTTTACAGCTACCTAGCACTTCTCATCTTTCTTGTTGAACGCTAATGGAGAGATCAGATTTTAGCCTAGTCAGAATAAAATAAGCAGTTAACAAAGAGCTTTGACAACGATAGCCTCACTAAACTATTTAATAAATTGTTCAAGTGTCATTTTTACACATAATTCCGAAAGATTGCTTCCAAATGGGTAATTTCTGAAGAGGCATTTATGAATATGTATTCATTAAAGTGACAGAATCTGAAGTTGAGTGCTTTTCTGCATTTCTTCATTGTTTTGTGGCTTACACTGCTATTAACTGAAAAATATTTCAGATCTGTAAAATGCAGTTCCCCAAAACTCTTACAGATTAATTCATCAGAATTCAGTATTTTCATAACTGATGGCAGTGTAAGGTAGAAACTATCAGAAACTAAACAGGTGATATTTTTTCTTCTTATGTACCTCCAGGGAATATATATGTATGAAAAGATATGATGAAACTAACTTGCCACAGGACATTAAAAAAACTTTAGATAATCATAGGCTAAATCAAATTGTTCTGAAAGACATACTAGGCAGCTGAATTAAAACACTGCTTAATCTGACTAAATGTTAAAGCTGCAATAATCTCAAGCTGATAACATATGTGAAAATATCTACACAGATCTATAGCTTTTTATGCCATATGCACTACATTCCATATGTACTACACCGCCTTTCTCATTTTTTTTCCACCAGGAAAATGGGATATGCATTATGAAATAATAGCTTAGTAATACCAATGTCAAGAATAACAATAATTACATAAGTATGCACTTTTTATTGGTAACAAATCTTCAAAAAGGTTTTCTTTAAAAAATCTTTCACTCTTTCTTTAAACAGATCCAATCTTTATGGCAAAATATTTATACAAAACGATTCCTTTCATTTACTGTATAGCTCTGTAGTCTTCTGCTTGGGATAAATTACCTTTCCTTGAAGCATCTTTCTTTTCCTGGTTTGTTTAAAGACAAATTCAGTTTTTCTTCCTGCTTACTTCAAGTTAACTATTCTTCATTTAATTATAACTTGAATTTTTTATACTAATTGTTTTCCCTGCTCAATTTTGAATCTAGCTTTTACTATCTCCATATCATATCCTACAAAAATGGACTATCATCTGAAAATATATGGGCTGAGAAATTGTATTGGGCTGAGGCAGTATGTATCATCTTTGCCATAAATGGCATTAGAAAATTTGTTTAATGTTTAATGAGTAGTTAATCTGAAATAATACAAAAATGATCAGGGGACTGGAGTACCTCCTCTACGAAGACAGGCTGAGGGAGCTGGGCTTATTCAGCCTGGAGAAAAAAAGGCTGCGAGGTGACCTCATTGCAGCCTTTCAGTACCTTCAGCCTAAAAGCAGGAAGGGAATCAACTCTTTGAAAGAGTTGATAACTTCAGGACAAAGGGAAATGGTTTTAAGTTGAAGGAGGGAAGATTTAGGTTGGACATCAGGGGGAAGTTCTTTACAGAGAGAGTGGTGAGGTGCTGGAACAGGCTGCCCAGAGAGGTTGTGGATGCCCCATCTCTAGAGGTGTTCAAGGCCAGCTTGGATGGGCTGGGCAGCCTGGTCTAATATTAAATGGGGAGTTTGGTGGCCCTGCCTGTGGCAGGGGGGTTGGAGATTCATGATCCTTGAGGTTCCTTCCAACTCTGGCCATTCTGTGATTCTGTGATAGTGTGAGGAAAAGAGTCAACCTTTTGATTTGATGAAACTACCTAATACATTTCTAACTATGCTTGGAAAGTAAACTTGGATAATTATATCCTTAAAGAATATAATTCTGTAAAATGCTCTAAGGTCTGAAATGTTATGTCGCTCTATACTTGGAGCAATATATATATATATTTTTTAAACATATATTTCAAATTACAGTAAGTTTACTGAACACAGTATCTCCCATCAGTCTTCAAGTATTTCCATATGAAGAGGTACTTTAAATTCTTAAGCAGTATCTTTTGCAAAGTCTGATGAGAAACGAGTGCTGTCATTCTGTTCAGCTAGTACTTTTCAGGGCATAAAGTGCATTTAACCTCCACAGTAATTATTATCAGTGATTCTTACTAATGGAATTTTAAATAATAAGCAATAATAATAACTTTTAATTATTTGTTTTTAAAAGGGTTAGATTATTTGCATTTAATATAGGAGTATAAACTAATATGTGATAACACAGAATGCCTGGCTTTTTTCTTTAAAGAATTAATGAACATTCTTGTTGCAGATAAATTATCTTCCCAAAATAAATCTTCTAAAATAAAATAATAACATACAATGCAGTCATGTCATTCATCTCTCAGCTGGGCCTGTCTTTTAAACAATTGGAATTTTTAAAGGAGTTCCTTGCATTAGAAATATAAAATAATAACTTTTTGTTACTAATGTTTTCCTGAAACAACTTACCATATTAGCAAGTTTGAAAATATAGAAACAAGATCAGCTGATTTGCAAGTAGATCTCAGTGGACTGTGTTTATATCAGTATATTTAGTGTAATAATTGATCATAATTACTGTAACTTCTATATTATAGCAATACGAAAAGAATGAAATAATGCTCAAGCAGTGTAGAAGAGATTATTGATATAAAATGATGATCATATATTTGTAAGATTATTTCTTCATTATTTATGAGAATACTTGGATTTCTTTTGAGTTTCTCAGGATTGTTGTGTATATATTATATTAAAAAAAAATAAAAAATGAGTACACCTAATTTAAAAGCAATGATATACCACTAGCTTTAGAACATCATAGTGTTGATCAAAAAAACCCACAAAAAAAACCAAAACCGCAAACAAGCAAAAAAACCAACAGTCTTTTAGACAAATAAAACATATTATGCATCACTTGTAGTCTTCTCTTTTCCCCTTACTAGAGCAGTGAATAATAAGATGCTTTCCTGCAGCTGTATATGATAGGAAAAATCTCTTTGCATGTTGTAATTAGTTTACAGCATGCTATAGCCTGGAGCCCAGCAGGAACTATTTGCAAGCAAGTACAAAAAATATTTCCTGAGGTAAAGCAGTTGGCTGTTGCTTCTCTGGTCACCAGCAAGTTCCTTCTCATTTGAAGTGTTTTATTTTAGAGAGTAATACAGATGGAAAACTAAATCAGCCAAAATAAGAAAGCTATTTTGTTTAAGTTGTTGTTGTTTGAGACAGCTGATAAACTTGAATTTAGGCTTTTCCAAACACAAAATGAAAATGTTTAAAGTTTTTACTATTTTTTTTTATGCAATAGATTGAACAAAGCAAACAATACCTTATCCCTATAGAGAGTTGTAAAAGAAAGTATACAAAAGAAAGAAAGGTATCTGTCCTTCACAGTTTCTCTTAAAGTCTTTGCAGGATTAAGAGAACTCTTACATGTTTCCTGCCAAGACATACTTTGATTGAATTCTGTTTCATAAAAAATATTTTTATGTAATGTCTTTAATGATTGATGCATATGTGAACTGTGCCAGCAAGCCTGCGTGTTTTCATTCTACATGAAAACTCTTTTCTTGGCCATTCCAGGCACAGAGCAACATGAATGACAACAGTCATTTTCCTAAACTATTAAAGTCAACTATTTATCAAATATCAAAACTATTAAAAGCCCGAAAATTTAGCCTGCTGAAAATATAAAGGATCTGATATCAGTGGCAAGATTCACATCATGCATTGCAGACCACAGTAAGAATAAGGGTACATAGTTTTTTTTTTCTTTTTCTTTTTTACCTAAATTACCTTTCTGCAACCAATAATAATGTAACAATGAAAATTCTTCATTTGTCCTTATGGCAAGGTAGAATGTTAGCTTCAATTCAGTGAAAGTGGTTTAAACTAATGAGTTTGACCTTACAATCAATAGGACAGACAAAAGGAGAATACAGAGATTACTGTGACCTGCCTGAAATTAAGAAATGATTACTTAATCATATTTGAGTGTGGGCCAGTATTCTTAATAATCTCATGCATAGCATCTTGTTTTTCACAGTGTCTTTTCCTCAAAAGAGCAAGGAACCTATCAGAACCTTTGGCAATTGCTGGACTTGCAATGCATTATGTTTTGGCTGTGTGAGAACTACAACTGAACATATTTGTGCTGCAGTAATAGTTTTACTTGTTGTACTTGAATGTTTGCTTGTCTTCCACAAAATCATTATCAGACATCAAAATTCATAATGAAAAAGTGATTACTAGAAGAAAATCTATCAGATTACATAGAAAGAAAACTTGAATTTTTGATCTGTTAGAATGGATCAAAATGATCCCATAATTGACACTGTATATCTGCAGCTCTGTCTTTTTAAGAACAAGAAAACATATTGTAAGACACATTTCTGGCCTTTCTGTTCTCTTACAAGTTAAGTATCTCTTTCTACAGCAGTGTAATTACTGTCAGTTTCGGTTTTGAAAAGTAAGAGCACCACCATCTGTGGTGTGATCCCTTTTTGCACTAGGTATCAGCTTGCCCATGTAAGCTTGGTTGATAGTATATTTTAGGAAATGTTGGCATATGTATTTCTCTACTTCCCCTCCTAGATTTTTATTTTTATTTTTTTTTTAATATTCTAGAATATTCCAGAAAGGAGAATGGTGAAAAAAAAAAAAAAAGAAACAGTTATAGGTATGAAATAACTTTTGTTTTGGGACTATGCAATTAGAGGATGTTCAAGGTTGCTGCTGGAAATGCCTTCAACTGATCTATGGAGGAAGAAATTACTTCTTTTATATTTACCAACAGATACATATCTGGCTTACTGGACAGTTTGTGCACGAGCCTAGATCTTAGTACTGTGATCATATTTGCTAACATTGCTATCCCAGATGTTACAGATCTTCTGTGATAAATATGTTATTAATCTCCCATGTGACCTGTTTTTATTAAGAGCAGAATAGAGCTCCTGAGAGATTATTTTCTGCTTGACTATGTAGTAGCAGTAATTGTTTGACTGAATGAACAATCAACTGTATTTTTTCTTCTAACATAAACAAGCTTCCAATGTATACATTTGCAAATGTTATGTGTTATAATAATATTTTCTATATACATCTTCCTATTTTTAATATACTAAATAATATATTTTTCCTATTAAATAATCAGTAATTTCATGTTCCTGAAGCCTGTCTTAATATATATAGCCAGCTCATATAAGAAAACTCAAAAATGTTGCCTGATCCTTACAAAATGTCTCATATCAGATCTAGAAAATGAGAGCTCTGATTTTTAATACATTATGGGTCAAAACAAATCACGGCAATCAGGTTCCTCTAGTGCCATTGACTATGTCTGTTCTATTGCACAGCCCACATTTGAAGCTCATACTTGCAGCCAAGGAAGTATTTCCCACATCCTTGTCCACAAAGGTACTATCTGTATTTACTTCTTGAGGAAGGTAAAATAGCATTCTTAAGCCCCATTTGAGCAATGCTAACACAGGCTGCTTACAATTTCAGTCTTTTTCTCTCATATATATCTCCTAGAAAATTTGATAGAATTACAGAATAAACTAGATTGGAAGGAAGGTCTGGTTGCAAATCAGAAAGCAGAAAGAATTTTGAAGTTTTCTCAGAATTATGTCCAAGCCAAGGTTTGGACACCTCCAGTGATGGACGTTGCACAACCTCTCTTCTGTCTGTTCTAGCACTTAACCACTCTCAAAGTGAAAAACTTGTGTCTATTTCCCTTCCTGTCTTTTGTCCTTTCTCTTTGTATCTCCAGAAGAGTCAGACTCTGTAAGTACTCTTCCGGTAACTTAAAACAGCTACTAGATCTTCCTATCAATTTTTGCAGGCTGAAACCCAGATCTCTGATGTTCATCTTCTACATCAAGTACTCTAGCCTTCTAATCATCCTGATGATACCATCTCGACTCCAGTATGCCCATCTTTACTGGTGGCCTAAAACTGAACACAGTACTGCAAAAGTAGTCTGATTATTGCTAATTAGGCAACCACGATCACTTATCTTGAACTTCTGAGTATAGTTTTTCTTAGTGCAGACCACTGTGCATTTACTTTAAAGGCACTCATTTTTAGCGTGTCCACTAGGACACAAAGACCAGTTTTTTTTTCTTTTTTTTTCCAAAACTGCTTTGCAACCTGTCACTATCTAACTGTACTATGCACTATGTACTATTCCTTTTTTTTTTCCAGATCCTTTGTTTAAAAATGTGTTTATTTCTTAATGCTGGTGTAAAGCATGCAAAGGATGCAGTATCTCTGCATCCAAACTGCACAATTTTTCATCAGCCTGTGTTGAATCTCATGAAGTTTTAATCCGACTGCTCCTCCATTTTGGCAAGTTCCCTCAGTATGGCAGTCATGCCTTCTAGTGCACCAAGCTCACCTTCCAGTTTATTACCCACAAATCTGCTGATGTACATTCCACTCTCCAGATTGTTGATGAAGTTATTGAACAACTTTGGCTCTTGTACCAGCCCTTGAGAAATACTGCTTATTAACTGTCAGCTGAAATTCTTGACTGCTTGTCTCAAGTCCAGCCAATTTTTTTTTCTCCAACTTATATCCAGCTGTTATCTTTCCAGTTTGGCAATACAGATGCCATAGGACAGACACTCTAGTCTGTTCAACAGTCATGAAAATTAACAGCTGCTGCTGTCTTCTCATCTAAAGAACTAATATTATTGCTGAAAAGGGCTAAGTTGGTTAGGTACAATTTGTCCTTGGTAGATTTCCTCTGCTTGTTCTTAAAACCTTATCTTTTTTATTTCTGGTAATGGCTTTTGGGAGGATTTTCCCCATAATATTTCCAGAGATTGAGTTGGTCTGTAATTACCTCACTCCCCTTTTTTGAAGATATGTGTGACATTTTTCTTTTCTAGTCATCAGGGGCTTCCTTTGATAAACATCATTTGATGAAGAGGTCTGTCTGTACAAACTTCTTTCATCTATTCACTAAAATAAAATTCAGAACTGGACAGTGGAAAATATTCTCAATTTTTGAGGGTTTCAAACCTAGTCAGTATCGAATGGCATTGTCCTCAAAGATCTACTGACTATAAACATACTGTTTTCTGTCAGCCAAGCATCACCCTGAAAATTTGTAACAGTCAACAGTAAAAATTGCAACATTTTTTTTAAAGGAGAGAGATGGTGTTCTCATATTTGATAATGTTGAGACAGACACGTCTACTAAAATTTTCAGCACGTTACTGAGTTTAGCTTTTCGTATTTACAGAACACTTCCAGGCCTGTACAGATTAATTCTTACACTGATGGGTACCGGACTATAAAGAGTGTTTAACCCATGCATTTTTATAAAAGTGAGCCTAGATTAAGTACAAATCACAGCTGCACTTCAGTCTTCTCTAGAAGTTAAGAATGGGTTTCTAGAAGTGGTTATTTCTACTGAAAACATTAACTTGTAAAAACTTAAGAGACAACGTGTTTTTTTTAGAGAGATAGTAGCAGCAATACAAAAAGTACTATTTCTGCACTTCTGTAAACATTTATTATGTTATTGTTTCTTCATCAGACATGTCTAATGCTCCCTGTGTTTGAATCTTGGAATCGCAGTGGGACAGGAAACACATTTTCTTGTTTTACAAGACACTAAAAAGTAACATTCATTTATGCCCTAATGATTGGATTGCAGATCAGTAAATTATTTATTGAAGTAGACTATAACCAGAAGCAACAAAACTATGGACAGAAATACAACACCCCGTTTTTTTTGTTTTTGTTGTTTTGTTTGTTTGTTTTGTTTTCTTTTTTTTTTCTTTGACATCACTATTGAAGAAATAATTAGTGGAATTTTTCTTCCAAATCCCTGCACTTTCCTCTTTGCAAGTGCAAAGTAAAACTAATTTGGAAAGGATTGTCAGTATTTTTTAATTATCACTAAAGACATGTTATCATGCCATGGTTCAACACAGAATTTTTATATGTATAAACTTTGAATTTATCCACAATTGACTGCGTTATTATTTTAATCATTATGAGTTTATTACTCAAGAACATCCAAACTTCATGTATTTCAGTAGCAGTTAGCATATAAACAGAATCCAAGGTAATCGAATACTTATTTTGTATTTGTGAGATGGGCAAATAAGTAGTAAAGAGCTATTAGTGTTGACTTGGGGGTTGACTAATAGCGCTTTTCCATTTTTAAACACTATTGTATGTTTTTGTGATTTTTTCCTCATGATATGAAAAACAATAATAATTGTATTAAAGATTAGAATGCTTTTCAAAAAAACAAACTAAAGGAAAGAGATGATGCTTACAGTTTTGATGTGACTGATTCGTATTTTGTAGAAAATTATCAGCTGGAGAATTTGGTCGATGGATTTTAAGAATGACAATACTGTCTGTAAACTAAGCATTCACCTTTGGACAGAATCACCTTTAAGTATTTCATAAACAAAACAAAAACTACAACAAAAAAATCAGTCATTATGATTGAATGATCTTTTTCTTACAGTTAACTATAAATTCTTTGCACAGTTTGAAAGAAAGATAATATTTTTACTTTTTTTTTGTTGTTTTTTTGTTTTTTATCTGCAACTAGGCAGCAAAAAAGAGTTGTTAATGTAATTTTCTAGAGAGAATCCATGGAAGAAACTCATCAACTTTAAAATAAGATATTAAAAGATGAAGATCTTTTTGCAAGTGCCGCTTCTATTGCCATCTGATACTAATGTCAGAAGATTCATTTGAAAATTGTAAAATTAATCTATAAAAGAGGAACTGAAATAATTAAGTGTCATAAGGTAAAAACAGTATTGACAAACTGCAGTATTGGAGTAAAACTGTAGCACAGAGGATGAGTTTTATGGCTGCTACCCATTTAAACTAAAGTAATTATAATATGATTTTAGATCATTACACCACAGCATCCTGGGAATTTATCCACAGTGCAAAGGAAATGGTATATTCCTTACACCAGAAAGAAAGCAGCTTTTGCTTTTCTTTCATAAGTTAAGTATCTAGATGTGATTGAAAGAGACACTGATTCTTCAGGAAAAAAAAAAAAAAATTAGAATCAAGTTTTGAACAGTTATTCTCTCTTTTTTTTTTGTTTTTGGTGTCCCATTTTCTTACAAATGGGACTAATGGAAAAAGGTGTACTGTGTTTTATCCTTGACATTTTTCTGCAGTTTTAATAATACCGCTTTGATTAATTCATTCTCAGGAATATATTCAGTGATCATTCTAAGTATCAAGTTCTGAAATAGATACAATGTCTAATCACCAAGAATTAAAAGGGAAAAAAAGATTTTATTTTTTATTTGTCTTCACTGTTGAGTATCTGTAGAACCTAAATTACAGCACAAAACTGTTTGTATGTGGTGCTCAGGGGCATGATTTAGTGGAGGGTTGTTAGAGTGAGGGTAGTATGGTTAGGTTGTGGTTGGACTTGATGATCTTTAAGGTCTTTTCCAACTTGTGCAATTCTATGATTCTATGTATGAGATGATATAGATTTATTACAGAAAGATGTATTAACTCTGACATTACCAACACATCATTTGGTGCATATTTTTAAGTACAGTGCAGAATATGTCTGTAGTTGCACAGCATTATCCCCTTAAGTTCTCCCGAGATCAGGTTTGTAACTAAATCATTATCTTAGTGAAAGATGAAATTATTACTACATTTTCTTTGAACTCACCTTCCATAAATTTGAATTTGGTCTTCACAGTTAAACAAGAGCCACTGTGCAATGCCATAAAGGTTTTTTTTTTCCCTCTGGGAAACACTGTTTTAAAGTGTTCCAGAGATTACTTAATGTACTGAAAACAGTAGTAACACAGTGCTACAGAGACCAGGAAACACTGATCGTATAAAATGTATAACATTACTTTACAGATCTAAAGATAATCAAGTCACTCAGCTGTCAAATAGGAATCTTCAGTGAATCGGAAATTATTTAGTTGCATAAAATGCTATTGGATCTGTGAATCTATCAAAGATATTTAAATCATAAGAAATCACATCTGCTAGTCAATACTGGTAGGTAGAAAAAGATTTAAGGAAAATTCAAGCACTGCAAGCATAACTTAGGGTGACCATTAATATTTTTGTTTAGAGTTGATATTGATATTGATAAATAAGGACACACTGTGATATAAGAGAATATCTCCTGTCTTTTAGGCAAAAGATAAATCAGAGTTCTGTAGAAACAGTAGTCTTTAAATAGTTTATCACAGTTTATTGTAATGTAAGAAATGCAAGGAATGGTGTAACATCTAGTTTATGATTATGTTTTGTTGTGGATAATACAGATGACAATTACTCATATATAATCTCACAGTTCCCTAACAATTAATGTGAAGTTGAAGTTCTATTACTTCAGGTACAACAAAGATATGAAATGTTAAGGAAGTTTTTAGGCACTTTGGCAACAGTGAAATTTAGATTCCTGAATTAAGCTCTGAAGCAAGTGAATTTAGAGTGAACACACAAACAAAAACATCCCATTCTGGGATCTGAAAAGCTATGAATGTTCTGATATGGAAGCAGTGAACAAGTGAAAAGGAACCTGCCTGGGCTTGTGCTAAACATTTGACAACATTCTGCACAACATCATTCTCTGTAAATTGGAGAGAAATGGATTTGATGGATGAATCACTCAGTGCATAAGGAATTGGTGCGATGGTTTTACTCAAATAGTTGTGATCAGCGGCTCAGTGTCCAAGTGGAGACAAGTGATGAGTGCTATTTTTCAAGGGTCGGTTTTGGTACTGGTGCTATTTAACATCTTTGTTGGTGACAACAGTTTGTGGCTCTTGACTTTAAATGTAGATATATTTTTATATCTGTGGGCAGGAGTAGATGTCAACAGAAGAGTTTAAAAAATAATGAGTTCTACAGCAATACCTCCCTCAAGTAGACTCATAAACACAACAGATTGTGGCTCTTGACTTTAAATATAGATTTTCTCATACAGATTAAGATTTCTTTGCAAATCTGAAATATATCATGGGCTGAGGAAGATATTTCTCACCCAGGACTAAACAACACAGTTTAAAGTATGCTATAGGCCTTATAGAACAAATCAGACATGGTTCCTGCCTGGAGAAGTGTACGGTCTAATTTTAGACATGACAGAACAAGTGAGCACAGCAAATCATGAAGGAGGATGGGAGAAGAGGGTCACACTAAGGAGATTACATGGTTACTTAGGTTCATTTCATGCATATTTTGATAGTATCAGTATTTCATTTGTATATAACATTTCTAAAGCTTCTGTAAGTATTCCAAAAGTAGCTGGAGAGGCAGAGGAAGGAAAAGAGGAAGAAATTAGTAGGACATTTAGAGAAGTGGAAGAGGTGATAAATGTAGTCATTCAATATACAAAATAATGGTCTAAATTTGTTTACGGGCTCTTTTGTCTGTTTTATTATGACATTCAAACAGTCGCAAGACATTTGTAAGATGATTTTAGCCTGACTATCCAAACATCTGCTGGATTATTCCAGAACAATTATGTCAGTAAGCATTTAAACCAGATGTGCCCAACATTTTGGCTTTTCTGGGCTGCACTGGGTAAGAAGGAATTGTCTTGGGCCGCAAATAAAATATATATTATACTTAAAGGTATAGAATAAACAGTATTTTTATATGTTCAGTTTAGTAGACAGACTTCCATCCTAGGTTTTCACCTGTGAAAGAAGGGTCTCCTGAGCATTAGAAATACTGGATTAAAACTGTTAAAGCCCAGGAAGGCCAGGAATCTAAAAGTCTTCTAACTAGATTAGTGTTTTAGTCATTTGAGTTTGAAAATGGTTTTCTCATGCACTAGGTCCAAGACTTAGTAGAAGGCTCAGCACTGTGGATCAGAGCTATCCCTGGCTTAGGCAACTGCTGAGGAAACTCTAGCACCTGGTGCTAAATGTTTTCTGTTCTGTTGTTGTGAGTTTGGGACAGTGAAACTTCAAGATGAGTTTGGAAATTGTGAGGAAAGCACGTGCAAGTCCAATGTGCTCCTGCAGGCAGAATAAGATAATTTGCCAGAATTGTTTAGGTTAGACACAGGGCCAGGGATTTTAGCAGTTAGGCTTAGGATGGTAGACAGTAATATGATTTTTGAATGCACTTTTGCTGTTTTTCTTTTAACATACTACATAGCCACAGATTCTGAAAATCCATCTTGGCTTAGCAAGCTTGAACCTGTGAATTGCTTCTTCCAATATATATACTTCCAATACCACCAATGGCACCAGATATAAAACACAAATATGGAACAAAGAGAAAACGAGAAAGACATAGGAAAAGTGAGCAGCCATTTAGAAGAGGTCATGGAATAACAGCCTATTGGCCAGTGAAACTTCTGCAATATCTCTAGTTCTGCTTTCCAGTTCTGGCTCACGAAATATAGGGATATCAAAGGAGATTCAGGAATGTATAAAATGTGAGATTAATTTTTACTCTATATCTCCCCTTTTCCTGCTGAGGTACCTTCGGCTTCAACCATTTTCCTTTTCCTGCCTTTCAGCCTCATCTTTATTTTCAAATAACAGTGGAATTATTACTACTTTGAATCAGTTTGTTTTGTAGAAATTGATCATATTTTGAATTGTTTTGAATCCTCAATTTGATTTTTAAATGCAGGCTGAGAAAAAAATATTTTCATTGCCGCAATATTCAAGGATCTTTCTAAGTATGAAGATGAGAAATCTGCATTGTGTAGTTAGTTTTCTATTTATCCTCTTTTTGCAGTATACTCAGGAAAACCCATATTTGGGTAAATTATAATAATGCTCTATGCTCTCTGGAAAAGTAGTAAGAACATTATATAAAGCAACTTCACTTTAGGCTATTTAGAAGAAAAATGCAAATAAAAGCTGTGGTAGGTCTTGAAAATATCTCTTTTTTTGAAGTAACATTCTAGTGTATATCACTTTCTAGATATAGGAATTAAAAGGAATACAAGAGAAGACATAAAGATTCTCAAGTATGTTAAGAACACTAACGAATAAGTAATAGAAAGGGAAAAATAAAATTCAATATGCCAGTTTACTCATGTCAATATAAAGGTGGCAAAATGTTTTCAAACAACAAATATTCTGTTCCTCTGAGTTGAACTTCCTATACAGCTGTCAAGACTACTTATGACTGTTTCAAATCAGTGTTAAGCAACTCTGCTGACTCTCTTGTTTTGGTAGAGTTTGCAACAGCCAAGCAGCACAAGCTGCTAGTTGTTCCTAAGGAACACCTGCTGCTCTGGGATTGTCAGGGCACAACATGCATGGATCATCTCCTTGAAAATATTCCTCCTTTTACCAAGGCTGGTCTAGAAATCAGCTAAACTGACTGAATCAGATTTATTTTCCATTCAGTAAATCTTCAGTGGGAAAGTCTTTATTTCTAATGGGCTATCTTGGTCTATCTTGGAGGCAATCTGTAAACAGCTTTCAAGATGGTTCTACACATTCCCAGGCTTTTTCCTGTATTATTTTTATTTTTTGACTATTGTGCATTTTGCATTGTTTTCTATGCTTATTTCCTAGAATAATACTGCTCTTTATTCTATACTGCTGGCTAACATTGTGCAATTCAGGTCAACCTCACTTTCTGTTCTGTTGGACTATTGATCTACTATTTCTAGTTCTGTAGAGTCCTTAGCTCTCTTTATTATTCATAATATCTCCCAAAGTCATAGCCTCTGTATTTTAACTAATTATATCTTCTAGATAAAATTTTCATTAAAATAGGTTTAAAACTAATCATGGAGCAACTCTTTGGACAACTCTTCTGTTATATTTTACTTGAGATATTTAAGAACTGCTCAGTCCAAAAAGCTTTTTTTTTTTTTTTTTTTTTTTTAAGATTTGAATATATTCAAGAGAAGTCAGGATATTTTGACTGTGGGAAAGTTCATGAGAAGTTTACATTTCTCACAAGATATTAATTTTAAATAAGTTTTCTCCAGAGTCTTGACTATCATTGAGCATTGCATACATATTTCTTCTATTCACGGGAATAATGAATGGCCTAATGTTTTCAAAGTTGATGAATTATTTAGGGACTGAAGTCAGACATTTAATAAATTAAATAGTAAGGACTGGCGCTGTAAAAATGATGTTGTGTATACATATTTGCTTTATTTCAAGCATATTACACTCCTTAATTACAAATGTAATATACAGTTTATTTAATGCAGAACAATATTCTCATCAAATAGTATAATACTATTATTAATATAATATTCTGTAAGTACCCAGATAATATCGTAGTTATTCATGACATTTTTAAAAATTATTATCTTAATAATTTACCTGACTTTCAGTTCTGCAGTTCTGATACAGTGAGTTCTAAATCGAACTACTGCATGTAGTCCTGTACAGAAGTCCTGGAAAACACTGTCTGGAGAATCATTCTTCCTCTTTGCTCTAGTGAATGGGAGAATGTGATTTTCTGCAGCTAAGGTGTCTCAGGTGAACAATTTGATATTTGTTGTGTTCAGCACCATCCAGTATTGAATCAGTATGCTCAGCAGTTCTTAAAGTAGATGGTTAAAATTCTTCTTGCTTCTCAAATTTGGTAATTGGAGGAATCCTTCACGCTTGTGAAATCTTTATGCTAAAATTTCTCCAGTGAAAACTGCTACCTGCCCAGTTCTTATTCTGAACGTGCAAGAGAGATGTATTCATGAATATAATAGGCAATCATCTTTTCTTTACATTACTTCCTGTTCCTTATCCAAAAAGTAAGAGAGTGAAGGAAAAGGATCTGGTCTAATTTATCAGGCTTGAGATAATGGTAAAACAGTATGCAGCCTGTAGTTTCGTGCTGTCTGTGTCTTTGCCATATGCTGTTCAGCTGTGCCAGATATATTGGGTTATACATCATATGACAGCTAATATTTTTGTAGCACTGATTCATTTAGACGTTCACTTTCAGAAATGTGTTAGTACTGTTGTCTGATTTTAATATGGGTGAAATACAAATGCAATTTAAATTAGTTAAACATAGTTACCAGTAAGTAATCTTACGGGTCCTTTAAGTCATACTTGCACTGTACCTCTTGATGATCAGTATTTCTTTTGATTCCCCTACTTAAAAGGAATTCCACGAACAAAGGGATATATTCTATCTGCCTGCATCAAACCAAGAATTCATTCTCCTTCATTTAATTTTTGTCTTGTAATTTCAAAGCATACTTTAGGATATAGAATTTTCTTAGCTTTTATGTGACCATTAGGTGACTTCTATTTAGGAAAGAATGGAAAGCAATATTATGAATGAGTGATGAAAAGTTATAAGACTATGCATTTTTAAGCATTAAGACCTTGATTCATAGGTCTTTGCTCTACAATAATATGTGATAAGTATGAAATATTTTTAATTAAATACTTAGTCTTGTGATTCAAAGATCCTGGTTTTAGCTTTGGTGATTCCATGGAAAAACAAAAAGTAATGTCTTACCCTCCCTGCTCTAAAAATGAAATTGTTTTATGTACTTAAAGTTATTTGTAGGAATTTAACAGTTATTGTGCTGGAGGTGATTATGAAAAATACCTGAAAGTAACATAGTAAACTAGATGGGACCAGTCAAGACTCACTATAAATTCAATTCTGTTTAATATTACTAGATAGATGCTTTGGTATAATGAAAAAGCAACTTCAAATATCATCCCTCTAACCCATTTTTTTCTAATAAAGTGCAACTTTTCTGCTTTCTTTTATTTTGTAATAAATTGTATTGCTTTCTAGAAAATAGAGCTTAAATTAAAAATGTCTTGAACTCTTGATGTTCAAGTCTTTACTAAACATGAGTTTTAAGTTATTTTTAAAGCAAAATACTATGAGAGAGAAACTAACAGGTTTTTGAATTGAGAGCTACTTAGAATAGTGGAAGATTTGTTTTTAAACATATATTCTCAGCAGGTGTAAATTGAGTCAATTTTTACAGAATGTGCTAGATCTCATCTTTTAAGAAAGAAACCAGAAGCACTGTGTGACAGAATTTATGGCACTGAATGTAGTTCATGAGCACAAAACCATTTATCTACAATCTCATTTAAAGTTGTCTAGACTGAGCCCTGTGGCTGTCTATTAGTGTATCTTTACTAACTAGAGCTATAGAAACTGCTCTAGGTTATTAGGAATTAGTCATTTATCTCTCGCTAAGTTTCTCTGTTACTGTAGGAGAGGAATGAGTGCCTGCAGATCAAAAAATAAGGAACAGAATCATGTCCAATCATGGCAAGAGGACTTTCTGAGCATTTTGAGTGTGCAAAATTAAGCTCTTAAATTAAAAGGGAGGCTGAAAGGCTACTAGTAGGCTACAGTGAATGCTACATCCAAACAGGCATAAGATATACTCCTGTTGAGCTTAAACATAGGTATATTCAGTGTAGACAACTGGGGACTTTGTGCCCGAGGAGGGACTTCTTTTTTGATGCTGTCAATATAGATCTTGATTCATAGGTCTTGGAGAATTTTGTGTTGTATTGAACTTTCCAGAACCACATAGGCTGAAAATATTAGAG